>NW_011494840.1:128745-163227 GCF_000754665.1 Bison bison bison | reverse complement strand
GGCAGCAGCCTCCCGCCAGTCACGAGGTGGCATCCGTGCTGTTTCTTTTGAGTTCCCAATACGCACCGCAGGGCCGGCTCTGGCCCGGTGAGTGCATGGTTGTCTCTGCTTTGCCGCCTCCTACAGAGGGCTGCCCGCTGTCTTTCTGAGGCCCCTTGCCTGGGCTTGCAGCCTCCTGCTGCCATCCTGGCTGTATTATTAGCTACTGCTGCATTTCACTTTCTTAGCTGTGAATTTTAGAAATAGACAGGCACTGTCTTTTCTGATAGCCATGGTAAGCACCCTTGAGGCATTGCTCCAGAAGTATCCAGAAGAGTTTGTGTGTGGATCGTGACAGCAAGTTTCATCACTGACCCGTGGGTGTGGACATCCGTGGAGTTCATGTGCTGAACTAAAATGTCTTTAACTGAAGTATCACATCCCTTCGTGTGCTGCAGACACACGAAGCCGAGAATGAAGAGCGTCGGTGAGACCGCTGTGCAGCCTCCACGCGGGGACTCCCCGGGCCTTTCATTCTGGACGCTTTTCCTCTGAGCTTCAGAGACTGCACAGCTTTGCTTGGATGTTAGAGTCTTCCCCCTGTATCTTAACATCTGTGGCCTCAGCTCACCTGAATGCAGCTCCGAGTATATGACCTGACTTCTGAACCCCCAGCAACATGCAGCCTTCCTCTCTTGACTGCGTAAAGTGCGCCGTAGAACCAGTGGGCGTTGCTGTGTCAGCTACTGTGATATTCTGTGTGATTTAAGTGTAAGGCCGATAAAAGTGACCTTAAGAGGAATTTGGCCTGATGGTTTGGTTGCCTTTGAGTAGATTAAATGCTACAATTGTTCGATATCTAAGGGAGAGATGCATCAAAAGATTTCTGGGAGGAAGTATTTGGATTGAATGTAACAACTTTTAGGATGCTCCTGAAGGGTTGGAAGGAACATAAAAGTGATGGAGACTGAGTGTACCTTTCAGAACCTTAAAATTCAGAAAGAGCAAGTGATTAAAAAGGGGATGTATGAAAAAAATAGCTTTAGCATAGGCTGATACAAGGCAGCTGGAGAGGTGCAGAGGACGGAGGCTTAGGGAAGTAGGAGAGCATGTGGGGGTTGTGAAGAGAATTCATGGAGGTGCTTCCCTTTGGCAGGAGCTTTGAAGATGTCAGGGAGCCCTGGATGCAGGAAGACAGGTGCGCAAGCAGGTGGTTGACACTGGGGGCATGGTTTGGCAGTAACGCCCAGTGCAGTTTGCCTGGAGTGTAACACAGGGAGGGGCTCATACAGCAGAAACTGTATCGAGAGAACCTGACGTTTCCTGATAAACCCTTGATAGCTAGTTTCAGCCCAGGAAGTACACTGACGTGAGCACTGGTTTAGTCAGATGAGCCCTGGGTGCAGGAGGAGGAGGGGAGGGGAAGCTGTAACCCGTGGACCAGCCCCGGACAGCGGAGCCCTGACGTAGCCTGCTGGCTGGAGAGTATTGTTACCTGCTTCCTGAGGAAAGATGATTTAAAGACGTTTTAGTTTTAATACGTTTTACTTTGCTTTTTAACAGCCTTGTCAAACTGCAAGGGGATCTTGTCTCAGATTCACTCATTTATTCACTCACTAAGCAAGTATTTATTAAGCAATTACTGTATATACAGTACTAGGCATACAATAGTAAAACAGAAACTCTTGCCTTCCTGTGAGAATTATTTCGTATATAGAATTTTTCTAATAAAATGTCTTAGTGTGATGTTTGTGCTGTGTTTGAGGTTTATGTTAGCTAAAAGCTTAAAGTGACATTATGATGCCAGATCTATTTTGTCTCCGAAAAGATATTTAAACTGATCATTAGACTTTAAACTTATTGCTCTGGTAAAGAGTTTAACATCCTAGTCATTTGATTTTAATGATGAACATGCATCTGTTTATTTTTCAAGGAATTTTAACAAATATCTCTTTCAGATATTTGTCTGATACTTTACAGACATTGCATTGACTATAACAGATCCTCCCAGTTCCATCTCTCCCTCCAGTGAATAGATGGGTGTTAGTAACGATCCCAGAAGCAGGGGTTCTAACGTGGTTCTGCCCTCCACCGCAGTCGCTGAGACTCGGAGACCCAGGGAGGCCCCACGTGCTGTGTGTTAGCACACAGACCCCGACGGAGGTGGAGTGCAGGAGGAGGGTGTGGCATTCTGTCGAAGCCAAACTTCTGTGAGTCTTCTGAGTGGAGACTAGTGCAGGGTCCCTACTCTTTCTTGCTGACGGGTAGAAGGGAAGCTGTCCTCTCTTCATAACTGATTTGAAAGCATCTGGGGGAAAATCCACTTTTCCCCAGAAGTGGTTTCTGCTGGTCTTCTGATCTCTGGAATCGTATCAGGGGCCCAAGATGCAGAAAGCCGCACTGACAGCAGAGTAGGGTTTGTTCAGGTGCCAAGCTGGCGAGTGGGGGGCAAGCCTTGGGGCCTCTCCTGCTTGGCTTTTTAGTCAGGGGTGTTTGTAAAGGGGGTAGATCAGGGAGGCTGGGATTAACATCATCGTGTGACTTCCTGGAAACCCAGTGATTCCTTATTCTCATCAAATATCCTTTAAAGGATTCATCTTTCCAGTCATACATCATGCGCTGTTTTTTCCCCCGGGTTTGTTAGTTCGCCTCAAACTGCAGATCAGATTGATATATTTAAGTTTCTTAGTCTGGCAAGTCCTCTTTCACCTCTGTTTTTCTTGTGATTTACGTGTGGGAGAAACGGGGTCTTTTCCCTCCCACAGTGTGCGTTTTGCTGATCAGCCTCCGTCCTCTGCCAGTCCTTTGTCTTTGGCATTTCTTATATATGTGGGTAGTTTTGATTAACTGGTAATTCATGTAGGAGAGGCAACTTAATTTTTTCCTTTAACTTGCCGGTTTTCAAGATAGCGAGTTAATTCATTAGCATCCTCTGGTTGTGTCCAGTTAGGGTTGCAGGGGTTGGGGGGGGGGTCCTCACAATATATTCATGAATTTAAACATATGTATTGGGTTACCCCAAAAGTCCATTTGGGTTATTTTTGTAACATCCATGGAAAAACCTGAATGAACTTTTTAGCCAGGCCAAGAAGTATGTTTCTGTCTATTGCAGTCGTTAGCTTTTGATGGAAAACCTCTTCCAGTTGGTCCCTGTGTCTTTTCTGTGATACAGCTCTAGTCGTATGGTAATTTCCTTGAGACTTGGGCTGGTAGTTGTTTTAAGCTCCTCTTATACATTGCCTGCCCCAGACCTGTGTCCATTTTACTAGGGAGCCCTGGTGCCTTTTAATGGAAAAGGGTTAGGGTTAGGGTTAGTTGCCAAGTCATGTCTGACTCTTTTGCGACCACATGGACTGTAGCCTGCCAGGCTCCTCTGTCCCTGGGATTTCCCAGGCAAGAATACTGGAGTGGGTTGCCATTTCCTTTGCCAGGGGATCTTCCCAACGCAGGGATTGAACCTGTGTCTCCTGCATTGGGAGGTGGATTCTTTACCACTAAGCCACCTGGGAAGCCCATTTTTATATATGCTAGTACATAAAAAATGGGGAGGGTACACGCAGATCACGTTTACAGTGAAAGTCTATTGCTATGGCTTTCACATTATCACTTTGATTTGTGAACAAAATAGTGGGGAGGTTATAATAGGAGTTCCCTCTAGGACTTGGTGTCCAGAGCATGGTCTTGGCAGTGGGGGTAGGATTCTGAGGGGGAGTCTGTTTCAGACCTGCTTCCCTCAGTCGTCTTTCCTCTTTCCTGTTTCCCTAACCTCCTTTCAGGGGAGGAGGAGGAGGAGGAGGAGGTGGGCTGGAGGACACGGATCTGTAGTCATAGACAACTGTCACGGAGGTGTTGGCGTCCTCAGACTGCAGTGGAATGTCTACCAATATGTGTAATCATGGTAGTCTTTTTATTCCAGTTTGTGGGAAAACCATGCTAATATTTTCCAGTTGTTAAATTTTCTACCATGTGATTTTTTTAAATAACAGCTTTATTGAGATACACTTCACATATTGTAAAGTTCACCCATTAACATGTATGGTCCAGAGGTTTTTAGTGTATTTTTAGAGTTGTACAATCATCACCAGTGTCGTTTTAGAACATTTTCATCTCCCTCAAAAGAAACGCCATAGGCATTAGTAGTCCCCCGTTCCCCCCATGGCAACCACTGGCCTTTCTGTCTGAATTTGCCTGCTCTTGACGTGCATGTCAGTGGTGGCTTCCTGGGTACTGTTTTGTGGATGGCTGCTTTCACTTAGCATAATGGCTTTAAGATTCACCCGTATCATATACCTTATTCTTTTCTTGCAATATGTTTTTGTTGTTGTTGCAGTTATAGAGCAAATACATAGTCATTCTGTCATCAACAAAATTATGAGTTGTCAGAATTTTTTTCAAGTTCCATGTTTTAATGATGCAAGAGTAAGAAGAGCCAGAAGCAGCTATTAATAGGGAGGTATTTTAAATCTGAAGTCAGTATATACAAACCAAGTATGTTCTGTGTTCACACATATTTCATTCAGAGAATTTTGTCTAGTTCAGGTCTACGTACTATCAAAACCAGAAACATGGAATATAGTTTTGAGTTTTTTATTTCAATACATTTTGAAAATTTTAATGTAGTTTCTTACTCTCCCTTTATTCTTCTTGACTGTCAACATAAAATGACTTGAAAATATAAAAAAATTTAAAAGAGTTGCTTAGACCTAGGTGTTAAATAGTGAGAACTGTTTATCCTGATAAAGTGTTAAGTGAAAGTGTTAGTATCCTGATAAACTGAGGGTTAAATTGACCGCTGATGGGAGTGTTTGTGATGCGGTTTTTATTGGCACAGAACGTGTTGAAGCTGCATCAGAACAGTATTACTATGTCTAAGGTTTAGAACCAGGGCACCATATGCATTGTTGTTGTTGTTCGGTTGCCAGGTCTTGTCTGACTCTTTGCTGCCCCGTGGACCACAGCACGGCAGGCCTCCCTGTCCCTCACCATCTCCCGGGGTCTGCCCACTGCATCGGTGATGCCATCCAGCCATCTGTCAGCCTCTTCTCCTTCTGCCTTCGATCTTTCAAACAGCGTACACTGTTCCTTACGACTAAATTCTCCTTGTAAGAAAGGTGTGTCCTGAGCTGGCCGCCGCATACCTCTGTGAGAGGAGGTTTGGGAAGGCTTGGCCCCGTTCAGCCAGTGGACTGGAGTCAGAAGCCTCGTGGATCTGTGTTCCTCCCACCGGGCTCTGCGGGGCAGTGGCTTCACCTTCTCTCTCTGCTTCACCTTTCTGTTTGCTTTCTTTCCACAAAGAGGTCTAGTTCAGTACTGGGCCTGACTAATCTTTAGGTTTTCAGATTTAGTGTTTTATCATATATTTGAGGCTGATAGGATGTGATGGGGGACGGAATGTTATGATATGAGTAGAAACATAAAAACTGATTTTAGGAATATCTTACTGTGACTAAGGGAACTTGAGCTAAAATACACACCAAATAGTAATTTATCAAAACCAAGCAATATCTATTGGATTTATCGACAGATATTTGTAGATTTTCATATCGTGTTTCTATATAGTAAAATGTATAGAAATAGTCATGATTGGTCTGAGGCTTTGTAAAGAGGAGGAAAGGAGGAAAAACTGTGGATTTAATGGTGAAAAGTATGATATGTCTTGGGCCAGAGACCAGAGACAAATTGGAAAAAGTTTTATATTTTTTAAGATAATTTTGAGCCAGTGAGAGAATTTCCACCTAGGACAGTCTAGCAGATGTGTGTGTGTGTGTGTGTGTGTGTGTGTGTGTGCATGTGTGTTTTCCAACTTAATCATACAGAGTGAGTTAGTTTACTTTCTTATAAATAAGCATTATTTAGAAGCCTGCTCTTCACCACTATGGAAGAATCCTTCAATAGTATTTAAATCTCCAGATTCCTCTTCATTTTAAATAGGCTGAACAGTCACACGCAGGTGAGCTAATCAATACAGCCAGTTACTGTAGTTTAAGGGAGTGATTAAGTTCTCAGGTGGTGGTGGTGGTGTTCAGTCCCTCAGTCGTGGCTGACTCTTTGCCACCCCACGGACTGCAGTACGCCAGGCTTCCCTGTCCATCACCAACACCCGGAACTTCCTCAAACTCATGTCCACTGAGTCGGTGATGGCATCCAACCATCTCATCCTCTGTCGCCCCCTTTTCTTCTTGCCCTCTTCCTGCCCAGCATCAGGATCTTTCTCAGTGAGTCAGCTCTTTGCATTAGGTGGCCAGAGTAGTACTTGTAAAGAATCCACCTGTCAGAGCAGAAGATGGGGGTTTGATCCCTGGGTTAAGAAGATCCCTGGAGGAGGAAATGGCAACCGACTCCAGTGTTCTTGCCTGGAGAGTCCCATGGACAGAGGAGCCTGTCAGGCTCTAGTCCGTGGGGTGTCAGAGTTGGATGTGACTGAGCACGCATGCATGTTTTAAGGGCGTAACTACTAGCTGCTGAATTGAATTCTCAGAGAATCCCAGTTCGACTTGTCCATCCTGTCCTCAGTACAGCACAGTGTCACAGAGCATCACTCCAGGCAACCCTGGAATTGCTGTCAGCACTCTCTCCCCATCTTTTTCAAGATGTTCAGTTTCTTAAAGGGACAATTTAACAGAATTTGAGAAAAAGCGTTTGAAGTTATATTGAGTATATATCTATCTGAAAGCAATATTTTGTAATTTCTTAAAGTTTTCATTTTAAAAGTTAGGTCTTTAACTTCTTAATCTTTTTATTGAAGTATCACCTAGACATCTTACGTTTATAGCTTAGTGAGTGAGTGCACGTTTGTCCGCTGCGCATATCACAGACAGACCCCTGTGGCATCTCTGCACTCTCCTGGCCCTCTCACCCAACCCCTTCTGAAGGTAATCACTACACAGATTTCTCTCATTTCAGATAAGTTTTGCTTGCTTTTGAATTTCATGTGAATGAAATCAGATACTTTTTCCAGATCTGGTTTTGTTGCCAAAGCAAACTAGGGTCCACTTGCCCACATGCAGTTAAAACCAATCAGGGTGCGGTGAAGGAAAGTGCGGCGCTTTTTGCAAGCCCCAAGGAAGGAGTCCAGGGGCAACTATCGCTCCAAAGCCCTGGACTCCTGGTGGGTTTCAGGGACACACTTCTAAAGACCAGGTGAGGGGGTGGTTGCAGGTCTGTGATCTGTGCTCAGCTCACGCACAGTTCTCTGGTTGCTTGATGGTGAGGTAACAGGGTGGTGTCACGGGATTAACGTCATCGTGCTTTAGACTCTAGTAAGTCTGGGGGCTACGTGCTCATGGTCATCAAGTTAATACATGTTTTCAATTATCAGTTCCTGAGCCGGGCTTTTGTGACTCAGGGAAGGCCTGGGAGACTTCAGCTTCTCCATGCACAAGAAGCAGGCAGGGGACATAGGGGAAGGTCTGTCTCAGGAAGGCCTCGTGAGGTCCTGCTTTGCTACAGGTTACTGCTTGTCGTCATGTCTGTGAAAGTCATCCATGTTGTTGTGTGTTCTTTTTTTATTGCTAGGAATTATTCTGTTGTCCATGAGCCAGACTTAGGTTTTCCATTCTGCTGGTGGTTGGGTGACACGAGTAGTTTTTAATTTAGGACTTTGATGAATGAAGCTGCTGTGAACATTCTTGTGCATTCCTTTTCATAAACCTAGACATAGCTTATGCGGTACACACCAAAGGGGAGATGCTGGGTCTGAGGGTTTATGTTCAGCTTTATAGTCTTTGTGCCAAAGAGTTTTCCAAAGTGATTGTACCAGTTTATATTCTCTTCAGTATTGCATGATAGTTACAGTTGCTTTATGGTTTTCACCAAAACTTAGTAGTGTCACTTAAAAAGAAGAATCTGGTACGTGTATGCTGCTGCTGCTGCTAAGTCGCTTCAGTTGTGTCCGACTCTGTGTGACCCCATAGACAGCAGCCCACCAGGCTCCCCCGTCCCTGAGATTCTCCAGGGAAGAACACTGGAGTGGGTTGCCATTTCCTTCTCCAATGCATGAAAGTGAAAAGTGAAAGTGAAGTCGCTCAGTCGTGTCTGACTCTAGCGACCCCATGGACTGCAGCCCACCAGGCTCCTCTGTCCATGGGATTTTCCAGGCAAGAGTACTGGCGTGGGGTGCCATTGCCTTCTCCGTGGTACGTGTGTGGAAACTAGGATTTTTGTTGGGTGGTGCTAATTAACTGTCTAGAATGTCCTGGCAGTTGAGAGGTTACCTTTAAAAGAGTAAATAATTTAATCAGCTTGAAACAATTTTGAGTACTGCATGAAAGTTCTTTCAGCCAAGATGGTTTGTGCTTGTCTTACTGTTTTACCTAGTTTAAAAAAGAAAGAATTGAGTGACTGGAATAAGAATTATTGTCTTACAGAAAGCAGTAGCAAGATGATAGTAACCTTATTTTGTTAGTTAAATAACTACATGCTAAAAAACCCTCAGTCCTAGAAGAAAAAGGAACCAGCCAAAGCTGTAATGGCGTCTTAATTCTTACTCATTGTTAAAGTAACTAGGATGATACAGAGTGTGTAAGTTGAGGCATAAAACCAGATTTCAGGTTCAGTTATTGGCTTACAGGAAATTGGAAACTTTTTTTTTCTTGATGAAATTTCTAAAATGTTTTTGCAATCGTTTAAACCTTTATTGCAAGTGAGGCAATAAAAAGGGAAGAAATCCAATTACTTTGTGTGCAGAGCTTTCATTTCCTAGTTAATGAAGGAAAGGAAAACTCTGGTCAGTAAGAGCATGTATGCATTACAGTCCCTCACAGTAAATTAAAATTTCCTTAAATAGGAAATAAGAGAAATATTTCCTCAGTAAATGCTTTGATGAAAGGTAGTCTTCCTGGGTTAAAGCCTGTGCTTAAGAACCTTGCAGCCAAATGCAAGGATCGACAGTTAGATTTGATGGGTAATTGCGGGTAATAGAAACGGTCCGTGCTTTCTGGTGCTTAACTCTGCAGGGCATTGTTCTGAGCCTTCAGCATGCATTATTTTATTTCATAGTCCTCACAGCAGCTCTGTGAGCTCGACACCCTTCTTGTCCTCATTTACTGCTGAGAGCCTGGAGATGCACCTCTGGTGACTTATTCCTGGTCACACAGCTATTGAGTAGTCAAGCTGAGATCTGAGTCTGAACTTCCTGCCTTCAGAGTGTTTGCTCTTAACTGGGGCCTCTCAGTGTGTTACTTTTACAGCCGAAAGTGGAGGAAGAAGGGGGAGAAAGGTCAGGGGATTCACTGAGTGTCTGCTAAGTGCAGCATTTTATGGGTGCCGGACAATTCTCACACAAACCCTGCATTGTCATCATACAGTCATTACACTAGGAGAAACAAAAGATTCAGAGTGAAACTTTTCTAGAGTCCCACAGTAATCAAGCAGGTCTTTCTAAAAAGGAGGTCACTGATAGGGAGTTACTGTCTTCTACTGAACGTCTGCTGTGAATTAATTGAAACAACTGCTAATACCCATCAGGAGATAGCAAGTTGTTTGTGTCTTAGGTCCATAGTTTCTAATACGAATGTTTCTGGAATGTATCAGCATTCCATCTCTGGTAGGTAACAGCAACATGGTACCCTGAAAAGAACATGAACTTTGGTGTCAGAAAGACCTCAGTGTTTATGATTAAAATTTAATTTTAAAATAGTAGCTAAAAGAGTGTATAAGCATATTTGGATGGGCCACTTACCTGTCCAATCATGAGGATAGACAAATTATTCAGCAGATGCGTAAGGAATGCCTGCTCTGTAACAGACATGGGTGTAGGGTCTTGGGGTCGGGAGTGAACAACTCAGACAAAAATCCCTGTCCTTTAGAGCTTACAGTCAAGTCAAGTGTGTTTAGTTGTGATTTGCTCTTGGGAAACTGATCATCTTGATACAGTCTTGTTCTTGTTCTGGCAGCCCCGTGGGTCAGGGGCCAGTCTACCCGAGAGAGGTCGTTTCCATCAGCCTCCAGGGACAAGGCATTAGGTTCCGTCTGTGCTAGCTTTCTCCAGAACCGTCACTCCATGTCTGTCTTTGCACAGGTGTCCTCAGTGCATTACGTATTTATTGAACATCTGTTATGTGATGAACCCTGTTCTAGCACTGGGGCTGTAAAGATGACATCAGAAAAAAGCAAGTACCCACTGGGAGCTTGTAGTCTGGAGAAGGATGAGGAGCAGAGGAAGAAGAGAGGAGGAAACCTGTCTCTGCTGGGGGTGTCTCCCCGAGCCTCTGCTCTCTGCTTCCCTGGAAGCTAGTCAGACCCTACAAGAAGGGGCATGAGGCTCACTGTGCAAGTCCTTAACTTCTGTCCTTCCCTCTTCCTGACCCGTGCTGATCCTCAAGTCTTCCTTGGGAGGGAGGGTAGGGGGAAGACATATGTGTGTGTGTCTGGCTCATCTTTAGATTCACTTGATCTTTTCACGCTGCTTCCCTGTCATCCCGCTTTTCTGGTAGGTTTTATTTTATTTTATTTTTTGCCTTGCATACTAGCCATTGTATGTAGGAGGTTCTTAGGGAAAAATCTTTACTCTCTGGTCACTGCAGTTGAGCCCCCATAATATGAAAGGATTCCGTGCAGATAATGTAGTTGGAAAACAGCTCTCATGTGCAGGTCACGGTTGCACAAGGATTTGATCAGAGAAAGCGAGGTACAGTCAAAGGGGAGACCATTCCCGAAGACGGGCCCCAGGGTGGAAAGCCGCACGGCGTGCCCCGACTCAGCTGCTCGGTCCTGGACTGTCTGCGTGCTGCGCGACCCACTCAGCCTGGCCCGCGGGGCCCAAACCCGGCTGGCCGCCCTGACCCGCACCCTCCGCTGAGCAGCCTCTGCCTGCCGCCTGCTCTTGTGTCCGGGTCGTGACTGCAGGTCTCAGTGGGCCTTGATGTCGCCTCACTGTCCAGCTGCTCTTCCCTCCTTCCTGGCTGTTCGCGTTCTGGTTTTCCAGAGTTATTTCACATTTTCTCTCCCCTGTAAACAGACTCCGTGTCCCGCTTCAGTGGTGTCTCTGTTTCCCGTGGACTGAGGAGCGGGTGGCCCTCCCGTTCCGCCTCGGCCCAACCGCCCGGCCTGCCCTCCTCTCCTGAGGGGAAGGCCGCTCCATGGACTGGGACCGTGCCTGCTGCAGGGATGCTTTCCTTCCCAGGTCCTGCTGCCTCATCCCCCACCCGGCTTCCCTCGTTTTTCCCTCTCTACTGTATCTTATTATCTCCAACTATGATCACCTCCAGCTACCACTTTTTTTGAAAGGGTCATCTGATCCTTTTTACTACTTTCTTTTTTGAGGTTTCCCCCCCACTGCATTCGACTCACATTTCCGTCTGCACCTCTGTCCTGACAGTCTCCCCGGATCAAGGTTGCCAGTTACCTCCTTGTTGCCAAGTCCCATGGAGTTTTCTGCTTGCTGAGTTCTCATCAGTTTTCTGTATAGATGACCGCTCGCTCTTCCTGACCACATGCTCTTGTCTTGGTGTCCACAAGCCCCTTTCTCCTGGTTGTATTCTCACTTCTTTCCTGTTCTTCCTCAGTATCCTCTGTTGGCTCCAGCTCATCTCCAGACCCCAAGAAGTGAGTCCCCAGGTACCTGCTGGCTCCCTCCTCTGTTCCCTCCGCCAGCCCTGCAGCTCTGTCCGTCCCGTGTGCACAGACGGGCTCCTTGGGCCGTATCTGGGCTCGGCCAGGGTTCTCTGGTCAGTGTGCCTCTTGTCACGGCCGTGTACCAGAGGTGTGGCTCCTCCTCTGCCTGCTGCTTCCCCCGTGTCAAGATGCCACCTTACTCCAAGGCTCACTGAGTTGCTTAAGGCAAAAGTCAGAGTTGACCCAGTGCCCCCGCGCCTTCGACTCTTCTTTCCACCAGTGAATCCCAGCGGCTGCCTCTGTCCATCCTTGCTTTTCCCATCCCATGCTGGCCGCCGCGCTCTGTCCCCAGGCCTCTGTAGTAGCTTCTGAATGCACTCCATTTCCCCCCCAAGCGCTCCCCCTTCCCCCCCGAGAGCACTCCCTTTCCCCCCAAGCACGCCCCCTTTCCCCCGCAAGCGTGCCCCCTTTCCCTCCGAGTACATGCCCTTTTCCTCTGAACTGTCTTTTTGAAGATAAATGGGATCATGTCCCATGTCTTCCTGTCGTGCACAGAATGGTATCAGCTCCTCGGGCCTTGCCCTCTGCGGTCCCCACACACGTCTCATATCCGATCTCCCCTCCCGTCCTCACTCTGCCTCAGCCACCCCCTGCTGTGTCCCCGGAATGGCCTGTCTCCACCTTACCCTGCCTGGGATGCTTTCCCACATCTCCTGGGTGCTGCCTTCCGGTCATTCAGTTTACTTTAAACAGCACCTTAGACACAGGCCTACCCTGAGCACCTAATTCAAAGTATTCAGAGGTCTCTAGTCATTCTTGACTGTGATGCCCTATTTTAACTTACCCCCTGACACCTATGCAAGAGAATTCCAGAAGAATGTCTACTTCTGCTTCATTGACTATGCTAAAGCTTTTGACTGTGTGGATCACAACAAACTGTGGAAAATTCTTAAAGAGATGGGAATAACAGACCACCTTACCTGTTTCTTAAGGAACTTGTATTCAGGTCAAGAAGCAACAGTTAGAACTGGATGTGGAACAATATTCTAGTTGCAAATTGTGAAAAGAGTACGTCAAGGCTGTATATTGTCACCCTGCTTATTTAACTTCTATGCAGAGTACATCATGTGAAATGCCGGGCTGGATGAACCACAAGCTGGAATCAAGATTGCCAGGACAAATGTCAACAACCTCAGATTTGCAGGTGATACGACTGTAATGGCAGAAAGTGGAGAGGAACTAAAGAGGGTCTTGATGAGAGTGAAAAAGGAGAGTGAAAAAGCTGGCTTAAAAGTCAGCATTCAAAAGTGAAGATCATGGTATCTGGTCCCATCACTTCATGGCAGATAGATGGGGAAAAGTGAGAACAGTAGCAGATGTTATTTTCTGGGCTTCAGAATCACTGTGGCTGGTGACTGCAGTCTTGAAATTAAAAGACGCTTGCTCCTTGGAAGAAAAGCTATGACCAACCTAGACAGCATATTAAAAAAGCAGAGAAATCCCTTTACCAACGAATGTCCATCTAGTCAGAGCTATGATTTTTCCAGTAGTCACGTACTGATGTGAGAGTTCGACTGTAAAGAAAGCTGAGTGCTGAAGAATTGATGCTTTTGAACTATGGTGTTGGAGAAGATGCTTGAGAGTCCCTTGGACTGCAAGGAGATTCAACCAGTCCATCCTAAAGGAAATCAGTCCTGAATATTCATTGGAAAGACTGATGCTGAAGCTGAAGCTCCAGTACTTTGGCCACCTGATGGGAAGGGCTGACTAATTGGAAAAGACCTTAATGCTGGTAAAGATTGAATGTGGGAGGAGATGGGGACGACAGGTGAGACGGTTGGATGGCATTACCGACTCAATGAACATGAGTTTGAGCGAGCTCCGGGAGGTGGTGATGGACAGGGAGGTCTGGAGTGCTGTGGTCCTTCGGGGCACAAAGAGTCGGGCACAGCTTAGTGACTGAGCAGCAGCAGTGGCACTGAACACTGCCTGCTGCTTCATTTGTGGTGGTTTATTTGTTTCTCTCCTCTGTATCTCCTCCACACATCCCCACAATGCAGACTGTAGAGTGTCATTGCCTCAGACGTCGCTGAGCACCTATGCTGAGGCTTAATTATTGAGTGAACGGCTATTGGTAGAGCCAGCATTTGATGTAGAAATGGCCCTCTTTGTGATGGGCTGGCGGGGAGGCTGAGTGGGAAGTGGACACGGTGGTTCAGGGGAGTGGGGGAGCTGAGGGAAGAACGGCGCTGGGCCTTCAGACTAGAGCCGAGTTGCGCTCTCCACTGTCGGCCTTGCTTGTGGTGCAGACGGCTCCTTGTCACATCACTTGACTGCCCAGTGAGTGTTGGATGGACCAAGGCCTCAGAGGTGCTTGAACACATAACTGACCAGTGAGCCTGCAGGGAGCATGTAAACAGCGTCGTGTTCAGGATGCTTTTCCCTCCAACTGGTACTTTTAATTACCCACCATGGGGCACTCCTTGGGGTCGCAAAGAGTCGCACACGACTGAGCGACAGAACTGAACTGATACTTTTAATTACCCACCACAGGGCAGTCTTTTTTAAAATAAGGGAAAAAGGTAAAACCACCTTTGTAATACTGCAAAGTATTTAGCCAGACTATAGAAGATATTTTTAAAAAGTAGTATCTGTAGCTATTATATTGAAGAGTTGCTAGTGAATGAATTGTTAATAAATTTGCAGTGCTAAGAGGGTTAGTTAATATGGTGCTAACAGCTAAACTAATTTGTCTTTAATAATCTTAGAATATTTACAGGGGCTTTGCCACTTTAAAAGGAGTTTTCCTGCACTCAGATTCTGGAGCACTTTTGGTAGGCTGTATGGAAATGTGTCATGAGGCCTTAGGGACACCCAGCTGTACATACACCCACCCAGGCTTTCTGTAGAGACGAGGTATTTAGGACCCGTGTTCGGTTTTATTTGCCCGAGGCTGGTAAGGACTCAAGCACCTGGGGACCGAGTGTGATGAGACGGTCTGGAAGCGATGCCCGGGCTCCTGGCCTGACGCCCGGCCAGTGGTGAGGTGCTGTCGGTCACGGGGACCTGGAGCGCACGGGGGTGTGCATGTGCAGCAGTGCAGGCGGCTGTTGCTGTCGGTTACCCAGGCCTGCTGGGGATCCTTTGCAGCTTTCGTTTCAGTCTCTCCCTTTGGAACTGGAGCAGTAATTTTTCATACCCAATAATCTTTCATCGTTTGTTGGTAAAATACCTGATAACTTGTATGGTGTGTTTAGTTGCCTTGAAAGTTTTTCCTCACATCCCTCCCAGTGTAGTGGCACTAAACCAAGGGCCCACATTTCTCTGGCAGAACCGTGAGCTAGGAGATTCAGGTTATCTATCTTTCCTCTGGTTTAAAAGAAGACATAAAGCTTGGAAGTGAAGTGTTGAAAGACAAGCATTGTGTTATTCTGAAGTAGCCACAGCCAGATGCCAAAGAGAGAGGATTTCCGTCATCTAGGAGAAAAGGAAACAGGCAGCTTGGGTTGGCAGGTGGGTGTGGGGAGCAGAGGGGAGAATTAATTATAGCAGCGTGTAGTAAGGCTGGATGACGTTAGGCATTGTAGCAGTGTGTAGTAGGGCGGGATGACGTTAGGCATTGTAGCAGCGTGTGTAGTAGGGCGGGATGACGTTAGGCATTGTAGCAGCGTGTAGTAGGGCGGGATGACGTTAGGCATTGTAGCAGCGTGTAGTAGGGCGGGATGACGTTAGGCGTTGTAGCAGCGTGTGGTAGGGCGGGATGACGTTAGGCGTTGTAGCAGCGTGTGGTAGGGCGGGATGACGTTAGTCGTTGTAGCAGTGTGTGTAGTAGGGCGGATGATGTTAGTCATTGTAGCAGTGTGTGTAGTAGGGCGGATGACGTTAGTCATTGTAGCAATGTGTAGTAGGGCAGATGATGTTAGGCGTTGTGGCAGCGTGTAGTAGGGCGGGATGACATTAGGCATTGTGGCAGTGTGTAGTAGGTGGGATGACGTTAGTCATTGTAGCAGTGTGTGTAGTAGGGCAGGATGACGTTAGTCATTGTAGCAGCGTGTGTAGTAGGGCGGGATGACGTTAGTCACTGTAGCAGCGTGTAGTAGGGCGGATGACGTTAGTCCCTGTAGCAGCGTGTAGTAGGGCGGATGACGTTAGTCATTGTAGCAGTGTGTGTAGTAGGGCGGATGACGTTAGTCATTGTAGCAGTGTGTAGTAGGGCAGGATGACGTTAGGCATTGTGGCAGTATGTAGTAGGGTGGATGACGTTAGTCATTGTAGCAGCGTGTAGTAGGGCAGGATGACGTTAGTCATTGTAGCAGTGTGTAGTAGGGCGGGATGACATTAGGCATTGTGGCAGTGTGTAGTAGGGCGGATGACGTTAGTCATTGTAGCAGTGTGTAGTAGGGCGGGATGACGTTAGGCATTGTGGCAGTATGTAGTAGGGTGGATGACGTTAGTCATTGTAGCAGCGTGTAGTAGGGCAGGATGACGTTAGTCATTGTAGCAGTGTGTAGTAGGGCGGGATGACATTAGGCATTGTGGCAGTGTGTAGTAGGGCGGATGACGTTAGTCATTGTAGCAGTGTGTAGTAGGGCGGGATGACGTTAGGCATTGTGGCAGTGTGTAGTAGGGCAGGATGACATTAGTAACTTAGTAGCAAGAAGGCAGCTTGGCTCACTGTGTTTTGTCCAAAAGAGCAGTCTCCAAACCCTTAGGTGTAAAGGTGACTCTAAGATCTTATCACTAACTAATAAAAGTAAAAAAATTAGAACATGGCTTTACTGCATGTGAACTTAACAAATACCAGTTGTTAGTTGTGGTTGTGTTGGCTGTAGTAACGTGAAACTCTATCTTTGGTTGGATTTCTTAGCAGATTACTAGAATACTTTAACAAGAATTTGACATATTAAATATCAGATAATGTTATCTTGCTAATAATATGTAAAGTATCATTCTGAAAGTATCTATAGAATATGAGTTCTGTTCTTTGCTAACAGTGATTTCATTTTATTAATGGGTATTTTACTTTATTAAAACCAAGAACCTTAAATAGAGAAAGCCTACATCTGTGTTTGAGAACCGAGTGAATGGTTTCTGGTGCTGAATTTCCATTTCTGCTGTAGACTGAATGTATCATCTTAATGCAAACAGTGAAAGGATGCAAACCTCTGGGTTTCCTGTGAGTTAGTGATGAAGAAGAAGTGAAGTGAAGTCGCTCAGTCGTGTCTGACTCTTTGCGACTCCATGAACTGTAGCCTACCAGGCTCCTCCGTCCCTGGGATTCTCCAGGCAGGAATACTGGAATGGGTTGCCATTAGTTAGTGATAAGTTGCTGTAATTTCTAGAGAGCTCACAGTCTGCCTGTGAAGGAAATCTTGAGACAGTACATGGTATCTGATAAAGGAGGCTGACGTTAGTGTCGTGCCACTGGAGCGTGGCTGGTGATCCTGTGTTCCCGCCTAGTACCTAGTGACATGAAGATACATAAAGCCAGCAACAAAGAGTCGAAAGAGTCAAGTTATAATTGTACCATTTAAATCTCAAATGTTTATAATGTATTTTCATTTTTATAGTTCACAAGGCAGTGCTGTAATAATTATCCTATTTTATCCTCTCTTGTTCATCCTCTGATTTTCTCCCTTTATGTAGTTCTGAGCTTCTGATTTCCATCATTTTCATTCATTCTAGAGAATTTCTTTTATCATTTCTTGCACGGCAAGTCTGCTGGCAACAAATTCCCTCAATCCTTGTTTGTCTGAGAAAGTCTTTACTTTTCAAGGATAATTTCTCAGGATAAAGAATTCTAAGTTTATGGGGTTTTTAATATTTGATATTTGAGTTGGGTGTCTTTCTTGCTTGCAAGGTTCCTAGGGAGCAGTTAGATGTAATTCTTCTCTTTGTTCTTTTTTAATAGGTTTTGTTTCCTCCCTCTGGCTTCTTTCAGGAGTTTTTCTCTGTGTTTGATTTTATGTGCTTTGAAAATGACGTGCCTCGGCATAGTTGTTTTTAGCGTGTATCTTGCTTGGTGTTCCCTGGCCTTCGTGGATCTGCAGTTGGATATCCAGCATTAATCTGGGGAAATTCTGTCAGTGTGGCTTCAGATGTCTCTCCCGCTCCTGTTTCCCTCTTTCTCCTCCTTCTGGTGGTCCCCAGTGTGTGCAAATTGCATCTCTTATAGTCGTCCCACTTGGATGTAGTCCCCTCCCCGCCCCAGTCTCTTTCACATTGGAAGTTTCTGTTGATGTACGCTTAAGCTCAGAGGTCCTTTCCTCAGTCGTGTTCAGTCTGCTGCTGCTAAGCCCATTAAAGGCATTCTTTATTTGTTACATGTTTTCAATCTGCCATTTTTGGGTTCTTAAAATTTCCATTTGTCTGCTTACATTACCCGTCTGTTCTTGGCATGCCATCTACTTTTTCCGTTAGAGCCCTTAGCATAGTAAATATAGCTGTTTTAAATTCAGTCTGATAATTCCTGCATCCCTGCTGTATCTGAGTCTGGGTCTGATGCTTAGTGTATGTTTTCAGACTGTGCTTTTTGCCTCTTTGTAGGCCTCATTTTTTCTGAGGCTGAATGCAATGTGATGTATTGGCCAAGGAACCCCAGTCAGGGGGCCTGTGGTAACAGGTGGGGGCTGTGGGGCGGGGCAGTGTTCTGGAGACTGTGGTTAGATCTCGTCTTTGGGCGAGGCTGCATCCCTGGGCTGTGCGCTGTGCAAGTGCCTCGGGTTCCCCATTGTAGGTGGGACAGGACGGCCAAGGGCACTGCAGTGGGGTGTTTCCCTTCCCTGGTGTCAGAGTGTTCCTGCAGCTTTCTCTCCCCCCAGTTAGGGAGGATACCTGCACACAGGAGACGCATTTCCTGCTTTCCGGTGCAAAGCGGAGGATCAGAGGGGTCAGGAGTCTTTATTCTCTCCCCCCTCACCCGCCACTGCTATTTCTCACGCAGCGTTGATTTAGAATAATCAGTATGTCATTGAGGCATATTTTGGGGTAGCCTGTCCTGGGCCCCAGCTCTACCCTGGTGCTGGTTTCAACTCTTGTGAGTTACGATTCTCTGTACTCCCCTATCTCTCCAGTTTGGGTGACGGTTGGGGAGACCCTGTGGTCTGCCCTGTGACTTGCTTTTAGTTCCTTGTAGTCCCGTGTCTGTTGTTGGAGTAGACCTGTGTCCAGGGGCCAGCACTGTGGCACAGGGTCCTGAGTCGCAGCCTGTTGGGAACAGTGCACAGAAGCGGCTGCGCTGTTCTTGCTTCCCTTCTCGATACGCGCATATTCTGTGAGGAGGCTGAGAGGGGAGGGGACCATGGGAGGTCCTTGGCAGAGGCGAGAAAGGAGTTCTGGGTCTTTCTTGTGTCTAGAATCGCACCCTTGCCACCGTGTGCTTTGAGAGGTGACATCACAGCCCCGGGGTGTCAGGCCCGCCTCTCCGTGTGCCTTGTACTCATCGCACGAAGGGGCCCAGGGTGGCATTCTGTGCCCCGGTGAAACATGGCCGTGAGGACCCACCCGAGGGGCTGCACATGGCCTCTCCCGAGATCAGCCTGCATTCTCTTGTCCCGTTGTGTTTGCAGAATCACATTCAAAGAGAAGATGGTGAATTTCCAGATACAGCGTCTGAGTGTTAAGCCTGTGTGGGCTCTTGGTGGGCTGTGCAAGCTGTAGCTGCTCAGAAATGTTAGTGACCTGTTGACTGTTCCCACACAGCTGGAAAGGGTCCAGGCTGGGTTTGAGATGTGGGTGTTGGTTAATGCTTTCCTTTCCCTCCTTCCTTACCTTCCAAACCCTGGTGTCGAGGGCTGACGTTCAGCAGGTCGCGGTGATGGTAACCCAGTCCAGAAGCAGGGGGCTGGAGGCTTTGGCAACCAGGCCCCCAGGTGTGCGCAGGTGTGATGGCTGAGGGCTGGCCCCTTTCAGCGGGCCCCGTTTAATTGTCCTTTCTTTCCTACTTTTGCTGTAATCAGTAAGTGGTGAATTACAAAAAAAAACTATCCTCTTTTCCCTTCCCTGCAAACCTCCAAACTACTGTGCATACAGGGATAAGAAATCGGTGTGGGTATTCCAAACTGGGTCCTTTTACAGGTGGAAGCTGATGTTGGACTCCCAGGCACTGAGTGGAGGTGTCCCAGGCAGCCAGGCCATAGGGCTGCCCGTCGCAGGACGGTCCTCAGACACGGCTGAGCCCTGTGCCAGGGCCCCCCCGCCGAGCTCTTCCTCCATCACCGCGCTGGGCCACACCGAACTGCAATTAGGTCTGCGTCCGTTTGCTTCACTAGAATGAATTCTTTTTAAGCTTAGGAATCATGTTTTACTCATTTTTGTGTCTCTAATACTTACGATTCTGGCGGGAATTTCTAAAAGGTAGCTCCACAGCCACCACCAGCTGCCAGTTTTGAAGCACCTATTATGTACCAGCTCTATGAAAAAGACTATGTTATTTTAATCCTCACAAAAACTCCGGCACATTATTTTAAGGGAACTTACTTGCGTAGGTACTGGGTGTTTGTGCGGAGCAGTGAGAGCCGTGGCGGGCCTGGCGTGTGAAGCATGTAGGCCACTCTTTGAGATGCTGTCCAGACTGAGACCTAAGACAGGAGCCAGGAGTTTAGAGAGAGGCAGACGCCCAGAACTTTAGAAGGAAGATGTAAGTGGGCTATGAGTGCTTGTACCATTGAGCTTGGCATGAATTCTGTGCAGAATGTAAATGGAGTTTTCTTTTTAATTTGCTCCTTTCTTCAGAGTGTCAGCCACATTCACTAGTTACCTTAGATTACCTAAGAACAGCCTGTGTCAGCCTAAGCTTAGTGGTCGCAATTTTCAAATCTCCTTCTGGTTCAAATGTAGGCAGTAGGGCCTGGTAAACAGGTTCTGAGTGGACAGCTGTGCCCAGAGGAGCCCAGAGAGAGAAGTGAAGTCAGTGTCGATGGACCATGATTAATTCTGCAGTCTCAGTCTCAGATTTCATTCTCTTCACTGTTTTATTAACTGCATGTATCACTGTCACACTGTTCACATTTTCAAATGACAGGGCAACAGAGATTAGTTAGTTAAACTATTGCGTGACAGAATCAATTCCTCTGGAAATCTTAAACACAAAATACCAGCAGATTAGGTAATAATCAGTTCAGTTCAGTCGCTCAGTCGTGTCTGACTCTTTGCGACCCCATGGACTGCAGCACGCCAGGGTTCCCTGTCCATCACCAGCACCTAGACCTTGCTCAAACCCATGTCCATCGAGTTGGTGATGCCATCCAAACATCTCATCCTCTGTTGTCCCTTTCTACTCCTACCTTCAATTTTTCCCAGCATCAGGGTCTTTTCCAGTGAGTCAGTTCTTCCCATCAGGTGGCCAAAGTATTAGAGTTTCAACTTCAGCATCAGTCCTTCCAGTGAATATTCAGGACTGATTTCCCTTAGGATGGACTGGTTGGATCTCCTTGCAGTCCAAGGGATTCTCAAGAGTCTTCTGCAACACCACAGTTCAAAAACATCAATTTTTCGGTGATCAGCTTTCTTTATAGTCCAACTCTCACATCCATACGTGACTACTGGAAAAGCCATAGCTTTAACTAGATGGACCTTTGTTGGCAAAGTAATGTCTCTGCTTTTTAATATTCTGTCTAGGTTGGTCGTAGCTTTTCTTCCAAGGAGCAAGTGTCTTTTAATTTCATGGCTGCAATCACCATCTGCAGTGATTTTGGAGCCCCCAAAAATAAAATATCTCACTGTTTCCCCATCTATTTCCCATGAAGTGATGGGACCAGATGCCATGATCTTGGTTTTTTGAATGTTGAGTTTTAAGCCAACTTTTGCACTCTTTTTGACTTCCATCAAGCGTATACTGCAGTCAGTATTGCTGACTAATGACTGTATCAACACCTATGACACCACCAGCAGAGCTTTGGCGATTTTATGTTTAGTTTGATTTCTCCAGACAGAACTTTTCCAAATCATTGAAACTAATTGAGATGCTGTTACTATACACATAGCAAATGTTGCTATATTACTGAAAACCATACACTGTCCACAATACCAGTCCTTACAAAAGTGAAAGTGTCTGTAGTCTTGGATTTAAAGGAGTGGCAACATTTCAGGTCTTCTTGGGTGGAAGAAAGTTGGCAGAGAGAAAGTCCACAACCAGGTATGGTGGTGAGTTCTAACAAAATGTTGTCCTCTGGAAATGGCAATGGTAAACCGCATCAGTATTCTTGCTTGTTGGCGGTACAGAAGGACATGCGCTCTTCTCCTGCAAAAACTCCAGAGTTACAACTCGCTGCTGAGCAGCCATCGACAGGAGAATGTTGGATCCCACCAATAAAAGATACCCCACATCCAGGGGCAAAGGAGAAGCCCCAACAAGATGGTAGGAGGGGCAAAATCTCATTTAGAATCCAACCCCATACCGACCAGAGATACTCAGATAGCTCAAACAAAACCTTGTGCTCATCAGGAGAACCCTCAGAGACTGAGCCAGACCTGCCTTTGAGTGTTGGAGTGTCTCCTGCGGAGGTCCGGCTCAGCAGTGGCCTGCCGCAGGGGCTCTGGGTGCAGCAGACCTGGGTATGGTATAAGCCGTCTTGGAGGAGGTTGCCATTAACCCCACCATAGAGCTGCCAGAGCTTACACAGCTGGGAAAGAGTCTTGGAGGGCACAGACAGAACCTTGTGCCTACCAGGACCCAGGAGAAAGGAGCAGTGACCCCACAGGAGACTGACCCAGACTTGGAGAACAATACAATTCTGAAATGAATGAGCTGGACCCCAAAGTGCCCTGAATATAATGGCACAAAAGACGACCTCAGAGGATTATAGGTGGCAGAGAGCTGAGTGGGAAAAAGTGGTCTGCTGGGGCTGCTGAGGGGTGTTCACTCTTCATTCCTCTGCTGAGTGGCAGTGTCGTGGAGAACAGGGATAAGTGAGTAGATGGGACAGGCTGCCTGAAGAGAACCTTTCTGATGTTTAGATTTTCTGCATGTAAAATGCGCTGTACCGTCGTGTCCACTGAATCCACAGTACCGGGGTTTTTACCAAGAGCAGCCCCATAGGTGAGATGTCCCAGCGATGCTTCCTGTGTCACATAGTGGCTTGAGTAAATGTTGTCTAAAGCTCTGTCTTGTTTTGAAATTTATATAAATTTTTGCTACTTATCCAGCTCAGGGAAGTTTTTTTGAGATTGTATTATAGTGTCCCTAGGCCATGAGAGCCATTTACTAAAAGATGTCCATGTGAGTGGGGACACACAATCAAATATAGGTTACAATTCTAAATTGAACTCTAAAAATAAAATTTAAGAAAGAATATAAAATTCAGAAGCGGAGTACACTAAGTAATGACAGCCTTAATGTGAAAAAAATCTCTAAAGAATGGTAAAGAAAAAAGAAAATTTAACAAGATTCTAAATAATAAAACAGTAAGATTGGGGTAATAAGCAGCAGTCATGTGCAAGATTAATTCTCAGGTTGTATGTAATTTGATTGTGAAAGCACACACATACAAACATACGGTTATTTATCAGAATATAGTAGGAATGCCAGAGAGTGACTTGTATTAATTACTGATACCATGCCACTGAGGCGCTTTAATATGTGAACAACATGGATGACCCAGTCTGAATTCTGTTTCTGCTTTGGAGTATATGATGTCATACAATCCAACAGCTTGGAGTAGCTTACCATTCATAAATTTTTACTGAAAATTGAAGTAAAGCTTAAATCCCGCTGTTGGGATTTCGTAAGGCTCTGAGATGAGAGAGTATTCTGGGAACGGCCTGTTGTTGAGCAGCTTGTTAGGTAGGGAATGTTCAGGTTTCGGGCTATGGGGAGGTGGCAGGTTCGGGGCTGTCTTCCCGGGCGTTGGTCTGTCTGTGTCTCAGCCACACAGCCCTTGCCCAAGGTGGCGGTGGTCATCTTCTCCTTTAGCAGGGCCGTTCCTGTGCCTGGCACACCACCCCAGGAGTAGCTTTGCTTTTGCAACTCACCTGGAAAATTCGTCTAGTTCCTAGCTCTCGTGGGTTGTTCAGGTCCTTGCACAGTACGGCCCCACGTTTTCAGTTTCGCCTTTTGTCGCCTCCATACACTCGGCCTCCGGGTTAGGCGGGTAGGCCCGCTGTCTTTCCCATACTTGCTTTTCTTCCTCGGGTGCCTTTCAGTTCCTACTTTCATACGCCTTCCTGTCTTCCCTGTAGACCGCAAGGTAAATACCACTGCCTGTGTATCACTTTAAAATGAGAGCGTTAAACAGGGTGTGTTGTCTCATCTACCTGTGTGAGTCTGTGAATGTTAAAGGACACTGATTATAGACAGACTAGCTAAGGCATGATTGGAGATAATCATTTTTAAAGAAGAATTCTAATAATTACGTCTAGACCTTAAAAAGTTGTATAGCTTCCCTATTCTTATGTATTGACACTACTATTTACGTTAGTTGCTCAACCAAGCAGAGTGCATCGCCTTCCAGAGGCTGAGCTCTTGCTCCTGTTGTGTCGTAGAGTAGGAATGGTGGTGAGTGTAGGAGCTGGGAACCACGTGGTTTTGGCTCAGTTCCCTTCTATGGGGTGGCTTTATGAACTACACAAGATCAGCCGGGTGAGGCCTTTGTGAATACAGATTCCTCTGCTAATACAGATTTTAATCATTTGAATGAGACATTTGCTCAGTATGAATCTAAGGAAATTACATTTTATAAAATTGCTTTGTCTAAGTAAACCTGTGTTCTTGTTTATTAGGAAAGTTTGTTTAATAAATTATAGATTGCCTACTTTTATTCTTTGACAGCCAGCTTCATTCTTCATTTATGAAAAGGCAAATTCATGTATGATATGCAGGAGAATTCAAAGTGGAACGCTTCTGTACATACTGCTTGATGTGTTTAAGCTGAGTGTGGAACATCGACAGGGAGACAGTTCATGAGGAAACTCGTGCTTGTCAAGCTCGTGACTTACTATTCTCACACTGTGTTCTTTGCCAGCCTCAAATTCTAACAAGACAATAGCATTTTTCTTCTTGCTGCCAAGTCGCTTCAGTCGTGTCTGACTCTGTGCGACCCCATAGACGGCAGCCCACCAGGCTTCCCTGTCCCTGGGATTCTCCAGGCAAGAACACTGGAGTGGGTTGCCATTTCCTTCCCATTTCCTTCTTAGGTCTTCTAAAATTTGGCTTTAAGAAACTATACTTTATATGGTAGCTGTATTCCACATATCTCAGTTTTATATCCCTGATGGTTTAGCAGGTAAAGAATCTGCCTCTAGTGCAGGAAACAAAGGAAACACGGGTTCAGTCCCTGGGGGAAAGATCCCCTGGAGGAGGAAATGGCAACCCACTCCAGTGTTCTTGCCTGAAAAGTCATGGACAGAGGAGCCTGGCAGGCTTCAGTCCATGGGGTTGCAAAGACAGACATGACCTGGTGACTAAACAATAACAACAAGCGTGTGATACTTGTAGGTATAATACCCAGAGCATCACGGCCAGGGCTGTGACCCGGGCAGGCCTCTCCCGGGAGGATTGGACGTCTGTGTGCTTGTGGCCGCTCACTCCCCAGTTCCCCAGACTGAAGCGTTTGTAGTAACACAGGTTGTCCAGTTAAAAAACAAAAACAGAGAAGGAAGGTATAGCAGTTTAAGTATTCAATTGAAAAGAATTGCTTATTTTGTTATTGTACACTGTGCTTTCTTTGAAATTATTTTGGTAATAAGCAGGGTGTGTCTTAAACCTGTGTTGGATGTTGAAAAAGAGAATGTGAAATGGATTATGTTAAATTTCTTAGAATTATATATAGTTACAGGCTGATAATTATGTGTTTGGTAAAATTATTAAAGAATTGATATCTATTACGTTAGGCTAGTTAGTAAAAAAAATACTCTGAGAGAGACAGTAGTGACCAAAAACAAGTAAGGGGAGATACATGTTCTTAGAAATTTGTGTATTTATATAGCTATCAAGCAACAAACTCATGTAACAATTAAGCTATTAATTCTTTAGGTAGTTGAAGAAATGATCTTGTAGGAGTGGTTTGAGAAATGAAAGAATGGTAGAATGAATGTTGTATTTTCTTGGCTTAACAGAGGTAGGTGGTATATTCAATGGAATATTATTCAGCCATAAGAAGGAAGGAAGCCTCGCCGTTTATAACAATATGGATGGACTGTGAGGGTATTATGTTCAGTAACGTTAAGTCAGAGAAAGACAGATACATATACCCTCACTTGTGTGTGGAATCTAAACAAACAAGGAAGCTCATGGACACAGGACAGATTGGAGGTTGCCAGAGGCAAGGATATGGGTGAGAGTGGATGAAGTGCGCTGGGGGAGGGGGTTTACAAAGTATCAGCTTGTAGTTAGAGAGAAATATGACTCCAGGTTTTAAAAATTCTACTGCGGGTAAAATACCATTAAACAGCCATCATATGCCACAGAGAAACTGTTTGTGAAAGGATGAGTCAGTAGTGGCAGACTTCATCACTGTCTTATTTTAAGAAATTGCCACAACCGCTCCAGCTTTCAACAGCCACCACTTGGATCAGTCAGCAGTCAGCAGCGTGGAGGTGAGACCCTCCGCCTACAGTAAGATTACAACATGCTGAAGTTCCGTCAGCACAGTTTGTCAACTAAGTTGATGTCATATTCTATGTCCTCTGTTGTCATTCACTGATCTTCACAGCATCCTCACCAGAAGCAAATTCCACCCAGGAAACGGCTTTCTTTGCTCATCCGTAAGAAGCAACTCCTCCTCTGTGAGGGTTTTACCCTGAGATTGTAGCAACGCAGTTACATCTTCAGGCTCCACTTCTAGTTTCAGTTCTTGTGCAGTTTCTGTCACATCTGCAGTTCCTTCCTTTATGAAGTCTTGAACCCTTCAAAGTCATCCATTGGGGCTGGCACCAGCTTCTTCCAGACTGCTGTTAATGTTGATATTTGGGCCTCTTATGAATCACGAATGTTCTTAATGGCGTCTAGAATGGCAAATCCTTTTCAAGTGGCTTTCAGATTCAACAGAGGCATCACCATCTATGAGATATTCTGTCATGCAGCCCGATTGTTCCACTTACAGGGCTCTGGCAGCATAGATTGAGCGTAATTTAAGGGCTCCAGGAGTTTTGAATGGTAAACGGGCATTCAGCTTTTAAGCCAACAGCTATATTAGCCCCTAACAGGAGAGCCAGCCTGTCGTTTGAAGCTTTCCAGCCAGGCAGTGACTTCTCGTCTTTAGCTGTGAAGTCTTTAGTTAGATGCATCTTCTGATTGAAGATCGTTTGATCTGCATTAAAATCTGTTGTTCAGAGTAGCCGCCTTCATGCATTGTCTTTGCAGCTCTGGGTAACTTGCTATAGCCGCCACGTCAGCACTTGCTGCTTCACCTCACACTTCTACATTATGGAGGCAACCTCTGTCCTCGACACCACACAAACCAGCCTCTGCTGGCTTCAGAGGGTTCTTCTGCAGCTTCTCTACCTTTGTCAGCTTTCTAAGGTTGAAGGGAGGTTAAGCTCTGCTCCAGTTAGACTTTGGGTTAAAGGAATGGTGTAGCTGGTTTGATCTTCTGTCCAGGCCACTAAAACTTTCTCTGTATCAACAATAAGACATGGTAAGTTTTCTTTTCTTTTCTTTTTTTTTTTTAAAGTTTTCTTATCATATATATGTTCACTGGAGTAACACTTTCTGTTTTACATTCACAACTTGGCTGTTTGGTACAGAAGCCCTACTCTTGACCTGTCTTGGCTTTTAATGTTCCTTCCTCACTGAGCTTAATCATTTCTAGCTTTTAATTTAAATGAGGGACGTGGGACTGTTCTTTCCTTGAGCACTTGGACACCCCTGTAGGGTTACTAACTGGCCTGGTTTCAGTCTTGCTGTGTTTCAGGGAACAGGGAGGCCCGAGGTGAGGGAGGGAATGGGCAGCCATCTATTTGTGGAGCAGTCAGGACACAAGTTTATTGATTGCTGCCTTATGTGGGTGTGGTTCACCCCAAAACAGTTCCAGGGTAGCATCAGAGGTCGCTGATCACAGAGCACCATAACATATAATAGTGATGAAATGTTGGCAACACAGACGCACAGAGTGAGCAGATGCAGGAAAAGTGGTCCATGCAGGTTGCTGCAGACCTTGGTTTATGAGCAGCGGCATGTCTGCAGGGCTCAGTAGAGCGAGTGCTGCCCGTGCATCAGCTGGGTTCTGGTAGGGCCAGGGGTGCCCGCCTGTGCTGGCAGCCTGGGGAAGAGAGATGTGCTCTGCGCTTAGGCTCTGGGGCCCACCCGGCGGCACAGGGAGCAGGTACTGCTGTGAAGCGTGCAGCGTTCATGTAAAGGGTTTAGATGCTTAAGAACAAGTACATTAAGATTAAAGTTCTGTATTTACTGTCTTGGGGTCCTAATATGTCCAGTTTATCATTTCAAGTTGAATGATTGTGTTTACCAGTTTATGATAATAAACGCTCTACGTTTATCATACTATACTTCATATGCTACATTATATTAACTTTATCAAAAGTATACCTAATTGAGGCTTAACAGTCTTGTTCAATTTATTTGAAAAAAAATAATAAATTTGATTATTTACTTTAAAGCTGCAGAAGAAAGAAGACCAGCAATTGGAACCTAAAAAAAGTACCAGCCCTAAAAAAGCTGCAGAGCCCACTGTTGATCTTTTAGGACTTGGTAAGTAAAAAAAAAAACACGTCACCGTTAGAGCTATGAAACATCTGAGACCCTGACTTGCATTGACTAGCATGGCTTTATCGTCCATGTGCCAAAGGGACCTGTTTACTGAATTTGGACACGGTGTGGTTAGTTTGCTGTGTTCCCGCAAAAAGGGAAATCTTCATAAGGGAGCTGGCATCTGTCAGCAGTGCCTTCACGGAAATGCGAGTGCTGAGTTCCTAAGGAGAGGGGAGCTGCCAGAGCAGTCTCCAAGGCTTGGTGGGCCATGCTGCCTCAGCACTGCAACGAGGGGTAGATGCGTTTACTTCTACCCCTCTTCTCTTTATTTAGCTTTTTGCGGGGTTGGAGGGATCCCTTAGCAAAATAATTCTGGCATAGCCTTATTGTAAGGTGCTGTCTTAAAGTAAGCTTTTTTGGGGTTAACTGAAGCAACATGCCTTATACCTCGATCTAGTAGCTAGGTTCACGTTATGTGTGTGATGACAGTAAGAAGTGCTCAGTTTAATGTCATTTTTGTTCTCGGGGCTGACAGATGGATGTTGTCTGCCTGGCAGGTAGACAGGCTTCCATTCAAAGGGTGCTTGTATTGTCCTTATCTGCAATTGTCAGCTCTTCTTAAGTGCTTCTCCTCTTTGTTCTAAAGTAGCTTGATAAATAGTTATTTTTATCTGAGCCTTCTGCAGTAATTAATTTAGAAAAAAATCTGTTTAGTTTAGAGAAAGATTAATGGCTAAAGGAAAACAGTAAAAGATAGTTGAAGGATGGAGTTGAATTTCATGAAAGTTTTCTAAAGATTGATCTTTGTTCTTATTAAGAAGATTGTTTTCTGTTTTAAGAATTACAATTGAATGTTGTAGTCATTTCTTCGAAGTTGGTGTTTCATGCAAGTATACTCCCTATGGATAAAAATCTTCTGTGGTGGTGAAATTAGGAGGTATATATTAGAAATATAAAAAAATAACTATGATTTTATGAGCCCTGAAAATAGGGCTCAGTCCAGGCGCTTTAAGTAGAATTATGTTGAATACAAGTTCTCTTAATTTATGTATTTTACTTCCTTTCCTCTAAATGAGAGAAAGGGGAAAAAAAGACTCATTACCAAAGTAAGAATAGATCCTACTAAGACTGCATGCATCTTTGTCTTCACGGCAGCATCTCCTCTCCAGTCTAGTGCCTTGTTTACCAGTTCATAACTTAGAAATGTTAGATGTTAGAAATGTTAGAACCCAGGCCTGACTCTTACCTTACAGACTCACTGACCCACAGCTCTCAAAAAGTGTCTGCTGGTATCCAGGCACCTAGACACTAAGCAGAGAGCTGTGAAGGAGAGCAGATGAGAATGCCTGACCTCTGGGAGCTTTCATTGTCTCTGGGGAAGCAGTGATAAAATAGTGAAGCAAACTGTGGTATGGGTCATGTCTGGTAAGTGCTGTAGCTGAAACAAAAAGGAGTGGTGGTGATTTTACATAGGGCTACGGGTGCTGGGGGCTCCCTGAGGTCCCACTGGAGTGAGGACCTCAGGAAGTCGGGGCTCCCTGTCCGTGGGGGTGAGACAGGTGGGTGTGGTGGCCCCGCGGCAGCCTTGCCACCACATGAATGGGCCAGGATGCGTGACACCTGGAGGGTGTGGGGCGACAGGGAGGTCCACTGCGACAGGACTTTGGCGTCTGCTTGGAGTGTCCTGGAAATGCATTGCAGGGATTCGAGCAAAGAAGCACCTCCTGTGACTTGAGTGTTTCAGGACTTCTTGTAGCTGCTGTGTTAAGAGTTGGGTGTAGTGAGGCGAGGCTGCCGTAGGGGCAGGGGGACCAGTAACACAGCTGGGGGGCAGTGGCTGAGGGGGGTGGTGGTGTGGGGAGTTGTAAGAAGTAGCCGGCTCTGGACTTGTTTTAAAGAAGGAGCCAATAGGGTTCGCTGACCACTGAGCAGCATAGGATGTTTCCCTTTGGGAGTGACTTTGTAGAACAGGCAGCCTGCTCCCTTGGGACAAGCAGAGTTGCTCTCATGAGGTCTCCAGCTGCTAAGCATGGTGGTGCGGAGGTGATCTGGGAGACAGGTGGTGGGCTTGGCCCCAGGCGTCCAGCTGTTGCCACGGTGATGCTGCGTGGTCCTGTCGCCTGGCACTTGATCTCTGACCCCAGAACACAGATCTGTCTTTATGGACCGTCACTTGCTGTGCTTCCTGCTTTCCAGCTGGTCACAGTTGCAGAGCGTGTCTCCTCTCAGTGTGTCCCTGTCCTCTACCGCCTGGTCTCACAGTCCCTGGGCCATGGGGGTTTCAGACTGTGGCTCCCCTCTTCTGGCGTCAGGCTCTGTGATGTCAGCCGTGGCTGGGTCTCATCGGGGCTCTGGGAGCCTGTTTCAGCAGTGGGAGAGCTTCAGGAAACTGTCCTGAGGGGAGAGCCAAGCTTTGCTCATGGTAGGAGCATGTGGGAGTGCTCGAAGGAGAGGGTGAGGACATATCTGGGGGGTTTGCTGCTGCCTGACGATTCTAGCTCTGTGCTGGAAGAGTTCTGGCAGTGGCCGGGCAGGTGACGGGGTCAGAAGGAGGGCTTAGGGGTCTTGCTAATGGAGTCACAGCAGCGGAAAGGCTGGTGCCTCACCCAGAGCACGCACAGCTCTGCTCCTGCCGGTCACCAGTCACCTAAGTTCTAGAAGAGATTGTCTGGCTTTGAGAGAGCAGTGCTCCTGAATGAGGACAGAGCAGCAGCCTCTCGTGGGTAAGTGTGACGCTCTGGTTCCCCGCAGGTGGCAGCATGTTGGGGCAGGGGCAGCAGGCGCATGCGGTCCACTTTATGGCCGAGTGGAAAAGACGGCAGGCCCAAGCGGGTGAGAGCAGAGACAGCCTTCACGTTACACGTTTGCAGGAAAAGCAGAGAAAAGCCCCACAGGGTTAGTGCAGTTACCCAGCCACAGAGGGCCAGGAATCCCAGGGTTCTGTGTGTATTCAGGGTCACATTTTAGTAGTCTCACACAGGATGATAGTCAAGGCAAGTTTTTAGAAATGTGAACTTCCCATTTAAATGGGCCCTTTAGCGAACCTTTTTGTTTCAGCCCAGTGGCTCGAGATAAACCCGTTTTCCTCAGCTCCCCTTTCCTGATCTACTCCCATTCCAAAGTCATAAAATACTCTGTGTGCTTTTTAGCAAGAGTCAGCAATGCTCTTCTGAAAGGGAATAACTGTTTTTGGCTTTGTGGGCCTTACAGCCTCTGGGGCAGCTGCTCCACTCGCCCCTGTGGCGGGCATGTCGGTGTTGGCAAGAGTGTGGATGGTGAGGGGGGCTGGGCTCTGCTGGGCGTTAAAGATGGTTGGGAGGGGCCTTTATGCTCCTGGCTGTGCCTGCAAGAATGACTTCATGTTCAGATGTTAATTTGCACTGGAAGCTTGTGGACGCACAGTTTACTCCGCCTTACTGTCTGGTATTAGAAATGGGGTCCATACTTGGTTGTTACCTGCCCTCTACTCTTGGAAATGGCCAGGTCTTAGGGCCCCTCTTGGCGAGGGCCAGCCCGGCCGCTTGACTAGAGCATGTCCCTGCTGTCTGAGAGCAGAGCTGACACCAGCTCCCGCCGCCGCCAGGGTGCCGCTTGCCTGTGCTCTGCACGTGAGGCTCTCCCAGGACTGGGGGCCATGCTGTGCGCGTCTTCACGGCCGGCCTCTGCTGGTGACGACTTGGCTTTCGTGAGACGGAAGCTGACAGACTGCTTAGCAATTGGTTAGGACAGCCTCAGACTGCTTTTTCTAGAAGGTACCATCTGAGAGCAGTCTTCAGGGTGAGCACCCACTCCAGCCGTAAGGCGTGGCAGGCCTGTGGCTGCGGGGTGAAGCGTGGCCTGCTGGCTTCAGCTCGGCCTTCCCGCAGACTCCACTCCCCAGCAGGAGGCTTTACCACAGGCCTTCAGGCGCGTGGGTGCATGGGACTGTCGGGGACAGGCGCCTGGGGAGAGCTCACACAGAGGCGGGCTGGAGCTTGGTGATGAAAGCCTGGCTCAGGGTGTTTGTACTGCTTACATGGGCGTATTCTTCTGCTTGCTTACGTTCATCTAGGGACATTTCTGCCTGAACGTTTCATCAGCCTTGAGTTATTTTAAATACTGAACTACACAGAGACGTATTTAGATAGTGGGTTCCTCAGTTTTTTCTTAATTAAAAAGCTCAGAGGAACATACAGCTTTAGGCAAGTTTTAAAGTCTTCTTCATGCCTGTTTCAGGAAATAAAAGCATTAACTTGTCACAATAGCCAAAATCAGATGGGTTGGCAATGCTAGTGAAACATAGTTTCTACTATTATATATAACCTACTTAATTATCTAGTAATGTATGTCCCAGTTTTATATAATGAGAGAGGTGAATACACTGCCTTTTTTTCTGTAAATTTTTTTTGTGTTTGTAAGATTTCTGGACAGAAACAAACTAAAGAATAAAATACTTTCAGAAAGCACTCTAATTACCTTTAAAGCAGTAAATTCCTACAGAGAGATTTCTGTTTTTCAAAGGCCATTCACTGAAAAGTACCACAAGTTTGGGACTGGGTGGACTGGGCCACGGCTGGGCCCTGGCCTGAGAAATTGCGGGTGGGGGGTTAGTTGTGTGCGTCCTGCTGCTGTCCGGGCAGGGAGGAGGAGAGGAGGCTCTGTCTAGCACACGTGCCTGAAGTAATTTTATAGTCTGTTATGGTTCTGTGGAAAGCTCTTAGAGAGATGGGAATACCAGACCATCTTACCTGTCTCCTGAGAAACCTGTATGTGGGTCAGGAAGCAACAGTTAGAACCCTGTATGGCACAACTGACTGGCTCAAGACCGAGAAAGGCCTAAGACAGGGCTGTATGCTGTCACGCCGTTTGTTTAATCTATACACTGAGCACATCATGAGAAATGCTGGGCTGGATGAGTTACAAGCTGGAATCAAGGCAAGCGGGAGAAACCTGAACAACGTCAGGTATGGGGATGATACCACTCTAATGGCAGAAAGCGAAGAGGAACTAAAGAGCCTCTTGATGAGGGTGAAGGAGGAGAGTGAAAGACTGGCTTAAGACTAAATCTTAAAGAAACTTAAGATCATGGCATCCTCCCCCTACTGCCTGGCAAACAGAAGGGGAAAAGGTGGAAACAGTGACAGGTTTCCTCTTCTTGGCTCCAAAATCACTGCGGATGGTGACTGCAGCCATGAAGTCTGATGATGATTGCTTCTTGGCAGGAAAGCGATGACAAACCTAAGCTTTGTGTTGAAAAGCAGAGACATCACTCTGCCAGCAAAGGTCTGTATAGTCAAGGCTGTGATCTTTCTGGTGGTCACGTATGGTTTTGAGAGCTGGACTATAAAGAAGGCAGAACACCAGAGAATTGGTGCCTTCGAACCGTGGTGCTGGAGAAGACTCCTGAAAGTCCCTTAGACAGCAAGGAGATCAGGCAGTCAATCTTAAGGGAGATCAACCCCGAATATCCACTGGAAGGACTGATGCTGAAGCTCCAGTATTTTGGTCGAATGATGCACACAGACGACTCATTGGAAAAGTCCCTGACGCTGGGAAAGATTGAGGGCAGGAGGAGAAGAGGATGAGATGGCTGGATGGCATCACCAATGCAGTGCACGTGAACTTGGGTAAACTCCAGGAGATGGTGAGGGACAGGGAGGCCTGGCGTGCTGCAGTCCATGGGGTCGCAGAGAGTCAGACATGACTGAGCAATTGAACAACAACAACAGTGGTTCTCAGATATGGTTAAAAATTAATAAAATCTTGCATTGTTTCTGCTCAGAAGAATATGTTCAGTGAATGACTAAAGACTACTTCACCCTTTCCAAAAGGGGGCCTTGGCTGTCTGTGTGTGATCACACCTGTGGAAGGGGAGCAGACAGGTGTGTGCCTGTTTGCTGGGAGAGACCAGCTGTGCACCGTTGCTACCCACGGTCCTGAGTCTGAGGGGCAGCCACAGAGGGTGGCGACTGGGCCTGCTGGAGAGCCGGCAGCAGAGCCCGGGGGGAGGGCATCGCCTTCTCTAGACCCGGGCCCCAGGGACTGTGAGGCGCATGACAGCAGGGGCGATGTCTAGGCATCAATGGCGGGAATGCTGGCTGTGGGCGAGGTGCCTTCCAGTTGTTGGGCATCGGGGGCCTGAACGTGGCTGCAGGGGGACTTTTGACGAGTGTTGTGTGAGCGAGCAGTTTGGGGTCAGGAGTCGGCGCCCCTTCCTGCTTCCTGAGCCGTCACCCTTGGGCCCTGCCTGGTGGTCAGCACATGGGCAGTGAAGATCCCAGCCCCTGGCCTCAAGGCCACGTCCAGACGGTGGCTTCTTAGGAGGGAAA
>NW_011494840.1:103660-128416 GCF_000754665.1 Bison bison bison | reverse complement strand
CAGGCCGGCTTTGTTAGTGTGTCAGCCTCTGCAGCCCTTCAGAGGGGGAATGTGTCTCACACACACACAGCCACACATAGACACACACCTCAGGCTGGCTTTGTTAGCGTGTCAGCCTCTGCAGCCCTTCAGAGGGGGGATGTGGCACACACACACAGACACACACCTTGTCCTTCCCATTTCCTTTTGTTTTAAAACATACAAGGACACAGAAGCTGACCGAAGTTGGCTTCCAAGGCCCAGCTTCTGGACGACAACTAGGTTCAAACCCAGATCTCCCTGAGTTCAGAGTCCAGTCTCAGCTTGTAGATGAACTGAAGCTAGATGCTTTTACTCCAGTAGTTAGATTGCCATCTCATTACTTTAAGGAGCATGGAGATGGTGCCTGCTGTGTGCCAGGCACTGCTCTGAGTGTTTACAGATGGTGAAAACTTGGATCTTCACAGAAGCTCTGAGGTTGGTGAGCTACTGTTGGTTTCACTTTACCAGTGAAGAAACTGAGGCACGGAGGTTAAGTAAGTTGCTCAAAGGTGAGCAGTTGGTAGATTGCAGAGCCAGACCGGTATTCTCAACAGTTACAGTGTGTGGAGCTCTGAGAGGAAGTGAGATTCTGAGACGGCCAGGGGACCGTGTCATACCAGACAGACGTGGGACCCACTTGTCCGGGAGACAGATGCGGCGTGTCACAGGGGGCCTGGAGTTAGAGGCGGTGCCGGGACTGCGCGGGCTCTGGGGCCTTCACCCGGCGAGGGAACACAAGCACCGCTGCGTACTCGTCGTCCAGAGCGTGACTGAATGGGCAGTGTGACACACACCACAGCGATGTGCGCGGGGCAGGACGAGCGTGTCTGTGGGACCTCGGGGGATGCCGCCACACCAGGCGGACGCTGGGCAGAGCGCCGGCCGCAGGGCAAGCCGACCTGACTCACAGGAGGAGGAGCTCGGAACGGGAGGGACAGACGGAGCGGGAGGGTTCACACCGGCTGTGAGGCCTCTCGGTCAGTTGAGTGGGTTAGCATAAAGGCCACCTAGTTAGCAGTGTGGGCGTGCTAAGTCAGTTCAGTCGTGTCCAACTCTTTGTGCCCCCATGGACTGCAGCCTGCCAGGCTCCTCTGTCCATGGGATTCTCCAGGCAAGAAGACTGGAGTGGGTTGCCATGGCCTCCTCCAGAAGATCTTCCTGATCCAGGGATTGAGCCCACATCTTTTATGTCTCCTGCATTGGCAGATGGGTTCTTACCACCACTGCCACCTGGGAAACCCTACTTAGCAGTAAGAAAAATTAACTGAAGATTAAAAATAAACAGCTTCATTTAACCCTCAGTCATCTTTTCTTAAGCTTTTGGGAACAATTTGAAGCCTGAAAATTAACATGCTTCAAATGAACATTTATGACTTGAGTTTACAAAGTAACACACATGGGAGTTTATTTGATTTCATAAAGCCAAGTGTGTTTAAATCCAGAGGAATTCCAAGTAACATTTTTAATAAAGGAAAAAGCTTTAAATGGTTTCTTGGGTAGAAAATAAAAAGGGTTCTTTGAGTAATATAAAGATTTATAAAGCTTCAAGGAGTTTTGCCATCAAGGAGAGTGTCTCACTATACCTCATGGAAGCAGCCTTCTTTAATCCGTTTCCACTTGGACTCGCTCCTCCCTAGGGTGATGCCTCAGTAGTTAGCAGTGAAGAATTAGAGTTGGCAGTTTCTGGTGTCCAAGGGTGTGCTCAAGGCTAAGTGTTCACACTCAGTCAGAAGCAGTAATGAGAAGCATAGCATCACTTACTTATCATGTTCTTATCTGCCTATGCCAGATTAGTGATATAAGAAGTCTCATAGAACTGTCGGAGAAGGCAATGGCACCCCACTGCAGTACTCTTGCCTGGAGAATCCCATGGACAGAGGAGCCTGGTGGGCTGCTGTCGATGGGGTCACACAGAGTCGGATCTGACTGAAGTGACTTAGCATGCATGCATGGGTTGGAGAAGGAAATGGCAACCCACTCCAGTATTCTTGCCTGGAGAATCCCAGGGACGGAGGAGCCTGGTGGGCTGCTGTCTATGAGGTCGCAGTGAAGCGACTTAGCAGCAGCAGCAGCATATAACTCTGTGACTTTTTTTTTCATTATTTGTGCAAACAGATTATGACCAGCTAATGCCACTGACATTCAGGTAAAGGATGAATTCAGTTAATATTTATTGAGCACAGGCGAGTTCATGGAACTCTGGTAAGTTCCAGAGAATGTGGCTCTGTGTGTGTCTAGTAGTACAAGTTGGGGGGGGGGGGGCATGCGCGTGCAATCTAGAAACGAGAAGACAGAACTGTTGCTCAGGTAAGAGTGGGACTGTGGAAGAGGCTGGCTGTGAAAGTGCAGTGTGAAACCTGGCATAATGCTAAAGTTCGCAATTTACACGTTGTTTTCCTCAATTCAGGCCTTACTTCTCTTCCTCGTCAGAGGCAGATGAGTTTTTCATGCCATGCAAAGTGACGTCAGGCAAAACCTCCTGTGTTCTAGGGTCTGTTTAGAGTGAGTGGCAGCTGGGAAAGACCAGTGACCCCCAGACAACTGGGTCCTTGGGCCTCCCCTTTATAAATTGTCCTGTGATTTAAAGCCCATCCGCATCCTTCTCAGAGGCCATCTCAGGGAGTTGCTCAGAGCAGAGCTGTGGGAGAGGGGAGTGGGGTCGGTGAGGAGGCTGCCTGAGATGTGAGCAGGCGTGTGCGTGTGTGTGCACATGCGTGAGCAGTACTGTGACTGCAGCAGTGCTCTGGGCCATGGGCAGAGTGTTGCTCGAGGATGCGGTTCTGATTTAGAGGGACAACTGCGACTTCACTGCCATGGTGGCCTGGAGAGAAGAAGCCAGGGAGGGATTTCAGCAGGGTGCAGATGATGCGTGGAAGCCCGCGGGGTGTGGGGCTGCGGCGGGGAGACTGGGAGGAGCGGCAGGGGTCTCCATCACAGGGGCTGCAGGGTCTTCCGGGAAGATGTGGACTCAGAGGAGGTTTCCAGGGAGGAAGGATCAGCCAGGGTCAAACACGGTGTGGTTGAGTAGGATGGGAACCGAGAGGGGTTTGTAACCATACTGCCGGGACTTGCCACACTCCGAGTCATTGTTTTTTCTCCCAACAGAAGTAGGATCACCTGCCTGCCTGTCGTTTTGTTGCAGGAAGGGGGACCCCTTCCAGGACCCGAAACTGGGCTCTTGCCCAACACTTGGAAATGAATTGTCTGAGGAGACACATGTGCTGAAAAAGCAAGAGATTTTACTGGGAAAGGGCGCCCAGGTGGAGAGCAGGAGAGTAAGGGAACCCAGGAGAACTGCTCTGCCTCGTGGCTTCCTGTTTCGGGTTTTATGGTGCTGGGATTAGTCTCAGGGTTGTCTTTAGCCAATCATTCTGACTCAGGGCTTGTTCAGCCAAGACGGAAGCCAGAGAGGAGGATTCTGGGAGGTGGTCGGACAGGTGGTGTCTCCTTTTGACCTTTCCCGAACTCTTCCGGTTGGTGGAGGCTTATTAGTTCCGTGTTCCTTACCAGGACTTCTGTTGTAAAACAGCTCATGCAAATGGCGACTATGGTGCCTGGCCAGGGTGGGCGGTTTCAGTCAGTGTGCTTACCCTAACAGTTTTACCCCATGGCTCCAGTCACCAAGAAACATCCTCCTAATGTATGTTTGGAAAGCATTTCATCAGTAGTTTTTTGAGCATCTGCTTTGTGCCGGGCATCCGTTGAGGAGGCAGCCCCCATCTCTCTGAGAGGGCAGAGGGTGGACGGGGGTGCTCGACTGTGGGCACGGTTCCAGGAGAGCGTGCTCAGCATGTTCAGATGCCGGCACAGACCGAACACCGCGTCAGGAAGGCGCCTGCACTGGGGAGGAGTCGGGGGTCTGTCTGGCCCGCCATCCGGGCTGGAGTGGCTGCGGGGGTGGGGTGGGGAGAGGGCCTTGGTCTCGTGGGCTCAGCAGGAAGCGGGGACTGTGCCCAGCTGGGCAGCGAGGCCAGCTTCACCCTTCGTGCCCTCTTCTTGGGAGGCGCGACAGCTGCCCGGAGAGCTGGTTTAACCTGGGACAAGCGAGGGGCACTGCTTCTGTTTGGGGGAACCAGCAGAAGCTGCTCAGAAGGGTTAGAGCAGTGGAGTTATCCAGCTGTACCAGCAGAGGTGTGTTGAAATCCCAGTCTTCCTGTGTAAAACTCACTGGAGGTGATGTGAGGATTTAACTCAGACACTTCATATAAAGCATGATCAGAGTACCTGGCAATAGAACTTACAAATGTTAGTGTTAAAAATGTTATTAAAATCCAAAGTGTTATATTCTTATTTCCTTTTAGTTTATACACAATATCATTCAAAGGCACTTGGAATAGACCAAGAAGAAGGCACTAAAGATTGTTTTAAGTGCTTTGTTTACCGTTACTCACTTGGATTTTCGGTGTCAGATGAGTTCTGATATACCCAAGGTTAATAGACAGCTGCCTCGAGGGTTTCTCTTTGGTAGAAACGGCCTTCACAAGGTTGTCATATTTTTGTGCTGGGCAGACCTTCTGTTCATGTGAGCTGCAGCACTGATTTTTAACAACTTGCTTTCTTTAGCTCAAAACATTTAACCTTTCTTTTGAATTCTGGAATGTGTGCAGTATAAACCGTCATCTACCAACATTAGTCTGAAATCTTAAGGTAAAGGAGAAAGAACAGTTACCCGCAAGCAGCTGATTGTAAACTTGATGCTGTGCCGTTGAGACTGGAATTTCTTCTCTTTCAGTGTGTTGTCCTGATTTCTTCTGTTTGCTCATTGCCTCTTCAAGGGGTCCTTCGTGCTTCATTATCATTCTTTATGATGTTGTCCCAGCTAAGTTTCTTCCATTTGCCTCGGGCTTTCCGTGTACTCCGTGCTCCTATTACATGTCTTGTCCACCAGCTGCTGTTTCTGCATGTTGATGGAGCAGCATTGCTCCTCCCCCAGCAGGGAGCCCAGTCCTGACACGCTGTTTGCACAGACGGCTTCTACACACACCTGTGCAGACACACACACACACACACACACACACACACACACACAGAGCTTCACACTAACACACGGTTTCTAGACACCCGTGCACAAATACAGCTTCTACACACACACATGGCTTCTACACACATACATAGACGGCTTCTACACACACACACACACTGCTTTTACACACACATGCATGGCTTCTACACACACACACACGGCTTCTACACACACACACAGCTTCTACACACACATGGCTTCTACATACACACACACACGGCTTCTACACACATGGCTTCTACACACAGACACATGGCTTCTACACACAGACACATGGCTTCTATACACACATGGCTTCTGCACACACACACGGCTTCTACACACACACATACACTGTGTTTGGCCCCCTCCTCCCTGGAAGGGGAGAGTTTTTCATTTGTCTGGGTGTGTGTGCACATACCTGTACAAAACAGATGTAACTGATGTGGATTTAATTATTTTTCTTAAATTGTACCGATTTACAGTATTTAAACCACTTAATTTGAATAAGACTCGTTCTTTCTAAATTTTAAAATATTTATCTGAAAAGCTTTTTTAACACCTTGATGTTCTGTGGCTTTTGTGGTCTCTGAGCTTTCCCTTAGCCAGCAGAGCCTGTGCTGCTGGTGGGCACTTGGGGAAGAGGCCGCGCTGGGCGGCAGGGCTGGTGGTGGGGCTGCCTATGTCCGCCTGTAGCCCAGCGCCCGCTGTGGCCACGCTGCCTGCTCCCGCTGTGCGCTGGGGAGGCGCCGGGCTCGGCGGAGGATGCCGCGGGGAGAGACAGCTCTGAGGCTGAGCTGTGCCGCGCTTTCCGAGCTGGTCACCTCCGTGCTTCTCTTAACAGCACAGATAATTATCAACTAAAAGCTGGTTTCTGATTTTCAGAGTTTAGATGGTTTCTTTGTAGTTGTATACAGTTGTAACTACATGACTTCTGTGAAATGCAGCTTAAAAGAGCCTCACTGGTCTTGGGGTCCGAAGACTTGGTTCTAGTCCAAGTTTTGCTGCTTCACTAGAGAATTGACTCTAAGTCTTTAATGTCTGGGCCCTGCGTTTCTGAAACTGGAGGTAATGAAGGGGAGCCCTTCCCATGCTTTATACAGACAGAAGTGATAGCATGTGAATATTCTTTTAAAAAGTTTAGGGAACAGGTCATGTTTATAATGATGGTAATATAATTTTCAGTTGTCCTATTTAAATCCTGAAAATAAAAAATAGAAGTGTTTTTTAAAGGTTGAGCATCAAGTTTTAATCTTGAACATTTTCTCCAGTCCTCAAATTGTTACCATGAAAAGGAATGATAAACTTCAATTTTATCATTACCCTCTTTCCATGTAACAATGCTTTGTTACAAAATCTCCATCTGCTGTGCCTGAAAAAGCAACAGAAAACCCATACATTATATTATCTAAGTGATCTATTAAAAGATGAAATTTTAACCAACTTTATATCAGGAAACTATTAACAGAGGTACTTCAATCACATAGCTTCAAATATGGAGAAAAAACAGGTAAAAAACCAAGATCTTATCCTGTAGTAAAAAATAAAAGTTTTGAGGTGATTTGAGAATTCTTTGTAGACAATGTGTTTAGCAAGCCAAACATGGTAAGTCAAATTAACCATCATTGAAATCCAATGGGGAGATACGCTGGGATTTTGTTTGCTGATTTTCCAAGGTTGAGAAGTTTTCATTTAAGTTAAAAGGCTTTGTTTTTCAACAGTTCTGTGAATGCTTGGCTTTTTAGTAACAAGGAGAATCGAGGGGGGTTTTACTCCATCATGTTAGAGGATCCTGTGGAGGGGAGACTTCAGGGGAGAGAGGAAAGGACAGCTGTGTTCCGTGCTGTCTGTGAGGTGGAACACGGGCCTGGGAGAGTTCTTCACCTTAGGTTTGTGGAGCTCAGAGAAGACCTTTCCCAGTCACTCGACACAGATATCAGTGTTGGCACAGAGACCACGGTCCCTAAGCAGACGCTTCCACTGCCTCATTCTAAAGGATCCCAGAGTCCCTTGGGCTCGCGTAAGTTGACTTTCATGGCAGCTTCACTCGCTGCCAGAGGTGATTACAAAGAAAGCCCCGCTTTGTTTTTTGTCTGGAATGCCTTTCTGAGATTTCCAAAGGCCAGTTTATATATAAAAGGCTTCCTTGGTGGCTCAGTGGTGAAGAATCTGCGTGCACTGCAGGAGACACAGCCTTGATTTCTGGGTCTGGAAGATCCCCTGGAGGGGGAAATGGCAACCCATTCTGTATTCTTGCCTGGGAAGTCCCATAGACATAGGGTCACAAAAGAGTCGGACGTGCCTGAGGACTGAGCACACACACGTACTTAATGGAAGGCGAGGATGCAGCTGTTCTCCAGTGCAGTAGTGGGAGCAGAAGGCATGTTGATGACTGTAGAGGAAGTGAGCCCTGCCCGCATTAGGGTCAGGACTGTGCGTGGTACTGCTCTGGGTCTGCAGTGGTTCTGGTCTGGAAGCTACCTCCATGCCAGTGTTGGAGGATTGAAGCTGCAAGTTACCGTAGGTCCATGCAGTGTCATCAAATGCAGTCTGTCTGCCCCACCCACGTATACATAACACAATTTTATTTAAGAAAACTCTCATTGTATATACATTATTTTAAGCATATTTTTACTCATGCTTGGTGCTGCTGCTGCTAAGTTGCTTCAGTCGTGTCTGACTCTGTGCGACCCCATAGATGGCAGCCCACCAGGCTCCCCTGTCTCTGGGATTCTCCAGGCAAGAACACTGGAGTGGGTTGCCATTTCCTTCTCCGGTGCATGAAAGTAAAAAGTGAAAGTGAGGTTGCTCAGTCGTGTCTGACTCTTAGCGACCCCATGGACTGCAGCCCACCAGGCTCCTCTGTCCATGGGATTTTCCAGGCAAAAGTACTGGAATGGGGTGCCATTGCCTTCTCCTTACTCATCCTTATAAGCATACAAAATGAATGATAGGGATTTTTTTATTGGGTATAATACACATTAAAATTTAACCGTTTTAATCAGTTTTAAGTTTTCATGGCATTAAGTTCTTTCACATTTTTGTGTAGCCATCACTATCACATGTGGAAGGGAACTTTTATTTTTGTGTGGTTTGCATCTTTGGCAGGAATTTGTCACTTTTACAGTAAAAACTGAATTTAAGATTACAGTCTAAGACTTTGTTGTATCTCTGTGATACTGGACAAGTTTAACATTTTTTTGCCATCTGTAAATGAGGGTAGTTTTAGTACCTCTTTTATGGGCTTCCCTGGTGGCTCAGAGGTTAAAGCGTCTGCCTCCAATGCGGGAGACCTGGGTTTGATACCTGGGTCGGGAAGATCCCCTGGAGAAGGAAACGGTAACCCACTCCAGTATTCTTGCCTGGAGAATCCCATGGATGGAGAAGCCTGGTAGACTACAGTCCGTGGGGTCGCAAAGAGGCGGACATGACTGAGCGACTTCACTTTCTTTCCTTCTTTCACTTCACAGCATTATAATAAAGACTGGACAAGTGTATGTGTGTGTATTTGTATTTTTTCAGGCTTGGCACAAAGCAAACACTATACTGAGTGCTGACTCTTACTTTTATTAGTCACATATGTGACCCTAAGGCTGTGAAAAGTGAAATAAGACTTTGAAAACCAAATAAAGTGCCACATGTCATTTTACAGATTAGATAATGTATTACTAAGTACTGATCAGGGTTTAGACTTCAAAGTATAAAGAAATTAGTATCCTTAGTGGCATATAATGTACTGCTTCAAACAGATTTAAAATTTCTGAAGGACGTACAGTTTATAAAAGAATGAAAATAGATTATTTGCTTGTAGTAAATGAACGTCTTTGTTCTCACATATCACATCCTGAGCTTACTGGTGCTGTGTAAGTCATCTGACATGTTCTGTGGCAAAAAATCAGTTGACAGCATTTCTCCCGATTCACTGAAAATAATAGTAATAATAATGTTAATAGTATTTTCTAACACTTAAAATTTTTTGAAATATAAATTTTTCCTGATTGTTACAGTGTTTGCTGTTACGTAAAACAGCAACAAATTTTAACTGAAAAACTGAGAGTAGTTATTTAGGCTCAACTTGTCGGGTTTTTCTTTTCTTCTTTTTTTTTTTGCTTTTCTTCCTCTTGGTCATGGTTTGTTCTGGAGGACATGTGCTTCTGTTTGTGAGGTTAATTTGCTTGTGATGTGGTCGTGTTTCCTGCAATCGCAGTGCTTCCTTGTTGGTGTGGTAGAGTGAACGAGCCTGATGAGGTGGTTTCCCCGTCCTCCGCTCTGCAGCTTAGGAGTGCAGGCACCACTGACACAGGCGGTGTTGCCACTTGAGTTTCGTTACTGAGTTGTGGATGCCGCAGGCGACGTGTTCTTTTATTTGTGTTTTTAACCTAGGAAACCCTGTCTTTCTAAAGTACGTTACTTGTGGTTCATTCACCGCTCTGTCTGACGTGTACTCTCTGATGTGCTGCGCTGGTAGTGGGCTGAAAGACATGCAGTAGCTCTTTAAAGAGGTCTAATTTCAAAATGCATGTTGCCGTTTTGAATGAGCTAGAAATGGGGAATATACTTTCATGTGTAAATCGTGTTTGAATTTTACGTCATGGTTGTGTGTTAGCTTAAAGTTCTGTATATTATAAATTAGTAGTAGTCTGTGCATCATTTTATTGCTTGATCTTTAAATTGTCCATAGTGCTTGATAGAGATCTAACATGTGTAACACATAAACATGTATACGCTGAATATTTCTTTCTTATTGCTCTGATAATGTTATATCACTGAAAATGATTGAGAAATATTTGCAGTTGGTCTCTTCCAAACTAACCTTTCATGGTTTTCATACAGTTATACAAATTAAGTAGTAAAGATTATTGTGACCCTTTATTCCTTGAAATTAATGATGAGTTGTTTCCCTGAAGCTTAAACGTGGAAATGGGGAAATAAAAGATACAAATTTCCATAGTTACACTTCAAGAAAGAGAAGAAATCTATGAGTTCCTGTGGGTTGTGATAGAAATACCCAGTATGTGGTAGAGCTTCCATTAAATTTGCCAGATATTTGAAGTCCTACTGTATGCAAGACGTCCATCCACCTCATTTTGAAGAGGTTTTAGAAGATACCTGTGTGCCTTTGAGACATGTATGGTTCATCAGAGAGATCAAATGAGATTGTTGTTGCTGTTCAGTTGCTCAGGTGTGTCCAACTCACTGTGACCCCATTGATTAAGGCACACGAGGCTTCCCTGGCCTTCACCATCTCCTGGAGCTTACTCAAACTCAAGTCCATTGAGTTGGTGATGCCATCCAACCGTCTCATCCTCTGTCGTCCCCTTCTCCTCCTGCCTTCAATCTTTCCCAGCGTCAGGGTCTTTTCCAAGGAGTCAGTTCTTTGCATCAGGTGGCCAAAGTATTGGAGTTTCAGCTTCAGCATCAGTCCTTCCAATGAATATTCAGGACTTATTTCCATTAGGATTGACTGGTTGGATCTCCTTGCTGTCCAAGGGACTCTCCACAATCTTCTCCAACACCACAGTTCAAAAGCATCCATTCTTCTGCACTGAGCTTTCTTTAGAGTCCAACTCTCACATCTGTACATGAATACTGGAAAAACCATAGCTTTGACTAGACCTACCTTTGTTGGCAAACTAATGTCTCTGCTTTTTAATATCCCGTCTAGGTTGGTCGTAACTTTCCTTCCAAGGAGCAAGCGTCTTTTAATTTTGTGGCTGCAGTCACCATCTGCAGTGATTTTAGAGCCCAAGAAAATAAAGTCCATATCACTGTTTGCATTATTTCCCCGTCTGTTGCCATGAAGTGATGGGACCAGATGCCATGATCTTAGGTTTTTGAATGTTGAGTTTTAAGCCAACTTTTTCGCTCTCCTTTTTCACCTTCATCAAGAGGCTCTTTAGTTCCTCTTTATTTTCTGCCATAAGGGTGGTGTCATCTCTGTATTTGAGGTTATTGATATTTCTCCTGGCAGTCTTGATTCCAGCTTGTGCTTCATCCAGCCCGGCATTTCTCATTGTGTACCCTGCATAGAAGTTAAATAAGCAGGGTGACAGTATACAGCCTTGATGTACGCCTTTTCTCAATTTGGAACCAGTCCGCTGTTCCATGTCCAGTTCTAACTGTAGCTTCTTGACCTGCATACAGATTTCACAGGAGGCAGGTAAGGTCACCACCTTGGCACCATTGGCAATTTGATCTCTGTTTCTCTGCCTTTTCTAAATGCTTGAACATCATTAAGTTCTCAGTTCATGTACTGTTGAAGCCTGCTTGGGGAATTTTGAGCGTTACTTTGCTTGCATGTGAAATGAGTGCAATTGCAAACGGTAGTTTGAGCATTCTTTGGCATTGCCTTTCTTTGCGATTGAAATGAAAACTGACTCTTTCTAGTCCTATGGCGATTACTGAGTTTTCCACATTTGCTGGCATATTGAGTGCAGCACTTCAACAGCATCATCTCTTAGGATTTGAAATAGCTCAGGTGGAGTTCCATCACCTCCACTAGCTTTGTTTGTAGTGATGTTTCCAAAGTGACTTCGTATTCTAGGATATCTGGCTCTAGGTGAGTGATCACACCACCATGGTTTTCTGGGTCATTAAGATCTTTTTTGTATAGTTCTATGTTTTCTTGCCACCTCTTCTTAATATCTTATGTTTCTGTTAGGTCCATATCATTTCTGTCCTTTTGTACTCATCTTTGCTTGAAATGTTACCTTGATATCTCTCATTTTCTTGAAGTGATCTCTAGTCTTTCCCATTCTGTTGTTTTCCTCAATCTCTTCGTTGTTCACTTAAGAAGCCTTTCTTATCTCTCCTTGCTGTTCAGTGGAACTCTGCATTCAGGTGGGTATATCTTTCTTTCTCGCCTTTGCCTTTCACTTCTCTTCTTTTCTTAGCTATTTGTATGGCCTTCTCGGACAGCCATTTTTCCTTTTTTCATTTCTTTTTCTTGGCCATGGTTTTGATCACCACCTCCTGTATAATATCATGAACCTCCATCCATAATTCTTCAGGCACTCTATCAGATCTAATCCCTTGACCACTGTATGATCATAAGGAATTTGATTTAGGTCATAGGTTAATGGCCTGGTGTTTTCCCCTAATTTCTTCAATTTCAGTCTGAATTTGGCAATAAGGAGCTCATGATCTGAGCCACAGTCAGCTCCCAGTCTTGTTTTTGCTGACTGTAGTATAGAGCTTCTCCACCTTTGACCTCAAAAAATATAATCAATCTGATTTCGGTGTTGACCATCTCTTGATGTCCATGTGTAGGTACGTCTCTTGTGTTGTTGGAAGAAGGTGTTTGCTATGACCAGTGTGTTCTCTTGGCAAAACTCTGTTAGCCTTTGCCCTGCTTCATTTTGTACTCCAAGGCCAAATTTGCCTGTTACTCCGAGTATCTCTTGACTTTCTACTTTTGCATTCCAATCCCCTCTGATGGAAAGGACTTTTTTTTCCAAAATGAGATTGGAAGCTGTTAAAGTAGAAGCTTGATTGGGATGTAAGTCCCCGGAGATGGGGTTGTGATGTTCTAAGGTCTTCCTCGAGGTTGTACCTACAAAGGACTGAGCTGTGGCCGGGTCCCATTCCCTGAAACCCCGGTCTCACAGCTCTCTGCCCTGCATCCCACCTGAGCCCCTACTTCACACCTTGTAAGTTCTGGGCTTCCATGAGGAGGGGATATGGGAGCTGTGAGGGTGAGCAGGGGGCTGATCTGGGGCCATTGCTGAAGGTCACTATGTCTGAATAAAGAAGGGATTTATTTCAGTGTTCTGTGATACTTCCTACAGAATCAGTATGTAGGGTACATTTGTTTTCTTTCTATCCCTTATATAACTTTAAATTTTAACATTTCAGGAATTTAAAGTCATTAATATTTACTTCCAAGGTTAGGTAAACATGATATGAACTACTATTGGAAACACACATGCATGCCTTTATGAAGAGGCAGCCTTTGCAGGAAGGTGGTGTCAAATCCCAGCTTAGCTGGTTCCCTCAAAAGTGGGTCTGTCTCATCCAGTCCTATATAGTTATGGGGATTAGATGAATTAATATATGTAAAGTACTCAGAACAGCACCTTACATGTAAGGAAGCATCAGGACACAGAATAGTGTGAATAGTGTAGTACCACTGGTGAAAAGGGGGTTTGCATACATACCTAGAAACCAGTGGGTAAAGACTGTTTCTTTGAGAACAAACAAAACTGAAAGTGGTTTCTTTGGGAAAGAGGGTATAGCCTGGGTAAGAGGTGGGCATATATATATATTTGTTTGTTTTTTTTAAAAGACGGCATATATATTTTGTTAACATTCTGAACTTTTCTTTTAACTATATGTTAAGTTTTGAATAATGCCATGTTCCAGGTACTTTTAAGACATTCTAGAACCTTTAGGACGAGACTTTGTGCTCTTTTCAGATGGGCCTGCCGAGGCGCCGGTGACCAATGGGAGTGCAGTCGTGGGGCCAGCCCTGAACGATGACCTGGACATCTTTGGACCGATGATCTCTAACCCCTTACCTGCAACTGTCATGCCTCCGGCTCAGGTATTGTGTGGGAGTGTGCTTTTACAGGATCACTATGTATTTCCTTCTTGGAAAGTTTCCATTTTGAATTGTTTCTGATTTGAAAGCCTCCTGATCTTTATTTAGGCCAGGAGTTGGCAAGCTAAACCTGTAGCTTGTTTTTGCAGACAAAGTGTGATTGGAACACAGCCACTCCTTTTACTTAGGCATTGTTTGTGGCTGCTTTCCACGGCAGAAGCAAGTTGAGAATTTGCAGCTAGGTAGTAGTAGATACTCTGTGACCCACAAAGCCTAAGTAGTCATCCCCTGAAGTTTGTTGACTCTTAGTTTTTAGACAGACAGAGTTTAGAATGAGTAAGTGGGGAAAGTCGAACTGTTTCAGCCTTGCCCGTGATCCACAGGGTACTTCCATAAGAGGTTTTGAACTGTGGGTATGTGAACATGTCCTAAAAGCCAGTTGTCTTTTTCTCCTGCTCCTGTTGATCCAGCTCTGGACAGTGTTTCCTTCTGTTTTGTAAATAAGTTCATTTGTGTTCATTGGTGCAGGAAAACCCAGAACAAGAAATTCTAGCAAACTCAATACTCATATTCTTTTTTTAATGAAGACAAAAACATGATTTTTTAGCAAATGTTCCTTACTTTTTAATTTTTATGATTTTTTAAAAATTAGAAGACAATATTAGTGATCAAGATTTTTTAAAAGTACCAATGATTAAGAAATTTTGACTTACCTTCTTAACATTACATGGAATTTCATGTTTTTTTCTTTTTTTTTTTTTTTAATTTATTGGAGTATAGTTTATTTACAATGCTGTGTTTCAGGTTTATGGCAGAGTGATTCAGTTATACGTATATGTTGTTTTTCAGATTCCTTTTCCTTACAGGTTATTATAAAATATTGAGTATCGTTCCCCATGCTGTACAGTAGGTCCTAGATGTTATCTGTTTTATACATAGTAGTGTGTGTGTTAATCCGAAACTCCTAATTTATTACTCCCCTTCTCTTTCCCTTTGGGTGACCGTAAGTTTGTTTTCTGTCTGTGAGCCTATATTTCTGTTTTGTAAATAAGTTTCTGTTTTGTAAATGAACTTCTTTCTTATAAGTTCATGTGGAATGAATTTATTCCACATATAAGTGGTGTCATATGGTACTTGTCTTTCTCTGTCTGACTTACTTCACCAGTGGCATTATTTCATTCTTTTTAAAGGCTGAGTAATATTCCATTGGGCCTCCCTGGTGGCTTGGAGAAGGAAATGGCAACCCACTCCAGTATTCTTGCCTGGAGAATCCCAGGGACGGGGGAGCCTGGTGGGCTGCCATCTGCGGGGTTGCACAGAGTCGGACACGACTGAAACGACTTAGCAGCAGCAGCAGCAATATTCCATTGGGCCTCCTTGGTGGCTTGGTGGTAAAGAATCCACCTGCCAATGAATGAGACACGGGTTTGATCCCTGGGTCAGGAAGCTCCCCTGGAGAAGGAAATGGCAACCGACTCCAGTACTCTTGCCTGAGAAATACCATGGACAGGGGAACCTGGCAAGCCATAGTCCATGGGGTTGCAGAAGAGTTGGACATCATTTAACAACTAAACAACAACAAATACTCCATTGTATATACGTACCACATCTTTATCCATTCATCTGTTGATGGATGTGTAAGTTGCTTCCATGTCCTGGCTATTGTAAATAGTGCTGGGGTGCATGTATGTTTTCTAATTATGGTTTTCTCTGGATATATGCACAGGAGCGGGATTGCTGGATCATGTGGTAGTTCTATTTTTAGGTTTTAAAGGAGCCTCCGTACTGTTCTCCATAGTGGCTGCAATTTACATTCCTATTAACTGTGTAGATGATGGTGGTGGTTTAGTCACTAAGTCGTGTCCAACTCTTTGCAACCCTGTGGACTGTAGCTTGCTAGGCTCCTCTGTCCATGGGATTTCTCAGGCAAGAACCTGGAGTGCATTGCCATTGCCTTCTGCAGGGGGTCTTCCCAACCTAGAGGCTGAACCCGCCTCTCCTGCCTGTCAGGCAGATTCTTCACCACCGAGCCACCTGGGAAGCCCCAGCGGTGCAGAAGGGCTCCCTTTTCTTTGCACCCTCTCCAGCATGTATTGTTTGTAGGCTTTTTGATGATGACCATTTTGACTGGAGTGAGGTGATACTTCATTGTAGTTTTGATTTGCATTTCTCTTAATTAGTTATGTTGAGCATTTTTTCATGTGCTTTTTAGCCATCTGTATATCTTCTTTGTAGAAATGCCTATTTAGATCTTCTACCCATTATTTTTTAATTGGGTTGTTTTTTATATTGAGATGTTTGTATATTTGAAGATTTAATTCCTTGTCAATCACATCTTTTTTTTAGAATTATAAATTGTTAAATACTTTAAATTTTTTTTTCAGCTTTATTGAAATGTAATTGAAAAGATTCCTACCACCAACTTAACTTATCCATCATCTTACAAATTTAATTTTGTTGAAAGTCCATAAAATCTACTCTCATCAAATTTCATTTATTCAGTACAGTATAATCACCTATGTTATGCCTTAGATCCTCAGGGCTCATTGATCTTATGACTATAAATTTGTTCCCTTTTATTTCCCTTCCTCCTGCGCCACTGGCAACCACCATTCTTCTCTGTTTCTATGGGTTTGCCTTTCTTGTTTATTTTAAAGACTCCACATATAAGTGATAACATGCAGTGTTGTCTTTAAGGTGAAATATGTAAACTTTCAGGAACATGGGTTACTTTTAAGCATACAGCTTAAGATTTAAAATTTTTCCCTTTCTGTAGAAAACCTGAGCCAAATGGGAATTGGACAGAAAGTATTACCAAGGAAGAACTCATGTCTTATTAAGACTAAAGACATATGTTTTTGTTACACATATTATCATTATGATAGTCATTGTATAATTAACCACTAGAATTGAGCAAATAGATTTCTTAGGACTCATTAGTTTAAGTGCAGCATTACTGTTTATTTTCAGAAACAATAGCTTTATTTTATGGCTTTGTCCCCTCTCCTCCCTCCCCCAGCAGAGGACAGGAGGAACTGAGTGTTGCTAGTACTGTTTCAGTTAACGTTCACGACCTTGTGAATGTGTGCAGGTGAGGGGATGTGTGGTAGTGAAAAATCGTCTAAGGCTAATACCGTAGCTGTGCAAGCGTGAAAAGTAGTTTCTTTTGGTCTAGCGTGCTCGGCGGGTGAGAGCTGCCTTGCCCCTCCTGGCCGAGGCCCCGTCTAGAGTTAGAGCAGGTGCAGGCTGGAGCAGGCTCCCTGTGTGGTGTGAGCCCAGTCGCGGGTGCGGCTCCCCTCTGCCCGGGGTGGGCTGCATGACCCCGGCCGTGACGTGGCTCCTCTGTGGCCGGGGTGGGCAGCGTGAGCCCGGCCACAGGCGCAGCTCCCCTCTGCCTGGGGTGGGCGGCGTGAGTCTGGCTGTGGGCGCTGCTCCCCTCTGCCCGGGGTGGGCGGCGTGAGTCCGGCTGTGGGCGCAGCTCCTCTCTGCCCAGGGTGAGCGGCGTGAGTCCGGCTGTGGGTGCCGCTCCCCTGTGCCCGGGGTGGGCAGAGTGAGCCCGGCTGTGACGCGGCTCCTCTGTGCCGGGGGTGGGCAGAGTGAGCCCTAGCCTTCAGGCTCAGGCTGTCTGCCTCTGTAGTTGGAGGAAACAGGGTGGGTTGTTAAAGCCACACCTAATTCTTTTTATGGAATACTGTTTTTGGACCAAAGTTATGCTCGTTTTATTGATTCCTCTAAAATAATTGTATACACAGAATCATCTTCCATTCAAACTACATGTGAAGACTAATCCAGACATGGTTTCAAAATGATGTCTAAAAATCCGGGGAGGGAGGGGTGAGTTCAAGCACATGTTTTATGCACAGGCTGTACGTAGTCTCCTAATTTGGTGGGTTCTGAACCCCATCTTCTTTCAGTCCCGATTTTCCGAGTATGGTACAAATTCTGGTCAGTTACCCTTATGTGAGTATGCGCTGGGCTGGATTCCCGACAGCTCTCCATTTGGCTGTGGGGTCTTCCCTGAGGGGCTGGGAGCCCTCAGCTGACCCAAGAGTCCACGTGTATTTCAGGTTGAGGGGAGTCATTCCAGTGTCCCCAGAGGAGACATGTGGAACCCACCCCTCACCTGTCCTGTCTGTAATATACACGTCCCCACAGCATCTAGACCCAGGCACCATGGTTTGGCTTGGCTCCAGATCCAAAGAGCCTTTGGCTGGAGTCCTGCGGCCTCCAGAAGTGCACGCTGACTGTCAGCCTTGTCCTCCTTTACCTTGGAGTGGTCGTGCCAGCTCGTGGAGCCCCTCAAGCAAACAGCAGTGGGAAGGCTTACTAGCCAGGCTGCTTGGTGTGGCTCTGCTTAGCCTGCATCCACACGGAGGTAGGCATTCATCAGAAGAAACATCTGTGTCTGGAGCAGGAGGCTGCTCTAGTGTGAGACGCAGTCGTGGCCTCCCCAGCACTTTGGGTGTTCTCATACGTGTGTACCCTCCTTGGGGAATAGACCTCAGGGTTTGGGGCAGGTTCTCAGATTTGAACAGAAACTAAGATGGAAGATCTAGTGGATTAGATTAGATTCATAAAAATACCATGATGTTGCTTTTGAAAAACAAAACTTTTTTTCCCCCCAAAGACAACAAAATCGGTCATGTGGGACCGTCTTGCAGTCTTGCTGTAGCTGTAGAAATGTTCTTTATTCTAAGGGATGCCCATTCCTTTGAAGCAGAAACAGAAACTAACAGAAGCTAGGATGGAAGATCACTCAGGGAGGTGGTTGCTCTGTTATCTAGCAATGTGAACAGTTGACGCACCATTGTGCAGAGCGTGCCTTGTGGTCCCCAGGCTCAGCTGCGAGGCTGCTCCTCTCCCCAGGCCCCAGGGAGAGCGTGGGACGGTGGCGTGATAGTCTAGGGCCTGTGGGAGCGGTGAGGCCCGCGCTCTCAGCCCTGCCTTCTGCTGCTGCATTGGTGCTGCATGTGTATTTGATTCAAGCCCACTGTTACATTTGAATCCCATCATGTCTGATTTCTTACACATTTCAGATCTTTTGCAAAGATACATGGTTTTTTCCTATCTTAAAATTCTTGCTTAATTTGTTAATAATAGATTGAAAATACTGTTCTCTTTAAGTTAGCTATGAGCATGGATAGTAGTTTATTGGGAGGTTTTTTAGCGAAGACATTAAATGTTTGATTTTTTAAAAAATTCAAGCCAAATCATAGATATGATTTAACTTCTGTTTGCTGCTCACCTTATTTTATAATTTGAGAAGACGTATCCAGTTTTTACTAGCCTTCATAGGTTTCTTTGAAACTCTTCATATCTAAGTCAATTCCTTATATACAAATGTGATTATTGTATAGATGATTAAAATGAGGTATCAGTTGTGGCTGTGTAATACTGTGTGTGTGTGTGCAAGATATAGGAGATTAAGTGAAAATTTTTGTTTTGTGTTAAATGTCCACATGTTTATTTGTATTTATTTGTACTTACCCCTGTCCATAGCAAGACTTCCCTGGTGGCTCAGACACTAAAGCGTCTGCCTACAATGTGGGAGACCTGGATTCGATCCCTGGGTCGGGAAGATCTCCTGGAGAAGGAAATGGCAACCCACTCCAGTACTCTTGCCTGGAAAATCCCATGGACAGAGGAGTCTGGTAGGCTACAGTCCATGGGGTCGCTAAGAGTCGGACACGACTGAGTGACTTCACTTTACTTCACTTCTGTCCATAGCAGAATGCAAAGTGTCAGGGAGAGTGTAGGTGGTTGCACATTTGCTGTTCCTCATTTCTGGGTAGTCTGGAAACATTCTAATGTTGTGGTTAAAATGGATTAGATTAGGTTCATAAAAATATCATGATGTTGCTTTAGAAAAACAATACTTTTTTTCCCCCCCAGAGATGACAAAATCAGTCATTACAGGAATGTCCTGCAGTCTGCTATAGCTATAGAAATGTTCTTTATTCTAAGGGATACCCATTCCTTTGAAGCAGTAGTTGCTGCAGGAGATGCCCAAACATCTCCCAGGAATCCTGGTCGTCAGGCAGCACCACATGCCTATTGTTGAAGCTGCTGTGGCCAGGATGTGATGGAAGTTCTGCATCAGAGGTTCTGTCTACTTCATTTACATTTTCAGGTTCAAAACAGGAGGTGTCAGCCCCTTACCCTGCTTGTTGGTCTTGCCTGGGCTCGGGAGTGATTCTCTTCAGTGTCACCGTTTTACCTTCTGCGTTTGTTTAGTTTCTAATTTCACAGCTTCATTTGGATGCCAAGGAATAGGTGAGCTCTGGTTTGTGATGTGGAATTCGACAGCCTGTTTTGGTATCTGTCTCAGGGGACGTCCTCTGCACCAGCAGCTGCCACTCTGTCTGCAGTGACATCTGGGGATCTGGATCTGTTCACTGAGCAAGCTGCAAAGTCAGAAGAGGTGGCCAAGAAGCAGCTCTCCAAAGACTCCATCTTGTCTCTGTATGGCGCCGGGGCCATCCAGCAGCAGGGTGCTCCTGGTAATTCATCGAAACCTGCCTTCAGTGCAGCCGTTGTGGTTTTAGAATGTCAATGATGTTTCTTCCTGTTTGTCCTGTGTAATGAGTGCTTCTGTTGTTGCAGTTTGCACAACTACAAAACTGACATGAAAGAAGCATTAGGAAATAGAAAGCATATACAGGATGCACAAAACTTTATTCATTTGAGATTAACAGCTTGGTGTCATATTACTTAATATTGTTTCACAAGCCTTACAGGAAATGGATTATCTTTGAAGAATTATTTAAGCTTGATTTGCATGAAGCTTATAACTGTACACTGTGGTATTTTTTCTATAAGTTAAGCAGTAAGTCTGAGATAACACATGAAATCAAAAGAACTCTGAGATTTTTTAAAAACATAATTATAAAGAAATACTAGCATGGTAAGATTTACTGTTTGCAGTTTTAATCTGTCATTTCCTCTGAAATAACAGGCTGCATTTCACATGTGAACTGAAATTATATGACATCCCAGCTGCCTCCATTAAAACCAGATGCCGTCAGCTCTGACTGTTTATCTGGTCGTGAGAGATGAGCGTGCAGAGCAGCAGCAGCCCCTGCTGTGTCGTCTGGTCTTCACAGTGGGCATGTTATGTGGCTGCTGCACAAGATTCATCCACTCTAATTTGCTCAGGCTCGTAGCTGATTTGTCTGCTTTCTGGAAGTAACCGGCCCTGAGGGTGTAAGGTGTGAGCTGGCCTGAGCTGTAGGAGCAGCCAGACCGGAATTAAAGTTTTTGCCATGGGCAGTTTAGAGCTGGTCATCCTTTGTCTGTGCTCATTGAGGGCAGCAGTGTGCAATATCTCAGTTGTCTCATGCGTTTTCTTTGCTTGGTTCTTCTGCTGCAGGTGTGTTTATGGGACCCACGAATCTACCGTTTACCTCACAAGCACCGGCTGCGTTTCCAGGCTTCCCGTCCATGGGCGTGCCTGTGCCCGCAGCGCCCGGCCTGGTGGGCAGCTCACTGGGGCCAAGCGCGGGCATGATGGTGGGCGTGCCGGTGCCCAATGGCTTCATGGGCAGCGCACAGACTGCTGTGATGCCGCTGGCGCAGGGCGTGGTCGGGCCCCCAGGGATGGTCGCTCACTTGGGCACAGCCCAGGGGAAATTTGGCCTGCAGCCATCTCCGCAGAGCCCGTGGAACCTCCCCCAGGTAGGCACTACCCCCCAGCCTCTCCAGTCAGACCAGGTCTACCTGGTCAACGGGTTTGTTTGTTTTTAACTCGTAACAATCTGGCAGAAAGAATTGAGTAGGGAGAATGTTATAAAAGGTCAAAACTGTCTCAATAGATAGACAAATGAGCTGCCATTGCTCCTGTATTTAGAACATTCTGTAGAGAATGTTGCATAGTTTTTCATTTCCGATTCCAGCACAGCTGTAACTGTTGAGTGTCCATATTTGTTTGTGTAACAGCTAGACGTTATCTTGGGCATTTTTTGAAATTAGCGTGCCGAGCCTTAACCCAGCTCCCTGAGAGGGCGTTTATGTCAACAACTTAGACCAATTTATTTTCACTAATAATTTCAAGGGTTCTTGGTAACTTCCACAAATTAGGAAAAAAAAAAAAACCCAGTCTTGCAGTCTCACAGCACTATTTCTGAGAGATCTAGGCTGTTCTCCATGGCTACTGTGCATGGATGTATAAAGACTCTTTTTGTTTTAAATGTGTTTGTAGAGTTGTATTTCTTATATTATAATCACATTTATGTTTAAAAAGAATACCCACTAGTTCAGAAATTCCTGTAAGATACAAGCAAATCCTTATTTGTGTCCTACATCTCATGTTTCGAGATCCCATTTCTGCCTGTTAGTTAAGAGCCAGGAGATGGCATTTTAGTGTTTCCTCTTTCAAATCCATTCTGACTTCTCTCTGGCTCCATAGACAGAGACCTCAGATGTAGGTTCATCTCCCACCCTTCTTTGTATGCTTCCTGTTTGATGTTTCTCTGGTATTTGGCTGCCCTTGATTTCTGTTCTCTGCAGCATTCAGAGAATAGGACTGTATATAGTGATTTTTAATTAACATTAGCAAAATCACTGTATAGCCCATGAATATTCCAAGTAATTTTTACTATCACTGTTTAAAGGAGTGTTTATATGACATTGATCTCTGCTGTCTGGGCATTTCAAAAATTGTAAGTACCAAATGTCAGTAAGAGCCTTTGTGTGGCCAGAATGCTGGTGCAGACCCTGCTCAGGTTAGAGTGGCCTCTGAACCCGGGTGGTGGGCCGGGGCTTCCCTGCCTTATTTCCAGGTGTGCCGAAGGGGATGCTCTGCTCCAGTGCTCCCTGGCGGCATCTGCAGGCCATGGCAGGGGGGTTAAAACATCGTTTAGCACCTGGGAAGAAGTGACCTGCCCCTCCATGATGCTTCATTGGTGACGTGGTTAATATTACTGTCTTTGAGGAACTGTAGACAAATTAACTTTATTAATACAGTTCCACCCTGAGCACAGGTTTTGAATCCACTGTACTTTGTGGTAAATCTCCTTGCCTTTCCTTCACTCCGCATCCGTCTTAGAAGTGAGAAGGAGAAGGCTCAGGAGGCTTGAGCTGCCCTGGTGGTGCTAGTGGTAAAGAATCCACCTGCCAGTGCAGGAGACAGGGGTTCAGTCCCTGGGATGGGAAGATCCCTAGGAGGAGGGCATGGCAACCCACTCCAGTATTCCTGCCTGGAGAATCCTATGGAGAGAGGAGTCTAGTGGGCCACTGTCCATGGGGCCGCAAAGAGTCAGACACGACTGAGCGCGGGAGGCTTATTATGTACACATACGACTCCAGTCGTATGTGTACACACAAAAAGCAGGTGAAACTCCAGTCTGGAAGAAAAGTACATGTAATCCTGCACCTTTTGTCATATAATGTAAATTAATTTTAGATACTTATGTAGCAAAAGAAAAATATGCTTTATGACTTTTTAATATTTAGAAAGTATATTGAGGTATTTAAGACTTGAGTAACAGGAGAACAGTTGCCATCATATACAATTCATAATTTTGGAGTATTTTACTTTTAAACATTTCCTTAGTCTTTAGTAGTTAAAGCACTCTCTTCTAGTGTAGTTGAAAGTTGGAGTAGTGTATTCAGATACGAATTCAAAGATTGCCTTGGTACTTTTTTCACTTGTGGTTCATCTTTGGGGGACAAGAAATTGAGTCCAGAAAGTGAATAAATATAAACTGATTTGAGATTACTTGATGGGCAGGGCTAACGTGTGGAAGGAAATGGAGGCCAAGAGAAAGCATTGTGTGGTCGTCTGCTTTTACCCCAGGGCTTGGATTGCTTTTCACATGGATGAAAAGTACTTAGAATGGTTATTACACTTCCGAGTCTGACTGTGTCAGCTTCAGGTAAAGGCTGCCTCTGGGAAAACAGGCTGGCCGTGAACAGTGTGCAGCGGCGGCTGAAGAAACAACGACTGAAGTGAAGGCTTTTCTGTGTTCACAGGTGAACCAGCAGATGGCTGGCCTGAGCTTGGGTGGCGCGGCCTCGGCAGCGGGCTTTGGGCAGCCGCCCAGCACCTCGGCGGGGGCTGCGGGCTGGCCCGGGGGCTCGTCGGGGCAGACGCTCAGCACGCAGCTGTGGAAGTGAGCCCCCACCGGCATTCCTGCTCAGACACGCCCGGTTCCCCTGTCCATTCATGTACATACATGTTTTTTTCTTTTCCCCCATTTGTTCATATTAAGAGTTACCTGATTGACCGTGTTGGTCTGTACTGATTGAATTTGCTGTGGTGAAAAGCAGGTTGAGAAACCGTTCCATGTCGAGGGCAGCTTTGCTCACAATTCCCAGAATTTCGCAGACACAGTCTCTGGGAAGCTGCTCAGTCAACATGCATAATCAGTTTCCCTCTCAATGAAATTATAGCTCTCATGTTTGCATATAAGGGAAGTAGTTATCATGTTAGTAATACCTCTAACAGTATGAGCCCCACCCCCAGATTAGCCAGTAATCCTGTAGGAAGGTACTGTATGATCAAATGTTTAATCATATAAATAGAATGAATGTCAATGTATCACCGAGCACTGTTTTCTAGTGTATCCAGACTCTTTTATGTCACATTCACCTCACTGTGCTGTTGTTATGATGTGCTTAACAGGGAACGTGGTTAGTGAAAGGAAGATAAACCTGGATGTTACGACATGACTTAGTTTAACACATGTTTGAAGAAGTCAGATTTTACCTGCCTTCCTTGGAAGTGGGGTCTTTTCCTATGTATACACAGTCCTAGCAAGAGACCTTTCTCCGCACTGGATCCAAACAGGGTAACTGAACAAGCCACTCGTCCTTGAGGTGTATCCAGGTTTATGACAGTGATTGTGTTTACATTTTATGGTGCCTAGTACTGACAAATGTCATATCCCTGTATTAAACAGATGAATCCATAGACCTTTTTTTGTGGGTTTTATTTCCTGTGACGTATACTGCCACCAACCTGACAAAAATTACTTCACGTTGCAAAGTCACAAATTGGGAACATATTGTTGACAAAATACTTGTCATCTGTTTCAAAAACCTGTTCAGTTCTAACCAATTATAAGGCCAAACAGGGGGAATACAAGTCAGATTCTCAGAGTGGTACCCTGCGTGCCCTCAGCTGTACTGTACAGAGACTGTCCAGGTCATAGGGGAACATGCAGAACAAATGGAGGCAGGAGCCGAGTCTGCGCCC
>NW_011494840.1:85781-103560 GCF_000754665.1 Bison bison bison | reverse complement strand
CCGCCCCCCCCCAGGCCCGAGGCCCAGGGCAGCCCCGTCACACCTCAATCGTCACGGTGTCCAAGTGGTACTTGGGCTCGTTGGCGAGGTTCACCTTCTCCGTCCGAGTGTGCCACACGAGGACCTGGGGAGGAGACCTGGTGGGTAGGCATGCTCAGGCAGGCACACAGCAAGGGCAGGGGCGGGGGAAGGTGGCACAAGTGAAGAGAGTACCTTGGTGCAGTTATTTGCTTTTGGTTCCAGTTCTTCAACAGTCGTGATCTGCCTCAAAAAGTCAGATTCCTGCATCCCCGGCTGGGACCCACGGCGCTTGAATACAGCTTTGGGGTTGGACAAGATGACCTGAAGGCTTACAGCAAATCCTTTGTAAGAAAAGTTAAAAAAAAAGTTTAAGATACTGGTGTACTTAAAGAAAATATATATATATATATCTGGTCACGTCAGAAGTTGTTTTTTCAGTACATATTTTGAGCCAAGTCTTGGTTCACAGAGTTGAACCAGAGCGTTACCTGCGTGACAGTCTCAGAAGGACAGTCTGCCATTGCACCAGAGTCTGCTGCCCCGATCAGGGTCTGTGCCAGGGTTGCGGAGGGCCAACTGTAAAGTATGAAGTCTGCTCTGTTGATAAGATAGAGGGTGCAATTCATGGAGGTCGTCACACCTTCACTTTCACCCTGTGGGAATGACTGAGGCCTGAACGCAGCTGAAAACCACACAGACTGCCCGTCCCTGGGGGAGTCCCTACCCTACGTGACCTCTGACACCTCCCTGTGTCCCTACCGAAGCCAGCACTGCTCTGATGGCCCTTGCGGTCAGAAGACTGACCAATACAATCAGGTCAGTTAGCTGGGAAATGAATACTCTGTAATAGTAATTTGCTGTAAGTTTTCAGTTTGATTCCATCTGAAGGGAGTTGGGGCTATAAGTCAGTTCAGGGGAAATCAGGCCATTTGATAAATTTGGTTTCTGTATTTCATTTTTCAGGGATACAAAGTAGTGTCAATTTCCTTAAATGGTTTGGCCTTAATGAAAAGTCATTACTATCTAATCTGTAGTTTAACAAACAGTATTAAAGGCTCGGCGTTAAGTGTGCCACAAGGCATGTCTGCAAACAGCTGTCACAGACATCATGATTGTTAGATGTCTGTCGCCCGACCTCTGCTCCTCATGCCTAAGCTGACTGTAAAGCCAGGCACCTTCTACAGTTCGGAGGACCAATCTCCAGGAATGTTTTCTTAGCAAGTTTTTGCCCTTCCTTACATGAACTGGATTGATTTATGCTGCTTTTTTGCAAAAGGATAGTTAGCCAAGTATGAGATGACTGCAGTCAGCTGTGGGGGAGCTGTGGGAACACCCAGCGGCATCCTCTTAACCTCTGCAGGTGCCAGCCTGGCCTGACCCATGCTCCCAGCCCCGCTGCCTTTTGGGGAGATACCACTGTGCCACCTACAGACTCAGGCGGGTACAGAGGGCCTGAGTGGGGCAGAACAAGGAGATGATTGCAAATTACAGTCATCCCAGGACCAGCCTGGTGTATCCACCAGTCCCGCAGGGACAGCGTGTCCTGGCAGAACGCGGAGTCAGCAGCCTCCATTTCCTGTGGGTCCCTGTGGCTGAGAACTGGCCCAGCCACTGAGCCTTTCTCGATTCTGAAACTCCATTTCCTCATCCACGAGAGGCGTGACACCCTCTCCCCTCATGTCTGATGTGAAATTAGGGAACAGAAAGACCCCACTAACTGCACAGCTCCGTTCAAAGGACCCTAAAGCACGTAACTGTAAATTCCATTGTAAATATTATTAATATGATGAGAGGAGGTGGCATAGGCCCCCTGCATTTCACCCCACTTTGCTAACAAGTCTGAAGCCTTCCTCAGATGTAGCTCCAACAGCCATGGGTCCCCCAAGAGCCAAAGGTTCAAATTAACACAATAGAGTGACTTCTACTCGGTCAACTCAAGAGTAAGAGTTAAAAGGTTTCTGGTTTTCTAAATGTTTTCAATAAGCTTCATCCTCTTTTCCTAATTCAGCATCTGCCCTTCTCAAGCAGACTGAAGGTCCTGGTGTATTTCTCACATGGCTTCAAGGTACTGATTTTATTTCCTCATTCTCATTTAAAAAAAAAAAAAAACGGGTCCCAATTGTACTGCAGTCACTGTGAAAGTTATATGATGCCACTTTGATCTGTTCCCCTTCATTTTCCCTTACTAACACATTCATCATCATGACCACTGGAGGATTCAGTGTTTTCTCGATTTCCTTAGCTCGGAAATATCCTGCAGGCTCTTAACAGCAGTTATGAGGCAGAGTCCACCCCTCAGGCAGAGGTGGCGGCAAGCGGGAAGCTACATGCTGCTTTGCTGCAAGGCCCTGTCCTGGCCCCACTGGAGTGTGGGGTGTGGGTTGGGGGGCAGGTCACACCCCTCCCCCCTTTGCCAGGCCTTGCTCAGTGAGGTCTTCAAAGGAAGTGATCACAGCAGCACCAGGAACCACTCAGTGATCAGGCCAAGCCCTGGGCATCATCTCAACCTGCTGTGAACCTCAGAGTGAGGACCTACCCTCTGGAAGTTGAGCAAGCATCCTAAACATTGCTTCCAACAGTTTTTTTCATTTCCAATTATCTATGCCTCAAGTATGTACCCTTTTTTTTTGTCAGTGAAATTGAAATGTTAGTTTTAAAAATGTTTTTCAGAAGCTTTTGAGACTCTAGGAGCCTTACAAAAATCATGGGAGTAGGAGTCTCTATTCTGGTCAGTTGGGTAAAAAATGAAGTGCAAATGAACGCTGGTTGTTCCCTTTCACAGAGCAGGATCTCCTGGCTTCCACAGATGGAATAGGGCAGAGGGTCTGGTCCCTCCCAGTTAGAAGCTTGGGCTGGCCCAGCGTGTGTTCACCACCTACAGACATACGGCTAATGCCGCAAGGGCTGGGTTTTCTCTGTTGCCATACAAACCAGACAAAACATTTGGAAAAGTAGTTTCCAGACATTGGATAAGAAGTGCACAGGACAGATCTCCAAGAAGAGAGAGAATTGTGAGCCCCAGAGTCCTGCTTGAAGTGTGTTTCAAGGCCACACGCCGGGGAGGGAAACACACACAGCTCTGCTGCCTCTGAGCTGAGAAACAGAGCTGAGAACTCGGGGAGGACAAGACACCTGGAAGTCATGGGGCATCACCCTGGGGAGCGGGAGCATGGTTGTCTGCAGAGCACTCGCCCCCAGTCCCACTGGGTCTGCTCAGCAGATGCTGCTGAGACTCCCCGAGGCCAGGCCGGAAACACTGGAAAGAGGTGGGTCAGTCCCTGGAGGCCTCTCGGGGCTGGACTGGCCACATGCCCCACAGCCAGGGTGCAGTGGGTGAGAGCAGGGCACCCAGGAGAGTGCTCGCACGGCCGCTGGTCCACCGTGAGGCCAAACAAGCGCTAAAAGGAAGCCTGGGCTCGTTTTGCCTAGATACCTCAAGGTAAGCCTGGAAAAGAGGAATCTAAGTAACTTAATTGTATCCCAGAAAAAAAGCTAATAGTAAATTACTTATATAATCTACAAACGCATAATTATATACATACCCATGTGTGTATAGTTACATATGGGTGTGTATTTTTTGTTTTTTTGTGTGTGCTCGGTCGTGTCCAACTCTTTGCAATCACGTGGGCTGTAGCCTACCAGGCTCCTCCATCCGTGTAATTTTCCAGGCGAGAATACTGGAGTGAGGTGTCATTTCCTGATCCAGGGGATCTTCCTGACCCAGGGATTGAACCCAAGTCTCCGGCATTGCAGGCACCTGAGCCACCAGGGAAGCCCATGTGTGTGTATATATGTATGTAAAGTACTTATATATACATTTATTTTACTTTCATGTGTGTATGTATGTAAAATAAGTGTATATATAAATACAATCTATTATAAATAACTGAACACATATTTTTTTTCTAGTACCTAGCAACCAACTTGTAAATGCCTCAGATACAAAAATGACCAGATGAGCAAAGAAGCAGGAAATTATAATCCCATACTCAGTCAGCAGAAATGGCACAGATGATAGAAGTTAGAACAAGGATATTAAAACATAAAAACAGTTAAGATGTTCAAAAAGGTAGGGGAAAGGTTAAACATGCTAAGTAGAACAAAGTGAGCTCACTCTGATGAAATACAATGTCTGAGATGAAAAATACACTAGGTGAGATTAATATAAGACACTGCAGAATAAAAGATTAATAAATAATAGAAACCTGCCAAAGGAAACACAAAAGGAAAATCACCAACACACACACACACACACACACAAGTCATGGAAACAATGAAAGATGGGAGCAGGGGATAGAAAAAAATATATTTGAAAAACTAGCAGCTGAAATGTTTCTAAATTTGAAAAAGGAAAGAATATTTAAGACTTAACACTGTCAACCAACTTGGCCTTAAATTTGTCACGTAGTAAATTCTTAGTCTGTCAGTCCTGTCTGGCTGTGACCCCAGGGGATCTTCCCAACCCAGGGGTCAAACCCAGGTCTCCCGCATTGCAGGTGGATTTTTTGCCAGCTGAGCCACCAGGGAAGCCCAAGAATACTGAAGTGGGCAGCCTATCCCTTCTCCAGTGGAACTTCCCCACCCAGGAATCAAACCAAGGTCTCCTTCATTGCAGGTGGATTCTTTACCAGCTGAGCCACCAGGGACCCCGCTCAACACAGCAGAATACACTTTCTTTTCAAGTGCACATGGGATATTATTAAAATAGGCCTTAGTCTGGGCCATAAGTCTTAATTTAAAAGAATGCAAATTGCCCCAAATATTTCTCTAACCATAGTTAAATCAAAATAGAAATCAATAATATACAGATATCTGGAAAATCTCCCAAATATCTGGAAACTAAACCACATAATTCTAAATACAAATCAAAGAGAAAAAAAATGGGAAAAGAATGGTAAACTGAAAACAAAAACATCAAAATTTGTGAGAGCATCTAAAGCAGTATGTAGATGAAAAATTACTTTTAAAAGCACTAGAGACTTCCCTGGTGGTCTAGTGGCTAAGAATCTTCCTTGCAACGCAGAGGATGCAGATTCAGTCCTTGGTAGGGGAACTGAGATCCCACATGCCGAGAAACACCTAAGCCCGTGCACCACAACTAAAGAATCGTGCACCTCGACAAAGGACCCTGCGTAATGCAACAAACATTTCACAAGCCAAGATGAAGATTCTGCACGCCGCAGCTACGACTCGAGCCGCCAAATAAGTTTTTTTAAAGCAGTAAACGTGTAAAATCTTTTGTTGAGGTAACATTGGTTTATGATGTTATATTACCATAAGATCAGCAATCCCACTGCTGAGCATATACCTGGAGAAAACTATAATCTGAGGATATATATGCCTCCCCCCTCCCCTGTGTTTGTGTTCGTGCTTGGTTGCTCAGTTGTGTCTGACTCTGCAACCCCAGTGTTCAGAGCAGCACTATTTATAATAGCCAAGGCATGGAAGCAAGCTAAATGTCCACCAACAGAGGGATGGATAAGACGATGTGGTACATACGTACAATGGTGTATTAGTCATACAGAGGAGGAGATAATGCCTTTTGCTGCAACATGGATGGACCTAGAGATTATCAGACTGAATCAAGCCAGACAGAGAAAGACAAATAACCATGATATCACCTCTGTGTGGAATGTAAAATATGATACAAATGGACTTATTTACAAAATGAAGATCTGACTCAGGGGCATAGAAAACCAACTTATGGTTACCAAAGGAGAAAGAGGGGAGATAAATTAGGAGTTTGGGATGAACATACATATACTCCTATATATAAAATACATAACCAACAAGGATCTACTGTATGGCCCAGGGAACTGTACTCAATATCTTGTAATAACTTATCCAGAAGAGAATGTAGAATGAAAATATGTATGTTTATAATGGAATCACTAGAAACATGTTTCATGTGTACAACATTGTATTTCAACTTCTGTACACACTACAGCGTGACCGACAAAAAGCTGACCGTCTTTACCCATTTGGTGTTCTCTCTGACTGCCTTCCTCTCTGGAACCACTACTCTGTTCTCTCTATCTGTGTGTTTCTTCCATTTGGTTCATTTGTGTATTTCTAGATTCCACACACATGAGTGACATCATACCATATTTAAATGTCTTTACCTGACTTACTTCACTTAGCATAATAACCCTCAAAGTCCATCCCATGTCACAAATGGCAGGATTTCATCTTTTTAAAAAAATTTTTAAATAACGGAGTCTATTGTGTGTATATACCACATCTTTATCCATTCATTCACCGAGGGGCGCTTGGGCTATTTTTATATTTTGGCTATTGTAAATAATACTGCCAAGAACACAGGGTTGTGTATGTTTCTTTGAATTAGTGTTTTTGTGCTCCTTGGATAAATATCCAGAAGTAGAATAGCTAGAAGTTAATTATTCTTACTGTTTTTTGGGGTTTTTTTTGTTTTTTAGGAATCTCCATTCCGTTTTACATACCATAGTTGCTATGGTAGCTGTGCCAATTTACATTCCCACAAACAGTGTGAGAGTGTACCCTTTTCTCCATATGCTTTCCAACATTTGTTTTTCTTGCCGTTTTGGTGATAGCCATTCTAACAGGTGTGAGATGGTATCTCATTGTGCTTTTGATTTGCATTTCCCTAATAATTAGTGATGTTTAACATCTTTTTGTGTGCCTGTTGGTCACCTGTATGTCTACCTATCTTCTGCCCAATTTTTAATCAGGATTGTTTTGTTGTTGTTGTTCTTGAGCTGTATGAGTTCTTCATGTATTTTGGATATTAGTGCCTTATCAGATATATGATTTACAGATATCATCTCCCATTTGGTAGGTTGTCTTTTCATTTTGTTGATGATTTCCTTTGCTGTGCAGAAGCTTTCTAGTTGAATATAGTCCCAATTGTTTATTTTTGCCTTTGTTTTCCCTACCTGAAGAAACACATCCAGTAAGATATTGCTAAGATCTATATTAAGAATATACTGCTAAGGTTGCGCCTAAGAGCTTTGTAGTTGCAGACCTTACATTCATGCCTTTAATCCATTTTAGGTTAATTTTGTATATGGTGTAAGATAATGGTCAAGTTTCACTCTTGCATGTCACTGTCTAGTTTTCCCAACATCATTTATTAAAGAAACTGTCCTTTCTCCATTTTATGTTCCTTGCTCCTTTGTTATGGGTTAGTTGTCCATATACATGTGGATTTATTCCTGGGGCCTCAATTCCATTCCATTATCTATGTGTCTATTTTTCTGCCAATACTATGTTATTTTGATTACTGCACCTTTATAGTATAATTTGAAATCAGGGAGCATGATACCTCCAGTTTCATTCTTTGTCATTATTTATTTATTTATTTTGACCATTTGGGCGTCTCTTGTGGATCCATATAAATTTTAGAACTTTTTGTTCTATCCATTTTCTGTGGAAAATGTCATTGGGATTTTGATAGGGATTACATTGAATCTGTAGATTGCTCCTTGTGATTTTAACAGTGTCAATTTTTCCAACCCATGAGCATACATTAACTCCATTTCTTTGCATCTTCTTCAGTTTCTTTCATCAGTGTCTTATAGCTTTCAGTATGCAGGTCTTTTACCTCCTTGGTTAAATTTATTCCAAGGTATTCTTTAAAATTATAAATGGCATTTCTTAATTTCTCTTTCTGATAATTCATTGTTAGTGTATAGAAACACAGCCGATTTCTGTATACTAATTTTGTACACTGAAACTTTACTGTATTCATTTATTACTTCTAATAGTTTTTTTTTTTTTTTTTGATGGAGACTTTAGGGTTTTGTATATATAGCTATCATATCTTCTGTAAGTGACCATTTTACTTTTTCCTTTCCAATTTGTGTGCCCTTTATATCTTTTTCTTGACAGCTCTCGCTAGGACTTCTAATACTCTGTTAATAAGAGTGGTGAGAGTGGGCAACCTTGTCTTGTCCTGATCTTTGTGATAGCTTTCAGTTTTTCACAATTAAATATAATGTTAGCTGTGGGCTTGACATATATAGCCTTTATTATGTTATTTATGTTCCTTCTATACCCATTTTATTGAGAGTTTTTCTATGGGTGTTGAATTTTGTCAAATGCTTTTTTTGCATCTATTGATTATATATATATATATATGTATGTATGTATGTATGTATCTTTCATTTTGTTAAGGAGGTGTATCATGCTGATTGATTTGCAGATGTTGAACCGTTCTTGTATCCTTATAATAAATCCCACTTGATCATGATTTATGATCCTTTTAATGTAGTTAGTGTGCTAATACTTTGTTGAGATTTTTTGCATCTATGCTCATAAGATACTGGCCTATAATTTTCATTTTTGTCTGTTTCTCTTTTTGGTTTGGGGAACAGGATAATGTTGACTTTATTATTAAGTTATGCAGCATTCCTTCCTCTTCAAGTTTCTTGGGAAAAATTTGAGAAGCACAGGTATTAAATCTTCTTGGAATTTTTGGTAGAATTCTCCTGTGAAGCCATTTGGTTCTGGAGTTTTGTTTTCTTGATGACGGTTCAATCTCCTTCCTAGTGATTGGCCTATTCATAGTTTCTGTGTCTTCATGATCCAGTCTTGGAAGGTTATATGATTCCAAGAATTCATCCATTTCTTCTAGGTCAACCAATGTGTTGACATACAGCTATTTATAGTATTCTCTTATAATACTTTTTATTTCTGTTGTATTCTTTGCAATTTCTTCTCTTTCATTCCTGAGTTTATTTATCTGAGCCTTTTTTTTTTAGTGAGTATAGCTAAAGGTTTGCTTTTTTTTTTTTTTTTTACATTTTCAAAGAATCAGCTCTTAGTTTCCTTGATCTTGTCTATTGTCTTGAAAGTCTGTATTTCATTTATTTCCACTATGATCTTCACTGTCTCCTTATTTCTGCTCACTCTGGGCTTTATTTGTTCTTTTTCTAGTTCACTTAGGTATAAGGTTAAATTGTTTGAGTTTTTCTTGTTTCTTGAGACAGGTTTATATTGCTATAAAATTCCCTCCTATACTGTTTTACTGCATCCCATAGATTTTGGTACTTTCATCTTCATTTGTCTTCAGATATTTCAAAATTTCTCCCTTGCTTTCCTCATTGACCCAAGAGTTATTCAGTAGCATGTTCTGAAATCTCCACATATTTGTCATTTTTCCAGCTTTCTGCTTATAGTTGACTTCTAGTTTCATACCATTCTGATCAGAAAAGATGCTTGTTATGATTTCAGTATTCTTAATTGAGACTTGTTTTGTGTCCCAACATATGATCTCTCCTTGAGAATGTTCCATGTGCACGTGAGAAGAGTGTGCATTCTGCTACATTTGGATGGAATAGTGTGTATAAGTTTATAAAGTTTATCTGGTCTAATATTTCACTTAAGGCTGCTATTTCCTTGTTGACTTTTTGTCTGGATGATTTACCCACTGATGTAAGTGGAGTGTTAAAGCCTCCTACTATTATTGTGTTGGTGTCAGCAACACAATAATTTTTCAGTTCAGTTCAGTTGCTCAGTCGTGTCCGACTTTTTGCGACCCCATGAATCACAGCACGCCAGGCCTCCCTGTCCATCACCAACTCCCGGAGTTCACTCAGACTCACGTCCATTGGGTCAGTGATGCCATCCAGCCATCTCATCCTCTGTCATCCCCTTCTCCTGCCCTCAATCCCTCCCAGCATCAGAGTCTTTTCCAATGAGTCAACTCTTTGCATGAGGTGGCCAAAGTACTGGAGTTTCAGCTTTAGCATCATTCCTTCCAAAGAAATCCCCAGGCTGATCTCCTTCAGAATGGACTGGTTGGATCTCCTTGCAGTCCAAGGGACTCTCAAGAGTCTTCTCTAACACCACAGTTCAAAAGCATCAATTTTTTGGCACTCAGGTTTCTTCACAGTCCAATTCTCACATCCATACATGACCACAGGAAAAACCATAGCCTTGATTAGACAGACCTTTATTGGCAAAGTAATGTCTCTGCTTTTCAATATGCTATCTAGGTTGGTCATAACTTTTCTTTCAAGATTATTTTATATTTTCTTGTACTTCTATGTTAGGATACACACACACACATATCCATTATGTTTTCTTGAATTGTTTCTTTTATCATTATATACTGTCCATCTTTGTCTCTTCTTGCCACTTTTGGCTTGAAGACTAGTTTAGCTGAGAGGGGAGTATGGCTACACCTGGTTTCTTTTGACTGATTTTGCTTTGAGTATTATCTTTCATTCCTTCACTTTGAGCCTGTGTTTGTCTTTAGAGCTGAGGTGAGTCTCTTGGAGACAGTATATACTTGGGTCTTATTTTTAATCCATCCAACCACTCTGTGTCTTTTGACTGGTGAATTCACTTCATTTGCATATAGGGTAATTAATGAATGAGGACTTAGTACTGCCATTTTAATCTTTTGTTTCTCATTGCTCTATAACTCCATGTTGCTTTCTCTTTATATTTGTCTGCCATTTTAGTTTGGTGGTTATCTAAGATGTTTTTCTCAGTTCCTCCTTTTTTATGTTTGTGCTTCTGCTCTACATTTATGTTTTGTGGTTACAATGAAAATTGTATGAAATGTCTCAAATGTAAAGTAATCCATTTTCTTCTATTTGCATCTTATCTTCATTTGCCTATACCATTCCATTCTTTTTCTCTTCCTCTTTTATGTTTTTGTTGTCTTAAACTGTGTGTTCAGTCACTAAGTCATGTCCGACTCTTTGCAACCCCATTGATTGCAGCATACCAGACTTCCCTGTCCTTCACTATCTCCCGGAGTTTGCTCAAATTCATGTCTGTTGAATCGGTGATGTTATTTAACCATCTCATCTTTTGCCTGCCCCCTTCTTTGGCCTTCAATCTTTGCCAGTATCGGAATCTTTTCCAATGAGTTGGCACTTCACATCAGGTGGCCAAAGTATTAGAACTTCAGCATTAACAGCAGTCCTTCCAATGAATATTTATGGTTGATTTCCTTTAGGATTGACTGGTTTGATCTCCTTACTTTCCAAGGGACTCTCAAGAGTCTTGTCCATCATCATAGTTTGAAAGTATCAATTATTTGGTGCTCAGCCTTCTTGATGGTCCAACTCTCACATCCATACATGACTACTAGGAAAACCAATAGCTTTGACTCTAGAGACCTTTGTCAGCAAAGTGATGTCTCTGCTTTTTAATATGCTGTCTAGGTTGGTCATAACTTTCCTTGCAAGGAGCATCTTTTTAAATTTTATGGCTGTGGTCACTGTCCACAGTGATTTTGGAGCCCCCCCAAAAGAAATTCTGTCACTGTTTTCACCTTTTCCCCTTTAATTACCATGAAGTTGTGGGAACAAATGCCATGATCTTAGTTTTTGAATGTTGAGTTTCAAGCCAACTCTTTCATTCTCCTCTTTCACTTTCATCAAGAGGCTCTTTACTTCCTCTTCACTTTATGTCATTAGAGTGGAGTCATCTGCATATCTAAGGTTCTTGATATTCCTGGCAATCTTGATTCCAGCTTGTGATTCATCCTGGCATTTCGTATGATGTACTCTGCATACAAATTAAATAAACAGGGTGACAGTATACAGCCTTGTCATATTCCTTTCCCTATTCAGAACCAGTCAGTTGTTCCACATAAGGTTATAACTGTTGCTTCTTGACCTGTGTACAGGTTTCTCAGGAGGCACCTAATGAGCTGTGGTGTTCCCATCTCTTTAAGAATTTTAACAGTGTGTTGTGGTCCACACAGTGAAAGGCTTTAACATAGTCAATGAAGCAGAAGTAGATGTTTTTCTGGAATTCCCTTGCTTTCTCTATGATCCAGTTGTTGGCAATTTGATCTTTGTTTCCTCTGCCTTTCTAAATCCAGCTTGTACATCTGGAAGTTCTCGACTTAAGTACTGCTGAAACCTAGCTTGAAGGATTTTGAACGTAAACTTACTATCATGCAAAATGAGTGCAATTGTACAGTAGTTTGAACATTCTTTGGCTTGCCCTTCTTTGGAATCGGGATGAAAACTGACCTTTTCCAGTCCTGTGGCCACTGCTGAGTTTTCCAAATTTGCTGACATATTGAGTCCAACACTTTAAAAGCATCATCCTTTAGGATTTGAAATAGCTTAGCTGAAATTCCATCACCTCCACTAGCTTTACTGGTAGTAATGCTTCTTAAGGTCCACTTGACTTCACACTCTAGGATGTCTGGCTCTAGGTGAGTGACCACACCATCGTCGTTATCTGGGTCATTAATACTTTTTTTGTACAGTTCTTCTGTGTTTTCTTGCTACCTCTTCTTAATCTCCTCTGCCTCTGTTAGGTCCTTGCCATTTCTGTGTTTTATTATGTCCATCTTTGCATGAAATGTTCCCTTGGTATTTCTAATCTTCTTAAAGAGCTCTCTAGTCTTTCCTATTCTATTGTTTTCCTCTGGTTCTTTGCATTGTTCATTGAAGAAGGTCTTCTTATTCTCCTTGCTATTCTCTGGAACTTTGCACTCAGTTAGGTATATCTTTCCCTTTCTCCCTTGCATTTTGCATCTCTTCTTTCCTCAGCTATTTGTAAAGGCTCTTCATAAAACCACTTTGCCTTCTTGCATTTCTTTTTCTTTGGGATGGTTTTGGTCACTGTCTCCTGTACAGTGTTATGAACCTCTATCCATAGCTCTTCAGGCACTCTGTCTATCAGATCTAATCCCTTGAATCTGTTTCTCACTTCCACTGTATAATCATAAGGGATTTGATTTAGGCCATACCTGAATGGTCTAGTGGTTTTTCCTACTCTCTTCAATTTAAGTCTGAATTTTGCAATAAGGAGCTTTAGCTCTGAGCCACAGTCAGCTCTAGATCTTGTTTTTGCTTACCGTATAGAGCTTCTCCGTTCTCAGCTGCAAAGAATATAATCAGTCTGAATTCGGTATTGACCATTTGGTGATGTGCATGTGTAGAGTCGTCTCTTGTGTTGTTGAAAGAGGGTGTTTGCTATGACCAGTGTGTTCTCTTGGCAAAACTCTGTTAGCCTTTGCCCTGCTTCATTTTGTACTCCAAGGCCAAACTTGCCTGTTACTCCAGGTATCTCTTGACTTCCTACTTTACACCCCAACCCCCTATGATGAAAAGGACATCTTTTTTTGGTGTTAGTTCTAGAAGGTCTTGGATGTTTTCATAGAACCATTTAACTTCAGATTCTTTGGCATCAGTGGTTGGGGGCACAGACTTGGATTACTATGTTGCTAAATGGTGTGCCTTAGAAATGAACTGAGATCATTCTGTCGTTTGAGACAGCACCCAAGTACTGCATTTCAAACTCTTGTTGACTATGTGGGCTGCTCCATTTCTTTTAAGGGATTCTTGCCCACAGTAGTATATATAGCGGTTATCTGAATTTAATTGACCCATTCTCGTCCATTTTAGTTCACTGATTCCTAAGATGTTGATGTTCACTCTTGCCATCTCCTGCTTGACCACATCCAATTTATCTTGATTCATGGACCTAACATTCCAGGTTTTTATGCAGTATTGTTTTTTACAGCATCAGACTTCACTTTCACCACCAGACACATCCACAGCTGAGCATCATTTCTGCTTTGGTCCAGCAGCTTCATTCTTTCTGGGGCTATTAGTAATTGCCCTCCACTCTTCCCCAGTAGCATACTGTACCTGTCAACCTGGGGGACACATCTTCCAATGTCATATCTTTTTGCCTTTTCATACTGTTCATGGCGTTCTCCTGGCAAGAATACTGGAATGATTTGCCATTCCCTCCTCCAGTGGACCGTGTTTTTCCAGAACTCTCCGCTATGACCTATCCATCTTGGGTGGCCCTCCATGGCATGGCTCATAGCTTCATTGAGTTATGCAAGCCCCTTCGCCAGGACAAGGCTGTGATCCACGAAGGGGTGTCCCAAATTATCCCTCTTAATATTGTGAGTTCCTTTCCACTGAGATAGTTACAGTTATTTTACAGTTTCTCCTCTATAATCTTTATGCTATATTTGTTTAACAACCTATCCTGATTCAGAAGTTGCAATTTTCTGATTCTATTTATTGCCATAGTCAAAAAGCTCCTTTTCAGCATGTCTTGTAAGGCATATCTAAGTAGCATGAAGTCTCTCAGCTTTTTGTTTCTCTGGGAATTTCTTTACTTCTCCTTTGCTGGATAGAATTGGCTGCCAATTTTACTATCTTTCGATATTTTGAGTATGCCATTCCACTCTGTCCTGCCTTGTGGTTTCTCCTGAGAAATCTGCTGGTAGCCTACTGAGGGTTCCTTTGTAGGTGACCATCCTTTTTCCCCTGGCTGCCTTTAAAATTTCTTTTTGTCACTGACTTTGCACAGTTTTAATATAATGTGTCTCGGAGACAGTCTTTTTGCATTGAGGTAACTAAGTGTTCTCTTAGCTTTATAGACTTGTATACCCCATTCCTTCTGAGGTTTGGGACACTCTCAGCTATTATTCCCTTAAAAAACTCTTTGCTCCCTTCTCCCTCTGGGATACCCATCACCATAACATTCCCCTTCCTAAAAGTGTAGGACAGTTCTCACAGAATTTCTTCATTTTTTTCTTTTTAGATCTTATTTCTGTTTCCTCTTCTACTTGTATCATTTCTGCTCATGTCTCCAGGCTCACTAATTCTCTCTTCCATGCAGTCTGCTGTATTTCCAGTTCCTTCTAGTGTGTTCTTTATCTCCTTTATTGAGTTCTTCAACTCCAGAATATTCATTTAGTTCTTTTTTTAGAGTTTCAGTCTCTCTGGTGAAGTGTTCTGTGTGTTAACTTTATTCCTTAGCTCAGTAAACTGCCTTTCTGAGTTTTTCTGGTAGCTCGCTGAATCTCTCCATGAAAACTATTTTGAATTCTCAGTCCATTAGACTGCAGTATTTTATGATTTTAATTTTGGTTTCTGAAGATCTGTTTTCTTTTTGTGAGGTTGTTACCATGCTTCTTAATGGTACTTGATAAGTTGTTCGTTTGTTGGCACATTTAAACTAGTGAACACCTTTCTTATTTAGGTAAAGCTTTTTGAAACTTGATTCCAACAATTTGACAGGTTAGAAATGAGAGGCCTTTCTTTGGTTTTTAGTAGGTGGCCCAAGTTTCTGGCCTCTCTCACCTTGGATTCCTCTGTATTTGAGAGTCGGCACTTCCCACCTCCGTTGCCTCTGCCAGAGCTGTCCCCAGACCCTTGTTGCTGCTGTGTCTCTGGGGTTGCTGGTTTCATGCTGTTGCCTTCATCGCTGCTGTCCCTTTCATCACAACTTGGGGCACTGATAACCCAGCAACTTGATGCTGCCTCCACTGCATCCAGGGTTGCCTGAGCCGCAGGCTCTACAGCAGTGAGGGGGTGATAGAGAGTTGGGAGCCGGGGAGTTGGGGCTGCGGAAGCCTTTGCCACGTAAGGGGTGGCTAGGGAGGTGCAGCTGCAGGCAGGGGACTAGAGTTGCAGATGCTGTGGAGGGATGCTGCCACTCCTGCCTGGTTTCCTGCAGCCAAGGGCCCTGCTGCACTGGGACTCCAGGTTCGTGTGCACTGATGTCCCTGCTGCTACTGGTTCTCTGGGGATGAAGGCTCACCTGCAGTGGTCAAAGGGTCAGGATCGTAGGCTCCACCTACCTCTAGATAAACAGGTGTCTGGGACTCTTTGGCATCCTGGTATGTTGGGCAGAGGAAACCTTGTTGAATTATGGATGTCTTATTGGTTGTAGACTGAGGGAGAGAAAGGGAGTGTGTCACACTCCCGTGATGCTGACACCAGGCACTAAAGATTTTTATTAGACAAGAAGATCTCAACTCAGTGACCTGACCACTGGTCTTTATGCACTAGAAAAAGAAGAGGAAATAAAATCCAAAGTGAATAGAAAAAAGGTACTAATAAATATGATCTGAAATTACTAAAATACAAGTATAAAACAACAAAGAAAATCAGTGAAATCAGAACCATGTCCTTTGAGGGGGGAACTCAGTAAAACTGATCAATATCTATTTTTACTTATCAAGAAAAAATAAGACAAATTATCAATGCCAAGAATGAGAGAGGAGTATCAATACAGATTCTACAAACATTAAAATGATACTGAGGGTATTATGAACAACTTTATGGAAGTAAATTTCACAGCTTAGATAAAAATGGGCAAATTCCTTGAAAGGCACAAGCCATCAAGCTCAGTCATGGAAAATAATCTGAATAGTCCTGAATCAATGAAAGAAGTTAAGTTTATAGTTAAAATCTTCTCACCAAAACAAAAAAAGTAAAAAAGACCTTCCAGGCCCAGACAACTTCATTGGTGATTTCTACCACATGTTTAAGTAAGAAATAATACAAGTTTCCCAGAGAATGGAAAGGTGAGAATACTTTTCAAATTCCTGATGCCAGAGTCAAACAGAAACATTACAAGGAAACTACAGACTAGCAGCCCTCATGAACGCAGAGAAATTCTTAAAAGTTCTAACAAATTGAATCCAAAAACTTAAAAGATAAACGGTCAGTTTTCATTCTAATCCCAAAGAAAGGCAATGCCAAAGAATGTTCAAACTATCGTACAAATGTGCTCATTTCACATGCCAGTAAATGCTCAAAATCTTTCAAGCTAGGCTTCAACAGTACATAAACCAAGAATTTCCAGATGTACAAGCTGGATTTAGAAAAGGCAGAGGAACCAGAGATCAAATTGCCAATGTTTGCTGGATCATGGAGAAGGCAGGGGAGTTCTGGGAAAACATCTGCTTCATTAACTATGCAAAAGCTTTTGACTTTGTGGATCACAACAAATTGGAAAATTTTTACCTGTCTCCTGAGAAACTTGTATGCAGGTCAAAATTTAACAGAACTGGACATGAAATAACAGACTAGTTCAAAATTGAGAAAGGAGCAAGACCGTATATTGTCATCCTGCTTATTTAACTTATATTCAGAGTACATCATGTGAAATGCTGGCTGGATGACTCACAAGCTGGAATCAAGACTGCCAGGAGAAATATCAACAGCCTCAGATATGCAGGTGATACCACTATAATGGCAGAAAGCGAAGAGGAACTAAAAAGCTTTTTGGTGAGGGTAAAAAAGGAGAGTGAAAGAGCTAGCTTGAAGCCTAATGTTAAAAAAACTAAGATCATGGCATACAGTCCCATCACTTCATGGCAAATAGAAGAGGAAAAAACAGAAGCAGTGACATATTTTTTCTTGGGCCCCAAAATTACTGTGGATGGTGACTATAGGCATGAAATTAAAAGATACTTCTCCTTGAAAAGCTATGACAAACCTAGACAGTATATTAAAAAGCAGAGACCCTCACTTTGCCAATGAAGGACTGTGTAGTCAAAGCTATGGTTTTTCTGGTAGTCATGTACGGATATGAGAGTTGAACCATAAAGAAGGCTGAGTGCCCAAGAATTTTATGCTTTCTAATTACGGTGCTGGAGGACTCTTGAGAGACCCCTGGACTGCAAGGAGATCAAACCAGTTAATCTTAAAGGAAATCAACCCTAGATATTCATCGGAAGGACTGTCACTGAAGCTGAAGCTCCAATACTTTGACCACTTGATACGAAGAGCCAAATCACTGGAAAAGACTCTGATGCTGGGAAAGATCAAAGGTCAAAGGAGAAAGGGGTGGCAGAGGATGAGATAGTTAGATAGCATCACTGAATCAATGGACATGAATTTGAACAATTTCTAGGAGATAATGGAGGACAGTGGAGCCTGGTGTGCTGTAGTCCATGAAATCACAGAGTCCAACATGACATAGCAATTGAACAACAACAAATCATGACCAAATGAGGCTTATTTCAAGACTGCAATGTTAGTTT
>NW_011494840.1:84758-85681 GCF_000754665.1 Bison bison bison | reverse complement strand
TGCAATGTTTTGTTTTTTTTTTTTTTATGTTTTCTTTTCTTTTTTTTTTTATTTTTAAACTTTACATAATTGTATTAGTTTAGTTTAACCTTACATAGAATCAATCAATGTAACTCATCAAATTAAGAGACTAAAAAAAAAAATACATCTGATTATCTCGATAGGTGAAAAAAATGCACTTGACAAAATCTAACCTCTAATCATGATTTTAGAAAAGCCTCTCAGCAAAATAAAAATAGAAATGAATTTCCTCAACTTGATAAAGGGCATCTACAAAAAACCTACCACCAACATTATACCCAGTGGTGAAAGATTGGGTGTTAATTAAACCACTGAAGGTTGAATGAAGCAAGATGTCTGTTCATGACCTTTATTCAACAGTATCCCGAAGGTTCTAGTCTTTGCAATAAAGGAAAGAAAGAAAGAAGGTAGAAAGAAGAAAGGAAAGGGCAGACAAACCGGAAAGGAAAAATCAAATTCCAGTAAACATCTTCTTCCCCACTCAGCCATCGTTAATAGCATCAATTGCGGACTTAGTCTCCCCAGCATATACTTGTCTCACCAGCACATTCTCTCTTTTCTAACTAAACATAATCTAATTTCAGCAGGGTTCCTACAAAATAAAACTGTTTCCAGTTCCCGAAAGATTGGTCTTGGCAACAATTTCTCTATTGTCTGGTCACAAGGTAGATACTACAAGTTTGTTTTTTTCTTGAACAGTTGCTGTGGTCAGTTGTCCTAGAACACTGGGCTTTTGGCGCACTTCTGCTGTTGCCAGTAGGTATCAGGAACTTTCAAAAGTCTCTCTCCCCGCTTTAAACAATAATAAGAAGAAAAGATTCTAAGTTCTCACTTAAACTGAACACACACAAGAGTCTCAGAAAAATGGCCTGAGAAAGACAGATACATCCGACAACTCTTCT
>NW_011494840.1:82327-84658 GCF_000754665.1 Bison bison bison | reverse complement strand
TTTTTTTTTTTTTTTGGTAAAGACTTTTCATAGTGTTTTTAAATCAGGAAGTGTAAATCTTCTAACTTTGTTCTTTTTCAAGATCGCTTTGGTTCTTGAGTCCCTTGCTTTCCCATATGAATTTTAAGATCACCATGTAAGTTTCTGCAAAAAAATGGCAGCCAAAATTTTGAGAAGAACTGCATTGACTGTATGAACTTTGGGAATAATGCCATTTTGGTAATATTAATAAATCTTCCCCATAACATTAAGTCTTCTAAATCCATGAACATAACATGTCTCTCCATTTAGTTTTTCATTAATTTCTCTCCATGATGTTTACAGTTTCCAGTATACAAATCTAATACTTCGTTTGTTTAATTTATTACTAAGTATTTTATTACTTCTGAGACTTTTATGAATGAAGTTGTTTTTAAATTTCATTTTCAGATTGTACAGTTGTACAGAAATACAACTGATATACATACATTGATCTTACATCCAGCAAACTTGATAAATTCATTTTAGACTATTGGTTGTGTGTGCGCGTATGTGTGTATGCATGCACATGTGTGTATTTCTGAGGATTTACTGTGTAAGAGATTGTTTTATTATGTAAAAGATCTCCCTTTTTAACTTGGATGCCTTTTATTAATTTCTCTCACCTAATATTCCTGTAATTTATAGTTCAACGGTGTCAAGAGGGGTCATCCTTGTCCTGTTCTTGAACTGAGATGAAAAACTTTGATTTTTCAACTCGAGTTGAATTTTTTTTTTATAAACACTATTTATCAAGTTGAGAAAGTTCCTTTCCATTCCTCAGTTATTGACCTTCTAGTGTTTTGATAATGAGAAAATGTTGAACTTTGTCACATCATTTTCCTGCATTTATTGATTTATGTGGCTTTTGTACCTTATTCTATTGACATAGTATATTACATTTATTGGCTTCTGCACATGAACTAATCTTACACTCCAAGGATAAATTCCACCTGGTCATGGTGTACAATTCTTCTTATATGTTGCTGGATTAACTCTACTAGTACTTTGTTTAGGAATTTTGCATCCATATTCATAAAGAATATTAATCTACAAGTTTTTTCCTTTGTGCTGCCTGGTTTTTGAATCAGGGTCTGAAGCGACTTAGCAACAGCAGCAGCAGCAGCACTGGCCTGATAGAATGACTTCAAATGTGTTCCTGCATTGTTTTTTTTGGAAGTGTTTGTGAAGGGTTTTTCTTAACTATTCTTTAAATGTTTGGTAGAATTTACCAGTGAAGCTGTCTAGAACTGAGGTTTTTTTCCTGTGAGAAGTTCTTATTGCTAACTTGATATGTCTTACAGGCTTATTCAGATTTTCTATTTCGAGTCAGATTTAATAGTCTTTCGGTGAATTTGCCCATATCATTAAGGTTATCTAATTTGTTGACATACAGCTTTTCATAGTTTTCTCTTATAATAAAAATAAAGTCTGTAAGGTTGGTAGTCATGTCCCTGTTTTCATCCCTGATTCTTGTAATACAACATTTCTCTTCTCTTTCCTGGGGCAGTCTAACTAAATATTTGTCAATTCTGTTGATGCTTTTCAAGAACAAACTTTTGATTTTGTTGATATGCTCAGTTGCTTTTCTATTCTCTATATGTTATTTTTTTCTCTAATTCTATTTCCTTCCTGTTGCTTATTTGGGTTTTTCTTTGTGCTTCTGTTTATAGTTTCTTATGGTAAATGATTAAGCAATTGATTTGAGATCTTCTTTTTAATAGAGGCATTTGCATCTGTATGTTTCTACTAAGCACTGCTTGAGCTGTACTCCATAGATTTCACTATGTTTTCATTTTCATTCATCTCACAGTACTTTCCAAATTCCCTTGTGATTTCTTGGTTATTTATGAGTGTGCTGTTTAATTTCTACATACTTGTGAATTCTATAGACTCCTTCCTAGTATCAATTTCTAATTTCATTCCAGTGTGCCCCCAAGAAAATACTTTGTATACTTTCAATTATTTTAAATTTATTAAGACTTATTTTATGGCCTAAACTAATACTTATTTTATGGTCTATCCTAGAGAATGTCCAATTGCACATTTGAAAAGAATGCTGCAGTTGGGTGACGTGTTCTCTGGAGGTTGTAGGTCTCACTGGATTATAGTGCTTGTCAAGCGTTCTATCCCAACTGACCTTCCACCTAGTTATTACTGAAAGTGGGATATTGATGTTTACAACTATTACCGGTAAGTCTATTTCTCCCTTTATTTCTGTTGTTTTTGCTTTGTGTATTTTGGATCTGAAAGTGCTGCACTCAATATGCCAGCAAATTTGGAAAACTCAGCAGTGGCCACAGGACTGGAAAA
>NW_011494840.1:81675-82227 GCF_000754665.1 Bison bison bison | reverse complement strand
TGGCAAGAATACACAGAAGAACTACTACAAAAAAGAATACTTCACAACCCAGATAATCACGATAGTGTGATCACTGACCTAACGCCAGACATCCTGGAATGTGAAGTCAAGTGGGCCTTAGAAAGCATCACTACGAACAAAGCTAGTGGAGGTGATGGAATTCCAGTTGAGCTATTCCAAATCCTGAAAGATGATGCTATGAAAGTGCTTCACTCAATATGCCAGCAAATTTGGAAAACTCAGCAGTGGCCACAGGACTGGAAAAGGTCAGTTTTCATTCCAATCCCAAAGAAAGGCAATGCCAAAGAATGCTCAAACTACCACACAACTGAGCTCATCTCACACACTAGTAAAGTAATGCTCAAAATTCTCCAAGCCAGGCTTCAGCAATACGTCAACTGTGAACTTCCTGATGTTCAAGCTGGTTTTAGAAAAGGCAGAGGAACCAGAGATCAAATTGCCAACATCCACTGGATCATGAACAAAGCAAGAGAATTCCAGAAAAACATCTATTTCTGCTTTATTGACTATGCCAAAGCCTTAGACTGTGTG
>NW_011494840.1:76878-80909 GCF_000754665.1 Bison bison bison | reverse complement strand
GCTGCATGGCATATGGGATCTTTGTTCCTTACCCAGGGATTGAATCCATGTCTCCTACAGTAGAAGCATGGAGTCCTAACCACTGCACCACCAGGGAATTCCTAGAAGTAATCTTCTGATGCTTGTTGCTGTTGTTGTTCAGTCATTCAGTTGTGTCTGACTCTGAAACCCCATGGACTGCAGCACAACAGGCTTCCCTGTCCATCAGCAACTCCCAGAGCTTGCTCAAACCCATGTCCATTGAGTCGGTGATGCCATCCAACCATCTCATCCTCTGTTCTCCCCTTCTCCTCCCACCTTCAATCTGTCCTAGCATCAGGATCTTTTCCAGTGAGTCCACCTCGAATCAGGTGGCCAAAGTATTGGAGCTTCAGCTTCAGCATCAGTCCGTCCAGTGAATATTCAGGACTGATTTCCTTTAGGATTGGCTGGTTTGATCACCTTGCAGTCCAAGGGACTCTCAAAAGTCTTCTCCAGAACCACAGTTTGAAGGCATCAATTCTTTGGCACTCAGCCTTTTTTATTGTCCAGCTCTCACATCCATACATGACTACTGGAAAAACCACAGTTTTGACTATATGGACCTTTGTAGGTAAAGTAATGTCTTTGCTTCTTAATATGCGGCCTAGGTTTGTCATTGCAATTCTTCCAAGGAGCACACATCTTTTAGTTTTATGGCTGCAGTCATCATCCACAGTGATTTTGGAGTTCAAGAAAATAAAGTCTGTCACTATTTCCATTGTTTCCCCATCTATTTGCCATGAAGTGATGGGACCGGATGCCATGGTCTTTATTTTTTGAATGTTGAGTTTTAAGCCAGCTTTTTCACTCTCCTTTTTCACTTTCATCAGGAGGCTCTTTAACTCCCCTTCACTTTCTGCCATAAGGGTAGTGTCATCTGCATATCTGAGGTTATTTGCATATTTGATGTTTGACTATGGGTTTTTTTATTTGTTTGTTTCAGGCATTTTGAAAAATGCTAATGTATCCTAGCTCCTCCCTAACCTCTGGGACAGTCCCTCAGAGCTGTCTGAGAGGCTCTGGGCCAAAGTCCTTGGTAATATCTTCAAATAAACCACAATTCTCAACTTTTAGGTTTTTTTTTTTTTTCCTAGTCATCAAATGAGTCCAGAGTTTCAGCTTGTGAGAATAAGAAGTTCTGGAGATGTACAGTGGTGGACACTGCACAACAGTGTGAATGTACTTGACCCCTCTGTACACTTACACATAGTTAAAATGGTAAATTATATGTGTATTATACCACAATTGAAAAAGCAGGTTAAACTTGCATTTCCAGTGAATATAGGCAGTCTTTATATTGTTACTGATGCTTTTCAGTCGTCATAATTTTAAGAACGATTCTCCTGTGCTCAAAGTCTCTTCTTGCTTGGCCATTGGTAGTGTTTTCCATTTTATTAAGTGTTCTCAAACCTTAGTATGGTCATTTCAGGCAGCCAGTGATAAAGAATCCGCCTGCCAAAGCAGGGGGTGCAAGAAATACAGGTTCAATACCTGGGTCGGGAAGATCCTCTGAAGTAGAAAATTGGGACCTACTCCAGAATTCTTGCCTGGAAAATTCCATGGACAGAGGAGCCTGGTGGGCTACAGTCCATGGGGTCACAGAGAGTCAGACACAACTGAGTGGGCAGCACGCAGCAGCAAACCTTTTGTAGCATGGGGTTGTTGTTGAGTCACCCAGTTGTGTCTGACTTTCTGCGACCTCATGGACTGCAGCACACCAGGCCTCCCTGTCCCTCACCATCTCCCAAAGTTTCCCCAAGTTCATGTCCATTGCATCAGTGATGCCTTCCAGCCATCTCATCCTCTGAGGCCCTCTTCTGCCCTCATTCTTTCCCAGCATCAGGAACTTTTCCAATGAGTCAGCTGTTCGCATCAGAAACCCAAAATACTGGAGTTTCAATGTCAGCATCAGTCCTTCCAGTGAGTATTCAGGGTTGATTACCCTCAAGATTGACTGGTTTGATCTCCTTGCCGTCCAAGGGACTCTAAGGAGTCTGCTCCAGCATCACAGTTTTAAAACATCAATTCTTCAGCACTCCACCTTCTTTATGGTCCAGCTCTCACAAGTGTACCTGACCACCAGGAAGACCATAGCCTTGACTATACGGACCTTTGTTGGCAGAGTAATGTCTCTGCTTTTCAGCACACTGTCTAGGTTTGTCATAGCTTTCCTGCCATGAAGCAATTGTCTTCTGATTTCATGGCTGCAGTCACCATCCACAGTGATTTTAGAGCCCAAGAAGAAATTTGTCGCTACTTCCACCTTTCCCCCTTGGTGTCGCGAAGAGTCGGACACGACTGAGCGACTTCACTTTCACTTTTCACTTTCATGCATTGGAGAAGGAAATGGCAACCCGCTCCAGTGTTCTTGCCTGGAGAATCCCAGGGACGGGGGAGCCTGGTGGACTGCTGTCTATGGGGTCGCACAGAGTCAGACACGACTGAAGCGACTTAGCAGCAGTAGCAGCAATGGGGCCAGATGCTATGATCTTACTTTAATATTTAGTTTTAAACCAGCTCTTTCACTCTCCTCCTGTAACTCATCCAACCTGGTATTTCTCATGATGTGCTCCGTGTAGAGGTTAAACAAATAGGGTGACAGCAGGCAGTCCTGTCACACTCCTTTCTCAATCTTGACTCAATCAGTTGTTCCTGCAGGGTTCTAACTGCTGTTTCTTGACCTGCACACAGGTTTCTCAGGAGACAGGTAAGATGGTCTTGTATTCCCATCTCTTTAAGTGCTTTCCACAGCTTATGGTGATCCACACAGTTAGAGGCATTGACGTAGCTGCTGAAACAGAGGTAGAAGTTTTTCTGGAATTCCCTTACCTTCTCTTTGATCCAGCAAATGTTGGCAATTTGATCTCTGGTTCCTCTTCCTTTTCTAAACCCAGCTTGGACATCTAGAAGTTCTTGGTTCATGTAATGCTGAAGCCTAGCATGCAAGATTTTAGGTATGACCTTACTAGCATGGGAGATGGGTGCAATTGTCTGATGGTTAGCACATTCTTTAGTACTACCCTTCTTGGGATTTAGGATGAGGATTGACGTTTTCCAGTCCTGTGGTCACTGCTGGGTCTTCCAGATTTGATGACATATTGAATGCAACACTTTAAAAGCATCATCTTTTAGGATCTGAAATAGCTCAGCTGGAATTCCATCATCTCCACTAGCTTTACTGGTAGTAATGCTTCCTAAGGCCCATTTGACTGGACTGGATGCCATGATCTTAGATCTAATCCCTTGAATCTACTTGTCACTTCCACTGTATAATCGTAAGGGATTTGATTTAGGTCATACCTGAATGGTCTAGTGGTTTTCCCTACTTTTCTCAATGTAAGTCTGCATTTTGCAATAAGGCATTCATGATCTGAGCCACAGTCAGCTCCAGGTCTTATTTTTGCTGACTGTATAGAGATTCTTCATCTTTGGCTACAGAGAATGCATTCAATTTGATTCATTATTGACTATTTGGTGATGTCCATGTGTAAAGTTGTTTCTTGTGTTGTTGAAAAGGGTGTTTGCTATGACCAGTGCATTCTCTTGGCAGAATTCAGCTGGCCTTTGCCCTGTTTGGAGGGCATTTTGTTGCTTGGAGAATTTTGTTCTCCAAGGCCAAACTTGCCTGTTACTCCAGGTATCTCTTGACTTCCTACTTTTGCATTCTAATCCCCTATGATGAATAGGACATCTTTTTTTGGTTTTAGTTCTAGGAGGTCTTCTTGATCTTCATAGAACTGGTCACCTTCTTCAGCATCGGTGGTAGGGGCACAGACTTGAAGTACTGTGATGTTGAATGGCTTGCCTTGAAAACGAACCAAGATCATACCATCATTTTTGAGACTGCACTCAAGTACTTCATTCTGGACTCTTGTTGACTATGAGGGCTACCCACTTCTAAGGGATTCTTGCCCACAGTAGTAGATATATAATATAATGTAATAGAGATTTATATATATATATAATTCAGATGAACATCATATATATAATTAAATTAAATATATAAAAAT
>NW_011494840.1:54230-76778 GCF_000754665.1 Bison bison bison | reverse complement strand
ATATAAATATATAAATTAAATATATATAATATAAATTAAGTTAAATATATATAATTAAATATATAATATAAATTATATATATATAATTAATTAAATTCACCCATTCCCATCCATTTTAGTTCACTGATTACTAAGATTTTGATGTTTTCTCTTACCATCTCCTGCTTGACCATGTCCAATTTACCTTGATTCATGGAGCTAACATTCCAGGTTCCTATGCAGTGTTGTTCTTTGCAGTACTGGATTTTACTTTCATCACCAGGCACATCCACAACTGAGCGCTGTTTCCATCTTTGGCACAGATGCTTCATTCTTTCTGGGGCTATTAGTTCTCCCCTGCTCTTCCCCAGTAGCATATTGGACAACTTCAGACTTGGGGGACTCATCCTTTGATGTCATATCTTTTTGCTCTTTTATACAGCTCATGAGGGCCTCATGGCAAGTACACTGGGGTGGTTTGCCGTCCCCTCCTCCAGTGGATCACGTTTTGTCAGAACTCTCCGCTGTGACTCATCCGTCTGGGTTGGCCCTCCACAGCATGGCTCATAGCTTCATTGAGTTATGCAAGCTCCTTCTCCATAACAAGGCAGTGGTGAAGATAACCAAAGTATGGGGTTATCTTGCTGAAACTCCTAGAGTGACTCAGCAGGTGGCGCGGGAGGGGCCCAGCCTACAGACTGGACTAGAACGAACCAGAGGAAGGAACCTGAAGCTTCTGACCACCTACACCAGCTGTTCTGGTCTCTGGCTGAAGTTTATAATCACCTCAGGACCTAAAATAAATATATACACACCGCAACACCAGGCCCTTATCCAGAGTTTAATTGATCAATGATGGAACCCATTTCTGGGTACTTTTCCAAAGCTCTGTAGGTCATTTTTGATGTGTAGCCAGGCTGAGAACCACTAAGCAAGACTCTCCTTAGGGAGCTCTCTGCGGGTGCAGCTCAATATCCCCTCTTTAAAAAAATCTCACAAGAGTTAATGGTGATATGGTCTCAGAAGGAATAAGAAGCTATAAAACTTATAATTTTGATAATCTTTAATCTAGAAAAGAAAGACAAGTTAATATTCATGACTTCGGCAGACATTGCAGCTATTGACTGTCAGCGACAGTGCGAGGCCTGGAGAGGCAGGAGTGAACCTGTGTCCCTGGGGCCCTCTCCCCTGGCAAAGGGGGCGGGGTGGCGGGAGTCCCACTGGAGCACCACCGTGAGGACAAGCGCGGAAAGGCAGGGCTCTGGGGAGCGCGTGGGATGTGCACCTGCTAAGGAAGGAAAATCTGGACAAACTTCCCCGGGAGAAAGTAATGCGGGGGAGAAGACGTGAGAAGACGGCGACATCCCATATTCTGCTCTGAGTGGTGTTACTAGCTTAGGCAACGCCGGGCGAATTTGCACCAAGGTGAGATTAGTGCAGAGAGTCTGGGGTGGAGGGAAAATCTGGCTGACCTTACTGCTTGAAGCCAGATTCAACGAGCAGCCCCGGGTTAGCTGGGCAGAGCGCCAGCCCTTAATTCTCATCATTCCCCCCAACGAACTGTTTGCCTCTTTAATAGATTCCATACGAAAATTACTTCTACGGATGTCCCCCTGGGGCGCTCCAGGGAAAGTCAAAGTGGTAAAATGGACATTTCTGCCCCACCTCCTGCAGCCTGATTAGAAAATCATCTTAACCTTCCCCAGGAGCCATGGTATTTGTACAGAAAACAGATGCTCCCTCTTTGCACCGGTGGGGGAGGAGGGGCAGCCACACAGAACACCCTGCAAATCTACACGTTACAACTGGCATTTGCTTTTGAAAGCGCAACTGCATTTTTGTTTGTTTAGTTTTTTCAGCTGGGAAACTGCAAGAGTGAGGGCGTGTCTGCTCCTGAATTCTTAACTGATCTTTTTTTGGTTTGTTTTTCTCCTGTTGACCATTCTCTCTGGCGGGTATTTTCCCTAAAGTTGGGGCCAATGTTATCTCCACATGCCATCCTGCCCACTGAGCCAATTTGCTGAATGAAGAGGAGGGAGGTCCACCAGTCAGGGGGAGGAAAAACGTCCATCTAGACCCCCCAGCAAGGGCTTTGCATGGACTGCAGTATTGACCTTTCAGGCGGATGGACCTGAAACAGACACAGGGGTACAGACTCAAATGTTCACAGAACAGCAGGCCCTCAGCACATGTCTCTTCTCCCTTCAGCATCACTCCCAAGGCAGGTGGTCTGATCCCTAAACCACAGGTGAGGAAACCAAGAAACACAGCCTGCTATGCTCAAGGAGGGGCTGGAGTCAGCGCCTCACCCCCACGGCTGCCCACAGGGATGGGACCCCCACGGTGGACGGTCCCACACCCCCCAGCTGAGTGCATCCTGCTTCCTGGTTACCAGTCATCTGAGTAGGTGGGTGTCTAAAGTTCTGTATCCCATGTTCTGTGTGTGAGGTCTGACTCTGGGAAGAACCCCACAGCCTCTGATTTGTGGATGAAGAAGACAGGCTCATATCCCTTGGCTGTAGGTGAGTGGGATGGGATTCAAAGCCCAGCATCAGGACCATCTCTGGACCTGAGTTTGAACCCTGGTTCCACCATCTAATCACTGCAGCCTTTGACAAGTTACTCAGCCTGTCTGGGCCTCCACTTCCTAATATTTAAATGAGGACAATAATATAAGCCTCGTGGGGCGAGGATTCAATGAGAAAGCACACAGAGCTCCTGAGGACACCTGCTGCCCATAAATGCTCAGCAAACTAATTACTAAGTCTGAGGACTTCCCTGCTATCAGGGAAAACATGGTTTTCAAAAGTCTTAGTCCTAAATGAAAGCTTGAGGGAAATCTTCAATTGAAATCTGAAATCATCAACTGAACTCTTGAGGGAAGTTACAATCTATAAATGCAGAACTGCTCTATTTGAAGTGGAATGGGCCCTGAAAACACTCTGCCCTCTTTCCTGCAGCTCCCTACCTCACCCCTCCCTCTTGCCCACCCCTCCCCCCTGCCCAGCCCCAGTGTGGATATCCCATCCCCAGCTACCGCCAGGAAGGGACCCTGGTTATGGCACACAGCTGCTCCTCACCCTGCTCGCCCACCTCACCCAGGGTGGTCAGGCTGCCTGTGAAAAGTGCTGAACAAGCCCCCAGAGTCAGCAAATGTCTGGGGGTTTCTGGAATATACACCTAATTCTGGAAATCTCCAGCCACCACCCCTCAGTCCTGAGGTCAGGACTGGCCACTGCCGGGTCAGCCACGCTGCACTGACTCAGGGGCAGAGTCCCACGTCAGTCCCCAGATCCTGTACTGAAAGGTACTATGGGACACATCAAGCTATTCTATGGAGAACATTCATTCAATAACTTTATCTGTTTCATAAAAATCACTCACAGACTGAAAACCAAACACAAATTACATATGGCTCCAAAGTGGCAACAAGGTCACTCTCCCCATTTTCTTGCAGAGTTTATACGCACGAAGTAAATAAAACCTTCGTCCACTGTGGCTCAGCTCATTTGGCTTTGATGATCATCTGATCTGGGCTGATACTACTGCATGTATGCGTGCTAAGTCTCTTCAGTCATGTCTGACTCTTTGCAACCCTGTGGATCCCAGGCTCATTTGCCAATGGGATTCTCCAGGCAAGAATACTGGAGTGGATTGCTATGCCCTCCTCCCAGGGATCTTCCTGACCCTGGGATTGAACCTGTGTCTCTTATATCTACCTGCACTGGCAGGTGGGTTACCACCAGCACCACCCGGGGAAGCCCTGATATTACTGCATTACCTACTAAAAAAGGGTCTGCCAAGTAAATTAACCCAGACCAGAGTCCTTGTCAACAGGTGTCAAGAAAAGAAGGCGCTGTTCAACAGTTGCTTCCACTGAGCCCCCTGAAAGAGCTTCGGTGGGTCCACCTGTCATTCCCCATTCATTGTCAAGCAAACAGTCATCATTTATAATCACTTTTTTTAAAGGTCTGCCTGCTGAGCTGGCCTTGGAGCAGAGACTCTGGAGGGGAGCGGTGGTTCTTATGACACCTCATTGGAAGTAGCCAAAGTGAGTCAGTCACTTGAAAGTAACTCCCTGACTTCAAAACAGAGCTAAAAACATTGTGAGGATAGCCCTGCTTTTAGGTACTAAGAACTAGCCAGTGGCCAGAGGCCTGAGGGGTGCGAATGAAAGCCTGAGGCACAAACCAGGAGAAGTAATCCCAGGTCTTGCTGGCTTGGCAGAGCAGGCTGGCCACTGACCAGCTGCTAAAGCCCACTGCCAGCCTCCCATGCATTCCTTCCATCCTATCTTGAGTATCTTGGTTCTTGTGTCAGTAGTAATTGTTAAGTAATTAATTAAGTAATTAATTAGAAGAGGAAAAAGGAGTCCAAAATGGTGGTGGCTTAAAGACAAAGAAAGGGAAAAGCCCGCAAAAATGGAACAAAAGAAAACTTGCTGACTGGAGTGAGAACTTCAGGGGAAACAAACACTCCCTCTTCTTGGCTAGCCTAATTTGCATAGGGCAGGCTCAGCAGGGAGGAGACAAATGAATAAAAGAAGGAAGCCAAGAAGACTGAGGCCTCTCACTTGGGGTTGGCCTGCCCTCCCGCCTTGAGGGTGTACTTTCCTTTGCTTGCTGAGTAAAACTCGGAGCTGTAACCAAGCTGTAACACTGGCCCACCATTTCAAATCTTTGCTGTGGCAAGACAGAACCGAGGAAATTACACTCCCTCAACATATCTGGGGCCATGACTCAGATGTAACCTGGCCAAAACAACCTTGGCTTGGCCCCTGCGAGGCGGAGGCCAAGCACAGCAGAAGCCCAACTTGGTGAAAGCTCATGTTGTGGAAGCTGAATGCAAAGGAAACCCAGTGCAGTGGAAGTGATAATAAATCCATCGTGCTGGAAACCAAGACAGCAAAAACAAACTCGGCAGAAAGCTCAGCCATTAAAAAGAATACATTTGAATCAGTTCTAATGAGGTGGATGAAACTGGAGCCTATTATACAGAGTGAAGTAAGCCAGAAGGAAAAACATAAATACAGTATACTAACGCATATATATGGAATTTAGAAAGATGGTAACAATAACCCGGTGTACGAGACAGCAAAAGAGACACTGATGTATAGAACAGTCTTAATGGACTCTGTGGGAGAGGGAGAGGGTGGGAAGATTTGGGAGAATGGCATTGAAACATGTAAAATATCATGTAAGAAACGAGTTGCCAGTCCAGGTTCGATGCACGATACTGGATGCTTGGGGCTAGTGCACTGGGACGACCCAGAGGGATGGTATGGGGAGGGAGGAGGGAGGAGGGTTCAGGATGGGGAACACATGTATACCTGTGGCAGATTCATTTTGATATTTGGCAAAACTAATACAATTATGTAAAGTTTAAAAATAAAATAAAATTAGAAAAAAAAAAAAAAAAGAAAGCTCACACAGCTCAGTCTCAGGTTCCAGAAGACCTCCGGCTAGGAGTTGGCTCCTACATTGATAAGTATGGCTTTCTTGTCTTCTCCTGATCTTAGAGGACATTCTTTAAACTTTTCACTGTTGGCTGTATTTTTGTTGTATATGGGCTTCATTATATTGAGGTCCGTTCCTTCTATACCAACTTTTTATGAGTTATTATCATAAATGAATGCTGAATTTGTCAAAAGCTTTTTCTGCATCTATTGCTATGATATGATTTTTATTCTTCAGCTTGTTAATCTGGTGTATTACATTGCTTGATTTGTGGATAGTGAGCCATCCTTGCATCCTTTGAATAAATCCCATCTGATCACGGTGTATTTTAATGTTTTATTGAATTCAGTTTGCTAATATTTTGTTGAGGACTTTTGCATCTATGTCCATTAGTAATGATGTCCTATAAATTTATTTTTGCTTTCTTTTCCCTTTCTTTTTTCTGTGGTGTCTATGATGTGTCTGGTATCAAAATGATGCTGGCCTCATAAAATGAGTTTGGAAGCATTCCTTTCTCTTTGTAATTTTGGAATAGTTTGAGAAGAATAGGCATTAACTCCTGTTTAAATTTTGATAAAAATCACCTATGATGCTGTTTGGTCCTGGACTTTTAGTTGTTTAGAGTTTTTAACTTACCGATTCCAGTTTATTAATGGTAATGCGGTCTGCTCATATTTTCTATTTCTTCCTTATTCAGTCTTGAGAGATTATACATTTTTAGGAATTTATCCATTTCTTCTATAATATATTGTCCATTTTATTGGAAACTTTTATAGTAATGACATATAGTAAAGACATTATATAGTAATGGCTTATAATCCTTTGTGTTTCTGTGGTGTTGGTTGTAATGTCTCCTCTTTCAGTCCTGATTTTATTTATTTGGATCCCCTCTTTTCCTCTTGCTGAGTCTGGCTAAAGCTTTATCAATATATCTTTTCAAAGTACCATTCTTAGTTTCACTGATCTTTTCTTTTGTTTTTTCTTACTCTCTGTTTCATTTATTAGTGTCCTGATCTTTATGATTCATTCCTTTGACTACCTTCTGGTTTTGTTTTTCTTTTTCTAGTTCACTTAGGTGTAATGTTAGATTGTTTATGTGAGATTTTTTCGTGTTTCTTGAGGTGGGCCTTTATGCCTCTAATTTCCCTCTAAGAACTGCTTTTGCTGTGTCCCATAGATTTTGTTACTTTATGCTTCCATTTCATTTGTCTCTGGGTATTTTTTAAAACCTCCTCTGTGAGTTCTTCAAGACTCATCAGTTGTTTAGTAGTATGTTGTTTAGTCTCCAAATATTTCGGGTTTTTTTTTTTTTTTTGCATTATTTTTCCTGTATTTGATTTCTGTTTTCATACTGTTATGATCAGAAAATACATTTGATATCATTTCAACTTTCTTACATTTGTTGGAACTTTTTTTGTGTGATCTATCCTGGAAAATGTTCTATGTGCACTTGAAAAGAGTATATATTTTGGTGTTTTTTAATGAAATGTTCTGAATCTATTAATTTCATCTGCTCTAATGTGTCGTTTAAAGCCAACTTTCCTTATTGATTTTCTGTCTAGATGATCTGTCCACTGATATAAGTAGGGCATTGAAGTCTCTATTATTAATATTGTTAATGTATTGTATTATTTTCTCCCTTTGTGTTTGTTAATATTTGCTTTATGTATTTAGGTACTCCTATAATGGGTGCATATACATTAATAATTGTTATATCTTCTTGATGGGTTGATCCTTTTATCATTACATAATATTCTTCTTTGTCTCATTTCTTGTTTTAAAGTCTTTCATCTGATGTAAGTATTGCTATTCCTTGCTATTCAATTCCATTTATGTGGAATACCTTTTTCCATGACATCACATTCAGTTTTCATGTGTCTTTAGAGATGAGGTGAATTTCTTATAGGTAGCATATACATGGATTTTGTTTTTTTATCCATTCAGCTCCCCTATGTCCTTTGATTGGAACATTTAGTCTATTTAGTATAATTATTTTGCATCTTTTTGTTTGTGTATTTCTTAACTACTTCTTATTGTGGATACAGATGATTTTATGCTTTTGTCTTTTAACCTTCCTACTAGCTTTTTAAGCAGCTGATTTATTGCTTTTACTATATATTTGTTTTTACCAATGAGATTTTTTTCCTTCTCTAATTTTCATATTTTTAGTTGTGGTCTTTTCTCTTTGAAGTAGCCTATTTAACATATTTTGCAAAGCTGGTTGAAAGTGAAAGAAAGTGAAAGAAAAGAAAGTGAAAGTGGCTCAGTCGTGTCCAAGTCTTTGTGACCCCATGGACTATACCATGGAATAGTCCATGGAATTCTCCAGGCCAGAATACTGGAGTGGGTAGCCTTTCCCTTCTCCAGGGGATCTTCCCAACCCAGGGATCAAAACCAGGTCTCTTGCATTGCAGGTGGATTCTTTACCAGCTGAGCCACCAGGGAAGCCCAGTGGTACTGAATTCCTTTAACTTTTGCTTACCTTAAAATCCTTTCTCCTCAAATCTGAATACTAACCTTGCTAGGTAGAGTATTCTTAGGTAGAGTATTCCTGTTTTTTTTCCCTTTTATCACTTTGAATATATCATGCCACCCACTCTCTTCTGGCTGGCAAAGTTCCTGCCAAAAAGAAAGCTGATTGTCACATGGAAGTTCCCTTGTATGTGACTAGTTGCTTTTCTTTTGATGTTTTTAAGAGTCTCTCTTTAATAATTGCCACTTTAATTGTAACATTTTGGTGTGGACCTCATTGAGTTCATCTTTTTGGGGACACTCTGTGCTTCTTGGACCTGGATGTCGATATCCTTTCCCAGGTTAAGAAGGTTTTCAGCGACTTTTTTCTCCAAATAACTTACCTACCTCTTTCTCTCTCTCTTCTCCTTCTGGAACCCCTCTAATGTGATTGTTAGTACACTTGGTGTTGTCCCAGAGGTCTCTTAAACTACCATCATTTAAATTTTTTTTTTTTCCTGTTCTGCTTGATTTCCACTACTCTGTCTTCCAGATCACTGAGCTGTTCCTCTATATTATCTAATCTACTGTTGATTCCTTCTAGTGTATTTTTTATTTCATTTATTGTATTCCTAAATTCTGATCCATTCTTCTTTATATTTTCTAGCTCTTTGTTGAAATTCTCACCATGTTCATTCATTCTTCTGAGTTTAATGAGCTTGTTTATAATTATCACTTTGCATTCATTATCTCCACTTCGTTTAGTTCTCTTTCTGAGATTGTCCTGTTCTTTCATTTAGAACATATTCTTCCCTCTCCTTATTTTGCCCAATTTTGTTTATTTCTGTGTGTTAGGTGGGCTGGTTACGTTTCTTGATCTTGGGGAAGTGGCCTCATGTAGGAGACGTCCTATGGGGCCCCGCAACCTGCTCTTCCCTGGTCTCCAGAGCTATATGCTCTAGGGGTGCCTCCTCTGTGGGCTGTGTGCCTTCTTCTTCTGTGGCTGGGCTGGCTCCTGTGAGTGTGATGATGGGAGCCTGGACCCTGGCCTGGCTGGCTACAGGGATGTTCCTCTTGTGGGGCTGTGGGGCTGAAGGAGGGTGGGGTAACAATCTCACATGGCTGGCTCCACAATCCACGTGGGCCTTCAGGTTGGTGCTGGCCCAAGGACCCAGGTCCCCATGCAGCTGTCAGTTACATTTTTAATCAGTTTGTGGCAATCCAAGCGAGGCCCAGGCTCCAATGCAGGCCCCCAGTGCAACTATTATAACCTTTTTTAAAGCAGTGCTTCTCAGGCTTTCCTGGGTATGGCAGGGAAGTGGGTTTTCTGCTTCCTTCTCTCTAGGGATAGTGACTGTGTGTATCTTTCCCTTGAAAATGAGGTGGGAAGTATCATTTGTACAAGAACATCTAAAAGATCTTCCTCTTGTCCCACTAAGAATAAATGGATTATATGGAATCTAAACAAAGCTGTGGAATTTCAAGTTTTAGAATGAGAACAAACTGTCTCAAAGTCAGATCTTTATCTTATCAACCAAATCACTGTCACATAAAGATGTCCAAAAATATCAATAATTTGCCGAAAACTAGTTTGCAAAGCAAATTCATGTGTGAATAAAAGAATTTAGTGTTTCAAAAGTTGTTTTCTTTGAGACAGAAATTTTATTCCTATTTTAAAATAAGGGTAATTAATAAAAAATAAGCAAATCATTCATTTTTTATGATAGCTCTTATGCTTTGAAATATAATAAGGGGCTTAGAAAAATCCAACTATAAGTCATGTCATGGAGAAAAGTTTCCCAGAGATTTTGGCAGTGAAAGAGCATCAAATATCTTATCACTAGCCAGCCTAAATCACAAAACCCATGTGCCTTTCTTGAATTTTGGATATATCTATTTGTATCCAAATTCTGGAGGAAGCAATGCAAAACACTCAATGGGCTTACTGTTTACTGGATACTTGATCATCTACATAAACTTCTTACAGCAAAATCCAGAAAGAGGTATCCATGTTATTTTCACCTTGAAGTTACCTTGCAGGGTGATGGGCAGAGATGCTCCTGGGAAGTTCAGGCAAGGCTCTGGGGACAACTAGGACCAGCTATCTGCTAGCTGGCTGTGTTAGCAGTCACACCCTCACTTAGAATCCAGCGACCTGGACTTTTCTTTGGACTTCCAAGGTAGGAAGCCAGGGAAAGGAGGAATTCATTAGAGAAGACCTGACTGGTCACTCACTCCCTCATTCTGCATGAGGAGGCCAAGTCCCAGAGAAGCACAAAACTTTTCCTAATAGTACCCAAGTCTTCTGCTCAAAGGGACACTTCTGAACAGAAGAAAAAAAAACAACCTTGATTCTCAAAAGACACGTTATAAGTTATAGTCAGTCATACTTTCAGAGCCACAAACTCAGACTGGATTGAGGAGATAACTCTTTTGAGAATCCTTGAGACTTTCCAAATACAGCTAACCTGCCTCTCTGTCTGCCTTCAGGAAGATGCTTCGGTTGAGATGCCAGCTCAGCTCTGGGGCTGTAAGAGCTGGGGGATGAGGAGTAAGGCTTGGATTGGAAGAGCAATGGAGGGGTCAGGATGCAGGGAAAGGGTCTGGGAGAGGAGGATCAGGGAAGGATCACAGACCATGACACATGGTCCCCAAATGTGTGCACTCAGGAAATGTGGAGTTAGGATGCCCTAGCTTGTCTTTTCCCGTGATTCAGGGCAGTGGAACAGCCATCCACAAGGCTTTCCTCAGCAGCTTTATACCTAGTCCCCTTCATGGTCTCACTCCCTCAAATTTATAGTACTGTCAGAATTAAAGTGATGAAGCCAGTCAGAACACAGCCTTCATCCCATCACAATTCCGAACGTAGTGATTCTGACTACAGCTGGGAAATAACACACAAAAGATTGACCAAGCCCAGGCTGACAGACAGAGTTCTGTTTCAGACCTGAAGATGGATGAGATCAATTTTGAAGCAACTCTGCCTTCATCTTCTAGGTTATAGATGTCAGTGATTTTTTCTTTTTTGCCTCTAAGTCTTATGTTTCAAACTGCATCCTTCTAGAGTAATCACAGGCATCATTTTATATAACCCCTAGAAAATGAGTCACTTTGTGATGAAGCAGCATTTTAGAATTTGTGGTCTACTGTAGGTTTTATTCAATTTAGTTGGTTGGTCTTCAACCAACGTCAAAGACAGTTTCATTTCAAAAACTTCAGAAGACAGTTATATTTAATGTTAATCCATGTTTGAACAACCAGTCATCCAATTTTATATTTTAGTTACTAAATGTATCAATAAGCCCTAAATGTATCAATAATCATTAAAATGATTGGCTTGCCTATACCATATGCCTGTTCCATTTACCAGTACACGGGATATATTACACATGGGATATATTATATATATTATACATGGGATATATTATAACACATGTGATTATATGATAACCAGTACACATGTGATATATTATAACCAGCTGGACTTGTAGACAAAGCACAGAGAGGTACAGGCTGCAGAGCCTGTGAAGCCTGGGCCATGTCTGGCCCCCACCAGCTCTCCTCCCGCCAACCCACCCTCCTGGAAAAGGGATGGCTGATGGCTGTATGGACAGGTGACAAAATGGAATGAGCGTTTTCTAATCACTCCCAAAATTGATTTCTCCTTGAATTACCCGGAAAGCCTGCTTTGAGGGTTTAGTTAAATAGTTCATCGGCTGAACGTAATACAGTCTAGAGTTGAACCGAAGCAGTCTTTCAAAGCGGGCCTCCTCTGGTGCAGATATACACTGGAGAGACAGCGGGGACAGTCCTGCAGGAGCAAACCCCGCCATCCACATGCCTCACCTGCCATGTCGATGGCGAAAGGCCTGTCTGCTCTCCAGCCAGTGTACCATCCCACGACTTTGCCATTCTCCACCAGCGGACGTTCATAGCGCCGCCCACCGACGAGGCCCACCGGCCAGACTGAGACCTTGCGTGTTGTTCTCATCTACAAAAGCGGAAAGAGATGTGGTTGAGGGTTCCTTAGGGAAAAGACCCTGAGAGGAGGAAAGGAATGTGAGCCACAGAAGAAACAGGGGGAAAGGGGAGTGGAGATGTTCAAAAGGCGCAGGTTTCTGAACAGAGCCCTCCTGCTGGTAGATGGCTCCCTGATTCCCTGCTGGGGACCACTGTCCTGTGCCATCGTGGACTCAGTCAGGGGCTCAGGGCTGAGAGATAAAATGGGTCAGTGTCTGAACATCGCTCACCTCCTTGGAAGCTAAGTTGTGGCCATCAGATATTGTCTACTTGTCTCAAAGCTGAATCTGCAACAATACTCTGTACCTCCAGAAGTGAGGAGGCTGGCTGACCCCCAGGGAACTGCACGTTCCCCCAGCGGAACAGCAGGAGTTCCGCTCAGAGAAGTCACAGGGCTTGGCTGGCTCTGATTTTGCATCGTGACAGACACAGAGAGGTCTTGTCTGGGAACACTCATAATGGGATCCAGATCCAGAACAGACACCAGGCACCCTCCGGACTGACAGAAAGAAAAATGTACCCTAAAGTCACCTGCCTTTCAAAGGCAGTTTGGCCAAATTAGAGAGGCATGCCCCATGCCAGTGGCTGGAATCTCTGGTCCTCTCCAGGTACCCGCTCTTGTGCTTGGTGGGGCTCTGGTCAAAGACAGCCCTCAACCAGAAGTTATCTCCTAGATTTCTTTAAGGGGAAAGACGCAAAGTTCACAAAAATACAGTCCTCTTCTCAATTCACTCCACCTTCAGACCCATCTCCTTGCACACTGCAGAAAACGGAGACATTTCCATTTTTTCATTTGATATCTCAAACATGCCAAGCATACTGAAAAACCAAATTAAATCTAATACATGTTTTTCTTACAGTGACAAAATGGCCTTGTGTCTAACAAGGCACGAAAATAGTGCTGTGTCCTTTTTTTGATATTTCCTTAAAATGCCTGTGATTTTTCAGCTCCTAAACTTCTTTTTCCTGGAGCACTAAATGTTGAAATGTGGAAAGCTGGTAAGCAGACCCCATCTCAGACTTGGGTGGGTGTCCTCCTGACAACACATAGGCTGTCCCTGCATACAGCAAAGGCTGAAACATTCTTGATAAGGATGTAAGTACCATGTGATACCTGATATGTGAGTCATGTGTAGCAAGAGATCAGGATGAGCTGTGCTATGAAGAGGTACCTCACGGGCAAAGAGGCAGACAGACAGGAAAAGAATGGAAGGAGACAGGAAACAGGAAAAGAGAAATTTCCTTAAAGAGTAGAACACACGTAACTGGGAACACTCCTACAGGGGCTAGGAAACACGGCCAGACGGGTTCAATGCCTGGTTTTTCACTTTAAACAGGGCCATGAAAAACGTGAAGGATTTTGCCCACAGATTCCAGAATGGCCTAGGGTTCTGGGTAACAAGATGAAACACAGAAGTGACTCTTCACACTTCTGTACCAGTTTCATGCTAGAACATGCAGGGTTTGTTTGCATGCTCCAAATTCCCGAGAGTAGCTCAGACCAAACATCTGTTCATGTTTTATTTTTTCAGAGGATTGGGTGCTAAAGGAGAAGCAATGACTATTGAACACAGGTGATGTGGCAGGATTATATTTCCAAGCATGCTAAATTTTAAAATGTCAGTCATTTAAATACAGGCAGCACATCATATCCACAGTTGGTGGAGCCCACAGATGCTGAACCTGTGGATAGGGCGGGTCCAGGTTGGCACTTGAGCATCCTCAGATTTTGGTACCCGCAGTGGGTCCTGGAGCCAATCTCCCATGGGTACCTAGGGATGCCTGTAGTCTACAGCTTCAGAAAGATCCAGATGCTTTTGCCATGTATGCATGCCTCTGAGATTCAGTGTGGAATCCTGCATCACACAGCCTTGCAGTACAGGACCATTGCATTACAGAGTGTGCCAGGCATTTTACAGGAAAATAGCAGAGCTATTTACAGAGCATCTGCAGGTCACCCCAGGGACCCATCTTTGTTCTGTACCCTTTTCATTCCATCACTGCTCCTTAAGGAGTCCTTGGCAGCTACGTTCTTTTCTGAGGGGAGGGGGATGTAATGATGACTGTTTCTATTATAAGTAAAATTTTCCTATAACTAAAATAATTTCCAATATTTAAAAGCTTTCCCACTTTCTTAGCACAAAGCAGCAACTATGTCACAGCACAATTCCAGGTGCCTGGTGTGAGCTCCAGTTTGAAATCGAGGAGTAAAGCGCTGGATGTTAAGAGAGTGAGGAAGCACTTTGCATATTAATAAGATTCACAACGTTAAGACCAGGTCTGGCCCCCCAAAGGCATTTTTGTCCTCTTTATTCAACACCAGAGCCACACTCTATCACTTACTCCTCCCGCTGTGACTCCCAGTGAAATGGACAGGACTCCCAAGCAACCAGCCCAAATCAAGAGCAGACCCAATGGCTGGAGGACCACAAGATGTGTTAGGTACATCTCCACACTCCTCCAGTCTAAATGCCTTCAAACTCCCCAGGGCAGGGGGTGCTGGTTTGTCTGCATCTCCTCCAGGAGAGCAGGGAGGCAAGGAACTGCCCTGACTCCACATCTGGTGACTCTTACCAGCAACCAGCCCCTGTTTCTTTAAGCCAACTTTGTTCCTGCAGCTTTAAGCTACAAGGCTTTGGTCCCTGTCTGGGAGACAGCTAGCGGCCAGCTGCAGGACTGGAACACTTCAGATCACACATCCAGTATCATCAGAATGCCCTTAGAGTGAAACTGAAAGTTAAACAAGTGTCTGTAGCTTCCTTTAAGACCTACTGGTAAGTGAAAGTTGTATTTATTTTTTTCCAAAGGGAAATGAGCAAAATCCTTGATCTTACGAAACATGAAATGCTATAGGCAACCTCAAGGAGTAGAATTACAATAAAGAATTTTGCATCCCATATCCTTCTTTTTAAACTAATAATTTCAGTGGCAAAAAAGCCACCCCAAATCCACAATAAAAAAATCACCCTCAGTGTAGCAGAATCCACATTTAGAACTAAAGACAGACAGGAAAGAGAGCTGCAAATATGATGAAGACACAGCAAGTGTGCACCTGGAGCCCAGGGTCCTTTCCAATATTGAGCATAAACACCCGGTATTTTCCAACAGAGAAGCTATGTTTATATGATCCAACACATCCATAAATTTTCTTTGGAACAAGTCTGAAAATTAGCATCATGTCTGTTTCCTTTGTTGCATCTGATTCACCATCCATTTCTTTCAACTAACAGTTCCTTGGCTCAGCTCTATTCACTCCACACCGTGTCCTTCACATAACTGGATATTGCCCAGGATCTTTTCTCTTTTTTTCCAGATAATTTTGATTTCCATACACAACCATTTACAGAGCACGAACTTCTGAGGGGCACAAGCTAATTACTTAAAGGAGCTAAGAATTCTAGAAGCAGAAATGCCCCTAATGTTATATATTCAACCCTTCTCTTGTGTCACTGGGTAGAAGGTCTAGAAGACCACACGTCACATCTCTTCACACCTCCTGTATCTTTCCACTAAATATCAGTCACATACCTCATATGCGTCCAGTGCCAGTCCCTGAGTGAGGTAGATGAGGTCCGTGCCTATGAAGCCAACGTTCCGGGAAAGAAAAATCAGTAACACAATCAATTGCCAAACAAGTTACTTAAATCTGATGCTGATAATGGCTCTAAAGGGAGCAGATGGTGCTGTGAGGTTCATTTCCGAGACTCTGATCTGGTCTGGGACCCGCTGAGGCTTCCTCCAGGACATCGACCTGAACTAAGCCCACAGCACGAGAAGACTGGCCACCATGGACACGAAGCCTAAGACTTTGCAGGAAGAAAGCAACTCAAGTGCTTCAGGCCACAGACAGGAATGTTCCCCTGCCTGCCTTAATAAAATAGATCATTTCGGACAGTGGCTGCTGGGAGCCAGGTTTCCCACTGCTGGAGTGAGAACTTACAGATGGGAAAAGAGAAGACCAGCATGACCCAGGTGGCTGTGGATGAGAGCTGGAGATGTCAGTATGCACTCATGTTTAGCTTCATATAGAGAGGGTTATAGATGGTTATAGCTTACTATAGAGATGGTTATAGATAGGGCTTCCCAGGTGGCTCAGTGGTGAAGAGTCCACCTGCCAAGCAGGATCCATGGGTCTGAAAGATCTGGAGAAGGAAATGGCAAGCCACTCCAGTACTCTTGGCTGGGAAATCCTATGGACAGAGGAGCCTGGCGGGCTACTGTCCATGGAATTGCAAAGGAGTCAGACCCAGCTTAGAGACTAAACAACAGCAATAGATAGACACGTGTGCACTCTGGTTAGTACACACGCAGTTCCTTGCTCTGTCAGCTGAGGGGCCTGGAAGCAGTGACCTCCCGAGCAGCACCGAGCCCACCTGGCTCCAGATCATGGTCCCTAACACCATGCTCTAATAAAGGGAACCAGAGCTACTTGGAGAAGCAGCTGACTCCAGGGCTGGGGCAGAAATATCCACGATGATCCTGGGCATCTTCAGAGCCAGAAAGCAAGGGAACATTAAAAAAGACAAAAACAAACAAAAAGTACACATTGATGGGGGCATATAAAAAGGCCCACAGGAGTCTACCAAATGGCCAAAGGTGGAACAATTTGATCAACAAAATTAGATTACAAACTACAAAATAAACACTAAACACAAATATAACCGAAGTATATAAACAAATGGTTGAATACATCAGCACATGGGGAATATACCAACTTCCCACGCAGAAGAATTGCAAATTCCGAATGTAGGTGGCCCTCCTCCCAGCCAAGGAGGTAGAGCTGACTCCCAGCTTCTTTGGTGTGGGCTGCATAGTAACTTCCTTTTAGAGAGATCAGTGTGGAAGAAACTTCACAGTGGAGAAACCTCAAGGATACCGTCCACAGTTTTAAGTCATGTGTCCTTGATATGCTGCAAATGGCACTGTCTCTCCATGGGCTTTTCTAACTTCTGTGGATCTTTCTAATAAGATAAACCAGGGCTCCTTGGAGAAATGGCCAATTCCAGCACAGAGATGGGAAATACAAAAGATGAGCCTAAATCATCCTGCAGTGCCAGAAAGTAAGGAAGGGTTTAAAAGGCAAAGATCCCACACGAACCCACATCTGTGAGGGTCTGTCTGAAGAACACAGCCAGCTGACAGAGCTCCCAGTGACTAGAGAAGAAACAATGCAAAATAACGAGCTTATACAAAAGTGTAGATAGCATGTACCCTTAACCTGATATTATGGAAATGACACTTTTCTTCTCCCAAATCCATAACCGTATTCTAATCATGAGGAAAACCTCAGAAAAACTTCAGTGGAGTGGCATGCTACAATATACCTGACCAGTACTCCCCTAAAGCGTCAAAGTCATTAAAAACACGGCTTCCCTGGTGGCTGAGGTGGTAAAGAATCTGCCTGCACTGCATGAGACCCAGGTCCAATTCTTGGGTCGGGAAGAACTCCTGGAGAAATGAATGGCTACCCACTCCAGTATTCCTGCCTGGAGAACTGCATGGACAGAGGAGCCTGGCGGGCTACAGTCCGTGTGGTTGCACAGAGTTAGACGGACTGAGTGACTAACACTTTCAGTTACACTCCTCCAAACTGTCAAGGTCATCAAAACCAAGGAAAATCAGAGAAACTATCACAGCCAAAGAGGAACCTACAGAGACATGACTGAATGTAATGTGGTGCCCAGAAAAGGCTCCTGGAACAGAAAAAGGATACCTGGTAGATACTAAGGATATCTTAATAAAGAATAGACTGTAGCGAATTTGATCCATTCATTACAACACATGTAACACACAGTATATATATACTGATATATAACATTAGCAACAGGGGAAACTGGGTGTGTAATATGGGGGAACTCTCTCACATCTTCTCAGTTCTTCTGTAATTCCAAAACTGTGTTAAATATGAAGTCTGTTTTAAAATTTTCTTTACAGAGCACCTGGAGTGACTACTCCTTCTCTATCCGGCCCTGATGCATAGGGTATGATGTAGACTTATTCTCCAGCCTAGAGTCAAGTTCTCACTCACTTTTTCTGCCCTCAGTTACCGTGTAGACCAGAGATCACAGCGGAGCATTTGGCCATACATAGCCTGAGAGGAGAGTCTGGACTGGCCTGTACAGCGGTTTTGCGTTTTAAATGGAGACGTAGTAAAGCCCCAAGCTGTCTGGGCTCCTTGACGATCTGATGCACTGGGCTGGAGTCCTTTATAGTTACAGCAGCTAGATTGCAGCAGCACCAGGCTAGCCCTCCCTGCTCCCCCCGGTCCCTCTCCACCCCCTACCACAGCCCCCAAAGCTGAACCTACATGTCTGTACTCACGGGGGACAGTCCTCCCTGCATAGTGGGCACCTGGAAAACAGACCAGATGAGCCACAAGTACAGTAAATCCCTACATAAGAATGAGTTCCACTCTTGAGAGCATGTTCGTAAGTCCAATTTGTTCCTCAGTTCAGTTCAGTTCAGTTCAGTCGCTCAGTCGTGTCCGACTCTTTGCGACCCCATGAACCGCAGCACGCCAGGCCTCCCTGTCCATCACCAACTCCCAGAGTCCACCCAAACCCACGTCCATCGTGTCGGTGATACCATCCAACTATCTCATCCTCTGTCGTCCCCTTCTCCTCCTGCCCCCAATCCCTCCCAGCATCAGAGTCTTTTCCAATGAGTCAACTCTTCACATGAGGTAGCCAAAGTACTGGAGTTTCAGCTTCAGCATCATTCCCTCCAAAGAAATCCCAGGGCTGATCTCCTTCAGAATGGACTGATTGGATCTCCTTGCAGTCCAAGGGACTCTCAAGAGTCTTCTCCAACACCATAGTTCAAAAGCATCAATTCTTCAGTGCTCAGCTTTCTTCACAGTCCAACTCTCACATCCATACATGACCATTGGAAAAAACATAGCCTTGACTAGACGGACCTTTATTGGCAAAGTAATGTCTCTGCTTTTGAATATGCTGTCTAGGTTGGTCATAACTTTCCTTCCAAGGAATAAGCGTCTTTTAATTTCATGGCTGCAATCACCATCTGCAGTGATTTTGGAGCCCCCCAAAATAAAGTCTGACATTGTTTCAACTGTTTCCCCATCTATTTCCCATGAAATGATGGGACCAGATGCCATGATCTTCGTTTTCTGAATGTTGAGCTTTAAGCCAACTTTTTCACTCTCCTCTTTCACTTTCATCAAGAGGCTCTTTAGTTCCTCTTCACTTTGTGCCATAAGGGTGGTGTCATCTGCGTATCTGAGGTTATTGATATTTCTCCCGGCAATCTTGATTCCAGCTTGTGCTTCTTCCAGCCCAGCGTTTCTCATGATGTACTCTGCATATAAGTTAAATAAGCAGGGTGACAATATACAGCCTTGATGTACTCCTTTTCCTATTTGGAACCAGTCTGTTGTTCCATGTCCATTTCTGACTGTTGCTTCCTGACCTGCATATAGGCTTCTCAAGAAGCAGGTCAGGTGATCTGGCATTCCCATCTCTTTCAGAATTTTCCACAGTTTGTTGTGATCCACACAGTCAAAGGCTTTGGCATAGTCAATAAAGCAGAAATAGATGTTTTTTTTGGAACTCTCTTGCTTTTTCGATGATCCAGCGGATGTTGGCAATTTGATCTCTGGTTCCTCTGCCTTTTCGAAAACCAGCTTGAACATCTGGAAGTTCACGGTTCACGTATTGCTGAAGCCTGGCTTGGAGAATTTTGAGCATTACTTCACTAGCATGTGAGATGAATTCCTGAGTCCAACAAAGTTAGCTGTGGTATTCAATTAATAATCGTGTATATAATACTGTACTCTAGGAGACATATAATACTTTTTACACAAACAGATACAAAAAATAAAACACCTTTACAGTACAGTACGTTGAGAAGTATAGGGCCTGCAGGGGCTGGCATCAAGTGGACAGGTAAGAAGAGCGACTGACTGGGGGAGAGAGAGGAGGTGGGAGATGGTAGAGCTGAAGGGTCGTCAGTGATCGGAGACGGAGGGCAAGCTGCGGTTTCACTCACGCCTGACACCGATGGCACAGGTTCCTTACTCGATTCAATTCTATCTACCCTCTTGAAAAAATGGCCTGGTACATCTGGGTAGTAGCTCCTTTTCTTCTCTTCATAGGTGACATCCTGGGCTTGAAATAAAGACACTGTACAATTTCAATGATGTGAACCTGCATTTTCATGTCCCATCACACAACTAAGTTCATGGTTCTGGTGTACGTTGTCATGTATGTGCATCCTGTACAAGTGGTTGTGCTTTTGTGTGGTTTCCTGTACAGTACTATTTAGAGTACAGTAGTACTCTAGAAGTACTAGAGTACTTCTAGTAGTATAAGTACTACTTGTAGTACTTATACTAGTACTCTACAAGTACATCTACTTTGTCATGTGTGTGCATCCTCTACAAGTGGTTTGCTTTTGTGTGCTTTCCTGTACAGTACTACCTAGACTACAGTAGCACTCTAGGAGTACTAGAGTACTTCTAGTGCTATTAGTACTTCTACTAGTACTCTACAAGTACATCTGCTTGTAGAGGATGCACACACATGACAATGTACACCAGACACAAGAACTTACTTGTGTGATTGAACACGCAAATGCAGGTTCACATCATTGAAATTCACAATCGGAAGGTTTGTATGTAGGGGATTTACTGTACACAGGGAGGCAACACTGTTGCACAGATAAGAAAGAGGGCTGTTCCTATATATTTAATATGAAAAACAGTGTTATCAGTCAGTTAGTTCAGTCGCTCAGTTGTGTCTGACTCTGCCACCCCATGGACTGCAGCACACCAGGTTTCCCTGTCCATCACCAACCCCCGGAGCTTACTCAAACTCATGTCCATTGAGTCGGTGATGCCATCCAACCATCTCATCCTCTGTCGTCCCCTTCTCCTCCCGCCATCAGTCTTTCCCAGCATCAGGGTCTTTTCCAAAGAGTTAGTTCTTCACATCAGGTGGCCAAAGTATTAGAGTTTCAGCTGCAGCATCAGTCCTTCTAATGAATATTCAGGACTGATTTCCTTTAGGATTGACTGGTTTGATCTCCTTGCAGTCCAAGGGACTCGCAAGAGTCTTCTCCAACATCACAGTTCAAAAGCATCAATTGTTCAGCGTTCAGCTTTCTTAATGGTCCAACTCTCACATCCACACGTGACTACTGGAAAAACCACAGCTTTGACTAGATGGACCTTTGTTGGCAAAGTAATGTCTCTGCTTTTTAACATGCTGTCTAGGTTAGTCATATCTTTTCTTCCCAGGAGCAAGTGTCTTTTAATTTCATGGCTGCAGTCATCATCTGCAGTGATTTTGGAGCCCAGAAAATAAAGTCAGTCACTGTTTCCATTTTTTCCCCATCTACTTCCCATGAAATGATGGGACCTGATGCCATGATTTTCATTTTTTGAATGTTGAGTTTTAAGCCAACTTTTTCATTCCTCTCTTTCACTTTCATCAAGAGGCTCTTCAGTTCTTTTCACTTTCTGCCATAAGGGTGATGTCATCTGCATATCTGAGATTATTGATATTTCTCCCAGCAATCTTGTTTCCAGCTTGTGCTTCATCCAGCTGAGCATTTCCCATGATGTACTCTGCATAGAAATTAAATAAGCAGGGTAACAATATACAGCCTTGATGTACTCCTTTCCCAATTTGGAACCAGTCTGTTGCTCCATGTCCAGCTCTAACTGTTGCATCTTGACTTGCATACAGATTTCTCAGGAGGCAGATGAGATGTTCTGGTATTCCCATCTCTTTGAGAATTTTCCAGAGTTTGTTGTGATCCACACAGTCAAAGGCTTTGGTGAAGTCAATAAAGCACAAGTAAATGTTTTTCTGGAATTCCCTTGCTTTTTCTATGATCCAACAGATGTTGGCAATTTGATCTCTGGTTCCTCTGCCTTTTCTAAATCCAGCTTGAACATCTGGAAATTCTCAGATCATGTACTGTTGAAACCTCACTTGGAGAATTTTGAGCAGTTCTTTGCTAGTATGTGAGATAAGGGCAATTGTACGGTAGTTTGATCATTCTCTGGCATTGCCTTTCTTTGGGATTGGAATGAAAACTGACCTTTGCTAGTCCTGTGGCCACTGCTGAGTTTTCCAAATTTGCTGGCATATTGAGTGCAGCACTTTCACAGCATCATCTTTTACGATTTGAAATAGCTCAAATGCAATTCCATCACCTCCACTAGCTTTGTTCATTATGATGCTTCATAAGATTCACTTGACTTCACATTCCAGGATGTCTGGCTCTAGGTGAGTGATCACACCATCATGGTTATCTGGGTCATGAAGATCTTTTTTGTATAGTTCTTCTGTGTATTCTTGCCACTTCTTCTTAATCTCTTGTGCTTCTGTTAGGTCCATACCATTTCTTTCCTTTATTGTACCCATCTTTGCATGAAATGTTCCCTTGGTATCTCTAATTTTCTTGAAGAGATCTCTATAGTTTCCCATTCTATTGTTTTCCTCTATTTCTTTGCATTGACCACTTAGGAAGGCTTTCATATATATATAAAAGACCCCATTAGAAACAATAACAACTATGAGAAATAATAGGTAAGGGATGTAATTACAAAAATTAGTAAATGAATATAAATCAGGCTGAAGTTTTAGTCCTTTAGTTTTAATACAAAAAAAAAAAA
>NW_011494840.1:50763-54130 GCF_000754665.1 Bison bison bison | reverse complement strand
AAAAAAAAAAAAAGAGTACTGCTCAACACACAGCCAGCTACACTTAATTATGTCACGTGCTTGAGGGCACTTAACTGTGAGTCCTGGGAGGAGCCGGCTGAGCTCTGCTTATCACATATGAAGACACCGTGGTGTCAGTGTAAAGACAGACATGGAGGTAAATGGAAGAGATGACAGAATTCAGAAATAGCTCTTCCCACATATGCCTGGCTGACTTGTTTTCCCTAAGATGCCAAGATGACTCAGTGGGGAAAGGGATAGTCTTTAACACACTGTGCTGGAACAAAAGGACCTTCACGGTGAGGGAAGGGAGGGAACCATCTCCACCCCTGTATCTCACAATATTCATAAGGATTAACTCAATGGAATCATGGACATAAGCATGAAAACTTAAGCTATAGAACTTGTAGAGAAAATAGAAAAGAAACCTTTTGTGGAGGGGTGGGGTAAGGATAGATTTGGAGTTTGGGATTAGCAGATACAAATTAGTGTTTACAGAACAAGATCCTACTGCCTAGCACAGGAAACTGTATTCCATATCCTGTGATAAACCATAATGGAAAATAATATATATGTGTTTGTGTATATATATATATATATGCATAACTGAATCCCTTTGCTGTACAGCAGAAATTAATACAACATTGCAAATCAACTATACTTCAATAATACTAATTTTTTTAAAAAAGAAACTCTTTATAGAGGGGTGGGGGGAGGATGGATTGGGAATTTGGGATTACCAGATGCAAACTCTTATATACATAGGCAAAGATTCCTCAGAAAGGTCTTACAAATATGAACCCTAAACAATTCACAAATTGGATTTAATAAAAATTAAAAATTTTAACTCTCTGGAAGATATTGTTTACCAAATTTTAAAGTAAGTCACCAACTGGGAGAAAATATCCCAATACATGTATGTGACAGAGACTTGTGTTGAGAACACACAGAATTCTCACAGCTCAATAAAAAAGCCTAAAGCATAGCCACTACAGACGGTTTAAAAACTGGCCAAAGATTTGAACAGACATTTCATTCGAGAAACATGAATAATCAGTTAGCATACACCGTCAGTCATTATAGAAATAAAAGCTGCAGTAACATACTATGGCACCTCACTAGATGGCAAAAATTAAAGGACTGCCAACACCAAGTATCAGTGCAAATGTGGGGAAACAGTCCCTCAGATCAGATCAGTTGCTCAGTCGTGTCCGACTCTTTGTGACCCCATGAATCGCAGCAGGCCAGGCCTCCCTGTCCATCACCAACTCCCGGAGTTCACTGAGACTCACGTCCATCGAGTCTGTGATGCCATCCAGCCATCTCATCCTCTGTCATCCCCTTCTCCTCCTGCCCCCAATCCCTCCCAGCATCAGAGTCTTTTCCAATGAGCCAACTCTTCGCATGAGGTGGCCAAAGTATTGGAGTTTCAGTACAGGAGTGTAAAAACGGTTTGGGAAACCCTTCGGCAGTTTCTTACCAAGTTAACAAATATCTTGATCCACTCATTCTATTTCTATGTATTTACTCCAGTACTCTTGCCTGGAAAATCCCATGGACAGAGGAGCCTGGTGGGCTGCAGTCCATGGGGTCGCTGAGGGTCAGACACGACTGAGCGACTTCACTTTCATGCATTGGAGGAGGAAATGGCAACCCACTCCAGTGTTCTTGCCTGGAGAATCCCAGGGACGGGGGAGCCTGGTGGGCTGCCGTCTATGGGGTCGCACAGAGTCGGATACAACTGAAGTGACTTAGCAGCAACCCAAGGGAAATGAAAGCACCTGTCCACACGAAACTTGTACATTAATATCCACAGCAGTTTTACTCATAGCAGCCATAAGCTGTAAACGGCCCCAATACAGCTTTTAAACAGAAAAGCAGATCATGATGTATCCATACAATGGATACAGCATTACTACTCAGCAATGAAAGGCAATGAGCCACTGATATTCATAACAACATGAATGAATCACGAAAATACAATGGTGAGCGAAAGAGAGCAGACGAAGGCTGCATACTGTATCCTTTCTCGTCTATGAAGCTTTAGAATCGGCGGACTCATCTGTAGAGTCTGAAAGCAGATTAGGCCACCACACACAGCTGCCTGCAAACAGGTATGTCCGGTGGTGTGCACCAGCCTGTGGAAGGGGGTTAAAATGCGCCAAACTCTACTCTTAAAATGAGTGCATTTTATTGTCGGTAAATTACACCTCAATGAAGCTGGGGTTTTAAAAACAAAATCCATTTGGAGGTTTTAATATGAACTCATGATTAAAAGTCCTAGAACTATTAACACCCCAGCAGCAATAAACACACCTAACACCAAGATCTTGGTTTGTAAATACCATTCTACACTAAACGGGACTAGGGCTCCTTGGAGAAGTGGCTGATTCCAGGTCCCGCACGGGGACAAAGTGTGACTTTAGGATGTTTTGCATCAAAGAGGCAAAGGAACTGCTCAATGACAGATGATAAAGACAGGCTGCTGGCCAAGCTGTAAACAATTCGAGCATCAGAATGAATGACACTGGCAGATTAAAACACACTGGGCGGGAGGCTGGTTAGAGACTAGCCGTCCTTTAAGAAGGATACCAGTGAACAAGTGCTGAAGGACACAAAGAGAAAAGCTCCACTGGGTGCCCCCAAAGCGTGGCAATAATAATTCAAGCAAGAATCGTCACTGGATGCTCAAACTCTTGGGTCAAAGTTTTCCGGAAAGAAGATACTCGCACCGCTTCAGAGTGTCCATCTATGGGGTACTTACAAATTATAAAAGAAAAATGTGCCTCTACCACAGAGAGACTTGGCGGTCACCCCCTTGACCAAGTGATCCAGTTTGGCCTCAGCATCCATAAGATGACCTGACTGCTGGTGCCACATAACAGGACACAGGAGAGGAGGGAATGTCGTATCTGTGGTATCCTTGCTAAAAAGATTTAGCCTGAATGTACTTATGAGGAAACAGATGAGTGTCAGCGAGACCAACCAGTCACAGGGAATTTTTTTTTTGTCTGTGTGGACTTATCATAGCCAAATCTAGGACTATTTAAATTTCCGTTTTCCTCGGGGCTTCTAGAAGCCTTCACAGGTGGCGCTAGTGGTAAAGAACCTGCCTGCCCATTGAAACATGTAAAAATATCATGTATGAAACGAGATGCCAGTCCAGGTTCGATGCACGATACTGGATGCTTGGGGCTAGTGCACTGGGACGACCCAGAGGGATGGTATGGGGAGGGAGGAGGGAGGAGGGTTCAGGATGGGGAACACATGTATACCTGTGGTGGATTCATGTTGATATTTGGCAAAACTAATACAATTATGTAAAGTTTAAAAATTAAAAAAAAAAAAAAAAAAAAAAAAGAACCCG
>NW_011494840.1:49774-50663 GCF_000754665.1 Bison bison bison | reverse complement strand
CCCACCTGCCAACACAGGTAGATGTAAGAGAGTACCCTTACGTCTCTTATGTAAGGGTTCGATCCCTGGGTGTGGAAGATCCCCTGGGGAAGGAAATGGCAACCCACTCCACTATTTTTGCCTGGAGAATCCCATGGACAGAAGAGCCTGTTGGGCTGCAGTCCACAGGGTCACAAAGAGTCCGACTCAACTGAAGCTACTTAGCACACATGCATGCCGGGCTTCCCGGAACGGACGCACTGGTGCAGAAAAGAAATCCAGCCTCAGGGTAGAATGCTACTGTGACAACACCGGGCAAGAGAACAGGGCCCTCCTCTGGAGGTGCGTGCCCCCCACAACCTGAGCCGTCCCCTCTCCTGCCAGCAAGGTTAAGAGATGTTCCTTCTAAAAACTCAAAATAAACCTCGTCTATTCCAGTACTCCTTGTATAGACCTATATACTTCAGTAAAATTGGATGCTTACTGAAAACATAAATATAATTAATTCATTGCCAACAACCCTGCTAATCCTTATTTGGATATCAAAAAGGAAAAGTGTATATAAAATCAAATGTATAAGATGTGGAAGCAACCTAAGTGCCCATCAACAGGTGACTGGATAAAGATGTGGTACATAAACACAATGGAATACTACTCAACCAGAAAAAAGAGTGGAAACTTGCCATTTGCAGCAACATGGATGGGCTTGGAGGATACTCTCTTAAGTGAAATAAGTCAGACTGAGGAAGACAAATACTCTATGACATCACTTAAATGTAGAATCTAAGAAATACAACAAACTAACAGAAAAAGAAGCAGACCCACAGATACAGAGAAGGAGCTAGTGGTTCCCAGTGGGGCGGGGGACGTGGGGGGCAGGATAGAGGTGAGGGGGTGGGAGGGTCTTTTC
>NW_011494840.1:43143-49674 GCF_000754665.1 Bison bison bison | reverse complement strand
TATTTGTAATAACTGTAAATGGAGTACATTTAGTTTTGTAAATGCACTTTAAAAATTGTAATAAAAGTTTTTTAAAGGCAATAGTAACTGAAAAATGAAAAAAATCAAATATATTGTTAGGTTTACAGAAAACTTTCACAAATCAGCATGCTAATGTATTTCAATGTACTAAGTGGTTTCCCCCTTTGAAATCTGCTCTTTTTGCTTGCATTTCAAGAGTCCTGAGGTCTTTAATGGCAGACAACACCTCACTCACCTCTGCACTGTATGCCCAGTCTATAAAGGAAGTGTTTGTCCAACTGCACAGCTCACTTAGTTCGGGCACCTGGAGCGCCAACCCACACCTGATGGCTACGCTCAGTAGTCCACCAGCCTTTGCCTGTAACAGACAGACTTTGATACAAAGAAGCTAACCCACACTCAGGAAAAAGTTATAAATTAATACTGCAAACTGAAAGCATTAAAGAAATGAATACAGTCTCAGAATACATCTTATGGTGCTGTGTGCGTGCATGCATGCGCATGCATGTGTGTGTGTATGTGTGTGTGTGTGTGTGTGTGTGTGTGTGTGCAGGGTGGGGATTCTGGGGGCCATATACTGGATTTTTAAATCCCTTCCATCAGTCACTGCATGGGAGACGCAAAGTTCCCTACGGCTGTGCCCTTGGCTGTGCTCAACCTATTTTCCTGAACGAGCACTGACCCTAAAGACCTCTATTCTGGTTTCCTCAGTACTATGAGTATGTGAGGAAATTAAAATTCTTTCATTGTTTCTCAATTTTTCTATATAAAAACCAACTACCCATCTCCCATTTTTCTCAGAGAGAATAATTGGGAAAAGAGGTCCCCCAAACACTCAGATGTTCTTAAAAGATGTTGTTAATGGCAACTCACTCCAGTATTCTTGCCTGGAGAATCCTGTGGACAGAGGAGCCTGGGGGGCTGCTGTCCATAGGGTAGCACAGAGTCGGACATGAATGAAGCGACTTAGCAGCAGCAGCAGCAGTTTCAGCATCAGGTTTAATATTCTGGGACATTAAAGAGCTCCCCTGTCATACATAGCAGTGTCTTAAAGTGAGTTCTAAGATAGACACACAATCCTCCTTTCCCCCTAGACAATGAGATGTAAACTCTCTTTTCACAGAAATGGAATATAATAAAATCCTGTCTGTCTTCTTACTCTTCAATCCTGTCCCTTTTCTATTCAACATCCTCTGGGTTTCTTTCCCAGGATTTAATTAACATCTAATGTTATTCCAGAAAGGGAACATGGAAACTTACAGAGATACACAGATACAAGAAAATTGAACAGAGGTGACTAATAACTAATAGCTTCCCTATATACCAGCAAATACCATGGAAAATAACATTGCTGTAGCAAGATCAAGTAACTAATGCTAGGCGTAAACTCACTGAGCAAAGAGCAGGAACCAAATGAAGAAAATCACAACCTTTACCAAGGGTCAGAAATGATGTGAAAGACAGCAGAGGCTGCGGCAGACACTGCTGGCTGCCTGCTCAATGCCTACTCTCTCCTCTTCCTTACTGGCTGAGCTTGCAGCCACTTACAGTCAGCAGGGACTGGTCTTCTCCACCCCCTTGCCAAACATGACTGAGGAGAGGGCGACCCTCTTCCAAGAGCAAGAATAAATCCTAACTTATCAGTGATTACTCTGAATGTTGGCAGTTCCAGTCATCAGCAGAAGGGCACTGGGGGCTGGGCTGCTTGTGGGCAAGGTTTTCCCACTCCTAGGGAATTCAGCACAGAGCCATGTCTGGATGTGATGGCTGGAACTGCACAGCCATGTCATAACTGGTAGGAAAAGAGCTGGAACACAAAGCTGACATTCTGAGCATGCAGAGAGATGGGGCCCTGGGCCCCTGATGACACCACTGAATCTCTAAGTCAGCCTGAACCCTGCCCTCCATCTGGACTTCCTGATATGGACTTACATGTTGGCTGTGTAAGTCAGTTCCTTCTCTGGTCCTTACAAACAACTGGGGAAATCCACCATGCGTGACTTTGAGTTGGGGAGGGCCAGGGGACATCCTCCCTGGGGAGTTAGTCCCAGAAGCTGGAGGTACTGGTCATCACTGTGCAAGATTCATATTCACTCAGACATAATTCACCAGAAAGTGGGAACTTTACCACGCTTTTGGCAAAGTCTTTGACAAAATGGTCTCTTAGCAGCAGGTTTGGGATTATAATTTTTTTCACCAATTAATAAGGCACTAGAGTGCTACGATGATCAATACAGCAAAGTACCTCATGACAAATTGTAATTTCCCAAATAAAGAGTATTTATGAGAATTTCAATTTTTAAAAAAGCTTCACAGTTAGAAGCAGTGGATTAGAGATGCATACTGAACTGAACTGAATAGCAATTAAAAATACATCTTTTTCTGTGTTACAACACAGAAAAATAGAAAAAAATATATTCCATAATGCCATTTAAAATACTGCACACAAAGCACTATATATAAAGACACATACAGAGGAAACAATCCACAGCACGTATCCTAGAATAGATGCCTGAAGATAAGGATAAAAGGAAATACACACAGAGCAGGGAGACACGTAGGAAGATGCTGATAGCAGGTCAGACCTGAGAAGTAAGATCAGCTCCACCTCTGTACCTGGAATCTAAGGAAAAGAAAAAAAATTGCTGATTCTCTTGGTAGAAAGCATATTCAGAATATGTGACAAATAAATAAAAGAGAAACACGGAGGGAAGTCTCTAATCTTACAGAAGCAATTAAGGACTCCCGGAAAATATTTACTTTATTTATTTGGCTATGTGGGATTTCTAGCTGAAGCATGTGAACTCAGTTGCAGCATGTAGGAGCTAGTTCCCTGACCAGGGATTGAACCCGAGCCCCCTGAACTGGAAGCCCCCTGAACTGGGAACAAGACTGGAACTGGTCCACTCTTGGCCACTGGACCACCAGAGAAGTCCCCCAGAAAATATTAAAAAGGAAGATTATGATAAGACATTCCCTAGAATAGTAAGTAGACTCTTTGTAGCCTCAGTAAAAGGTTATTTTACAAAGTTATCATGACCAATCTTTACTTTGGTGGAAAGTAAAAATATAGGTGAGTCTTGAAAGGTAACCTAATTCAGAAAGTCTAAAACACAACAAAATACACAGGCTGTTTACTCACACAAGATTCACAGCAAGGGTTATTTAAATAGGGTTTTATTTACTGACTGTTAAGTCTTTAACTTGAGAGAAGAGTATTGGAAAAGCAAATGGATAAAGAAACAAGAAGCAACATTATGCTATTTACAACTGATACACTTCAAACATAAGAAGAGATTCAGGATGAAACTGAAGGATGGAAAAAGGAATATCATGCAAACAGTCTGCATATGATAGCTATTGTGGCTATACTCGTATCAGATAAAATAGCTTTCAAGACAAAGAGATTACCAGCAATAATGAGGGACAGTTCATAATGATGAAAGGGTCAGTTCATCAAGAAAAAAATAAATCTGAAGTTGTGGGCACCAAATAACATAGCTTCAAAATAGATGAAAGAAAAATAAATGTAAAAGGAGAAAGAAAAATTCACCATGAAAATCAGAAATGTTAACAAGAACATTAACTATCAGTAGGGATACAGAGAATTTAAACAGCGCTTGACAAACTGATGTGTATAAACTCTATGCCCAGCAACATCAGAGTAAACATTCTTTTAAGGCACACGTGGAACAAGCATGAAAACAGCTGTAGCTTGAATACAAAGCAAATCTCGATACATTCCAGTTGAGTGAAACTAGACTACGCTTTCAGACCACAAAGAATTGAACTAGAAATCAGAACCAAAGATTATAACAAACCTAAGTATTCAGAAATTAAGTAACATGCTTTGAATTATTTGTAAAAGTATAGAAACCATATGAAAAAATAAATCAGTGGAAACTAGAAAATATTTGAAATGAATAATATGAAAGCACAGCAGCAAAATTTGTGGGATGCAGTACTTAGAGTGACGGGTGTAACTTTACGCAGACATTAGAAAAGGAGATAGAAAAATTAAAGATCTAAGCTTTCATTTCAGTACATTTTTTTAAAAGAAGAAAAAATCAAAACCAAAGGAAGGAAGGAAATAAGAGAGCAAAATGAAACCAAAGCAACAAAAAACTGAACTAGAGATAGGCGAAAGAGAAAAAGCAGAGTGAAAAAGTGGATCCGTGAAGCCTCCCCACCACATTCAAATCTGTTTCAGCACGAGTTAGCTGTGTGGCCTCAGGCCATAGGTAAGGCTCTCTGTGCTTCTTTCCACCCATTTAAATAGATATGGTAACATTTTAGTGGCATCTTATAGGGCTATGACTCTGGAGCGTAGGTGAGTACGTAGGTGAAGAGCGTAGGGTGTAGCTATCACCATACTGCTCAGGGACAGAGTCGCCAGCCTTAGCCTGGACACTGGGACCCCTCAACAAAGAAATCCTTTGCTTACATGTTTAAGAAGCAAAAGACATTTAGTTTCTAGGAAAAACTGTACCAAGTAAATTTCACAAGTCCAGGCCTGGAATAAGGGATGCCCTTCCTTCTGTGTTTCAGGACAAGTTTCATCTCTGATGATGTTTGAAGTCAGCCTTGGATGTGAACATGAACAAGAATCAAGGCATTTAAAATCACATCTAGACAGACCTGGAGAAGCAACCAGTCGTTGGCAGCCCAGTCCAGTGATCTTGCCTGGAAAATCCCATGGACAGAGGAGCCTGGCAGGCTACAATCCATGGAGTCACAGAGAGTTGGACACCACTTAGAGACTGAGCACCCACGTACCAGACAGGCCTCACCAGAAACCACTCTTCCATGGAACACAACTCAGAAGACCTTGAATTATTTTATCTGTGTGTATCCTCATGAAATGTGTAATACTTTGTGTGCTGTTTTTAAACATACATGAATGGCGTTATGGAATAGATTTTTTCCATCATTTTCTCTTTGCTGTACCATCATTTTCTCTCTGCTGTACCATATTTTTAAGATCTACTTATGTTGCTCTGTGCACCTAAAGTGTCTCTCAGTCCTGGATTTTTTAGCTCTACTAGTAGCATATGATAATATTTTTCAGAGATGGGACAGAAACCCAAACTAACTTATTAAAACCCCTAACAGGTAATATCAAAAAGAAAAAAATTATTAAGAATAAACCTAACCAAGGAAGCAAAATATTTATACACTGAAAACCATAAAACCCTGCTGAAAGAAATTAGAGAAGGCATAAAAAAATGAAATGATATTCTGTGTTCATGGGTTCAAAGACAATATTGTCAAGATACCAATACTACCCAAGGCAATATGCAAATTCAACACCATCCCTATCAAAACTCCAATGGTTTTTGCAGAAATAGAAAGATCTATCCTAAAATTCACATGGAATCTTAAGGGAACCCAAACAGTCCAAAAAAACCTTGAAAAAGAAAGAAAGTTGAAGGACCCACACTTCCTGATTTTAACACTTGCTAGAAATCAACAATAACTGAAACAGAATAGAACTGGCAAAAGACAAACATACCGACTAGTTGAGTAGAACAAAGAGCCTAGAAATAAATGGCCATGTATGTATGGTCAAATGACTTTATACAAGGGTGTCAGGACCATCAACGAGGAAACGACAGTCCTTTCAGCAATGGTGCTGGGGAAAGCTAGATATCCACATGCAAAAGATAATATGTAATACTGTGTACAAAAATTAAGGACGTTTGTTTCTTGGCAGGAAAGCTATGACATGCCTAGACAGCATGTTGAAAAGCAGAGACATTACTCTGCTAACAAAGGTCCATATAGTCAAGGCTATGGTCTTCCCAGTAGTCACGTATGGATGTGAGAGCTGGACCGTAAAGAAGGCTGAGCACTGAAGAATTGATGCCTTTGAACTGTGGAGCTGGAGAAGACTCCTGAGAGTCCCTAGGACAGCAAGGAGATCAAACGAGTCAATCTTGAGGGAAATCAATCCTGAATACTCATTGGAAGGACTGATGCTGAAGTTGGAACTCCAGTATTTTGGTCATCTGATACAAACAGCTGACTCACTGAAAAGTCCTTGATGCTGGGAAAGACTGAGGGCAGAAGGAGAAGAGGGCATCAGAGGATGAGATGGCTGGATGGCATCAACGATGCAATGGACATGAACTTGGACAAATTTCAGGAAATGGTGAGGGACAGACTGGGCAGGCATGCTGCAGTCCATGGAGTCTCAAAGAGTTGGGACACGACTGGGCAACTGAACAACAACAAAATCAACATTAATCACCTAAACAAAACAGCTAAAATTATGCAACTGTTAGGGAAAACCTCATGACATTGAATTTGGCAACAATCTCTTGGACAGGACACCAAAAGCACAGGCAACAAAAGAAAAAATAAATAAACTGAACTCCATCAAAATTTAAAACTTTGGGGCATCACAGGGCACTATCAATGAAATTTAAAAAAGCACGCTTCATGCTCAGGGCTGGTGCACTGGGATGACCCTGAGGGATGGGATGGGGAGGGAGGTGGGAGGGGGCTTCA
>NW_011494840.1:39902-43031 GCF_000754665.1 Bison bison bison | reverse complement strand
AACCAAACTGAAAAATGGGCAAAGGACATGAACAGACAGTTCTTCAAAAAAGGTATACAAATAGTATAAGCATAAGAAAAGATGGTCAGCATCACTAATTACTGCTGCTGCTGCTAAGTCGCTTCAGTCGTGTCCGACTCTGTGCGACCCCATAGACGGCAGCTCACCAGGCTCCCCCAACCCTGGGATTTTCCAGGCAAGAACACTGGAGCGGGTTGCCATTGCCTTCTCCAGTTGGAAATGCAAACCAAAACCACAGAGATACCGCCTCACAACCCTTAGATGGTTATTATAAACAATAAACAACAATAGCTGGAAAAACAGTCTGGCAGCTTCTCAGAATTTTGAACACAGAAATACCATGTGACCCAGCAATTCCACTTCTGTATATGTACGCAGCAAAGAACTGAAAGCAGACACTCAAGCATACATTTGCATACCAACGTTCAAAGCAGCATTCACAGCAGCCCAAAGGACGAAACAACCCAGGATCCATTGGCGGTGGAATGCATAAACAAAACACAGTCTATACATATAGTGGAAGAGTTTTCAATCTTAAAGAAGAATGGAGTTTTGATACAACATAAATCAACTTTGGAGATATTAAGTGAAGGAAGTGAGATAGAAAAGAACAAATAGTGTATGATTCTCCCTTATACTAGGCACCTGAAATAGTGTAACTCATAGAGACAGAAAGTAGATTATAGGTTATGAAGGACTGGAGGAGGGAACAGATGGGAAGCCACTGTTTAAAGGGCACTGAGTTTCAGCTTGGATGAAGACAAAGTTCTGGAGATGGAGAGGGAGATGGTTGCACAGCAGAGTGGATACACTTAAATGCCCCTGAACTGCACACTTAAAAATGGTTAAAGTGGTAAATTCCATGGAATATATATTTTACCAGAATACAAATTACAATAAGTATACTCAATTTTTGTTTCTCCCCTGCAGCCCTTCACAAAGAGGGAAGAAAGACCTAACAAGAAGCAGAGAAGAGGCATTTATTTTTAAATCTTACTGGAATTTAACCCAAAGACAACAGGTTTTCAGAGGAAAACTGGACTGCTGTAAAACCCCAAATCATCATCTGGAGAAACCACAAACGTTGTCAGTCTGATTTTATCTTAATTTTTTGTGGGTGTTTTTAAAATTCATTTTTGTTGGAGTATAGTTGATTTACATGTTGTGCTAGTTACTGCTGTACAACAAAGGGGATCAGTTATACAGTTCTTTCTACATATACCCACTCTTGTTTAGATTCTATTCCCATATAGGCGTTACTGAGCACTGAATAGAGTTCCCTGTGCTATACAGTAGGTTCTCATTACGTTTTTGTTTTAAAATCTTTTTTTAAAACCCCTCAACAGAGGGGAAAAGGCAAGGCGGGAACAGGTTTAAAAAAAATCACAAACCCTGTCTTTTCAGTATGTATAGCAGGGGTCACGGGCACGAAGCCAAGGGTCAGGGGATGAGGCCCAGCCCCAGCTCTGGGGAACGGGGAGGCGGGGGTGCCTGAGCATCCCAGCAAAGCAAGGCTGCAGCTCCCCTCAGAGAGATGTCCCAAGGACGTCTACAGCACTTTCACCAGTGAGAACAGATGCAATGGAAGAACTTTCCAAAGTTACAAAAATATCCCCAAACTGTCGCCCGACCTTTAAAAATGACACTGGCATTTTAGTCTTGCAATACCGAGTTTATCTAGATGATCACGTGTCCACACGTGGACCCTGGAGGCTGGCCGCTGGGACCACACAGCGGGGGCAGCCAGGGGCAGGTGGATCCTGTCTTCTGCCCCCTCTCCCCGCTCCTGGGACCAGACCCCAGGGAGAGCAGGTGTCCAGCCCGGCAGGGAAGCTGCCCTTCTGACCCACAGGTATCTCCCTCACCGAATCCTCACAGTTGGACACATCATCCCCAGACCCGCCGCCATACAGCTGACCCTCGTTTGTAAAAAGGGCGTTGTGGTTCCTAACTTCAGACACGTGATGAGAAGGAACCATCTCAACACCGAGAGGGGGCGCCCAGCACACAGAGAAGCATGAACACCCCTGCGAGGTTAAGGCCGGAGGGCTTGGGCTCAGCTGGGTGTGGAGCCCACAGTTTCCAGTTTCTAACTTCATGCTCCTCTCACCAGAACAACCGTTTTCAGACTGGGCGTGCCTGGGCCCTGGATGTCTATAAAGATTCTCATGGACCATGTGAGCACAGACAGCTTTAAGGGGACACATCTCAGCCTCTGGGCAACTCTCCATATGCTCCCCCGAACTGACCTCTTGGATGGAGTGGTCAGTCCTGCCTTTCATCTTGCTTTGTCCCAACTGCCCTGCTCCAGCTTCAGTAGCTTCAGTCGTGTCGGACTCTTTGCGACCCTATAGACTGTAGCCCGCCAGGCTCCTCTGTCCATGGGATTCTCCAGGAGTGGGTTTCCATGCCCTCCTCCAGGGGATCTTCCCGACCTAGGGATCAAACCCACTTCTCTTACATCTCCTGCATTGCAAGAGGGTTCTTTACCACCAGTGCCAGCCGGGAAACCCCATATCCATCCCAGATCATATTAAATATATTGTCTCACTGTGATCAAACCTCCAAGACCAAACACAGATGATCAGAAATACTGCTGTCTTTATTAAGAAAGTTCCTCTCTCTAATGAGTGGGTAACCTCATCCTTTTAGAAGACAGAACATTCCTAATTAGCTTTTTCAACAAAATTGAAGAACTAATGTTATCAATAGATTATTAAAATCATTTCTGCTAAGAGATCAACATAGTGTCTTTGGCTTAGAGCTCGCGGGTTCAAAAAATTGGAGAACACTGCGGGAAGAAAATGCTTTGCATCATAGTTATTTTATGGAAACAAGTGTGACCTAAAGGGAACCAAACTTATGCTAAACTCCATCTCTTTCCAGCAAAAAGTAATACTCTCGATGACACAGAATATGCATCCTTAGCAACAAAATGCTTCATCTATGTCTGTAAGAAATCAAGTTCCAAGAAATGTAGCTTTTATACTTAATAGTTAATTATCCAACTTTGCAACATTTATGTTGTTTTGATAACTTGATTACTGCTACTAAATATACCATTGAAAGTGAAAGTGTTAGTTGCTCAGTCGTTTCCGACTCTTTTTT
>NW_011494840.1:29334-39524 GCF_000754665.1 Bison bison bison | reverse complement strand
AAAGACTCTGATGCTGGGAGGGATTGGGGGCAGGAGGAGAAAGGGACGACAGAGGATGAGATGGCTGGATGGCATCACCGACTCAATGGACATGGGTTTGGGTGGACTCTGGGAGTTGGTGATGGACAGGGAGGCCTGGCATGCTGCGATTCATGGGGTCGCAAAGAGTCAGATACGACTGAGCGACTGAACTGAACTGAACTGATAGTTGATTTACAACATTATACTAGTTTCAAGTGTACAACATAGTGATTCAATATGAAAAGTGATTCAATATGTAAATCACATGCTTTGCAACAATTTTACATGATTTTTAAAATGTAGTCATCAACTTGAAAATATCCTAGAAGGTATGCAGTTTTATCAAATTCTTTTAGGCGTTATATGAGCAGAAAATGCCAAGGACCCCTGGGGGTGGCCACACTTCAGGGTCTGTGGAGAAAGAACAGGGAGAGGAAAGAACTGTGTGCCTCCGCACAGCCCAGGGACCTGCGGATGGAAGGACACACGGACACACACACACACGTGCTTTCTCTCCCCCACTGCTGCCTCTTCCTCAAGACGGCAGGAAATGGGCTTTAAAATGCTTTTATTTATGAAAATGTAAGCAGTATTTTAGAAACAAGAAGGCGGTTCAGGGTGGACCTCCCAGTCGGTGCCAGGTGGCAGACGCCCCAGCGGTCCAGTCTAGGCTGGAGGGCCCAGGACGGGAGAGTCTGTCAGACTGGAGCCTCCCTGCTGCCTCAGCCAACTGGTGTGGGAGAGACCCATACGCTGAACCTTCCCATCCAGCAAGCAACCTTAAAAATCAAGCAATTGCTTCTAATCATGTGCTTTAACAGAGACAACCATAATTCCAAAAGATACACACACCCCGGTGTTCACAACAGCACTATTTACAACAGCCAAGACATGGAAACAACCAGGATGTCCATAGACAGAGGAATGGATAGTGAAGCTATGGTCCAGATATGCAGTGGGGTATTACTCAGCCACAAAAAGGGACAAAATGGTACCATGTGCAGAGACGTGGGCAGACCTCGAGACTGTCATACAGAGTGAAGTAGACCAGAAAGAGAAAAACATATCATATATTAATTCATATATGTGGAATCTAGGAAAATGGTTCAGAAGAGCCCGCGTGCAAAGCAGAAATTGAGACCCAGACAGAGAGAACAAACATATGGACAATAAAGGGGAGAGGGGGCGGGATGAACTGGGAGACTGGGATAGGTATACACACTACTATTTATAAAACAGATTAACTAATGGGGACCTGCTCAGTGCTCTGTGGCGACCTAAATGGGAAGGAAATCAGTAAAGGGGGGTGCAGTATTTGTATATGTATAACTGATTCCCTTTGCTGAACAGCGGAAACTAACACAATGCAGTAAAGCACCTATATTCCGGTAAAAAAAAATTTAAAAAATAGATTCATTTCATTCCTACTAAGCTGCCCTCTTCTTTGTAACAGACTATCTCCTCGATTCATTCATTGGTGCTAGAAAGAATCTATTATGCGATGCATCTCAGGTCCACACCAGGGGCAAGGGCTGCGAAGGTTATAGACAGTCACACCCAAGAGCTGCAGGAAGCTGCGTGTATGTCCTCCTCTGAGACCCATGCACCCAACCTGCAAGCTCTCACCCGGTCCCTAACCAGCTCCACACCCACGAAGAACACTGTGCTACCTCCTTCTAGCCTAAAACCTCCTTATGATGCTTTTTACTTTCTCACATCTTGCTTCCTCCAGGACTCCTTATAGACGCTCAGTTGTGTCCGACTCTTTGCGACCCCATGGACTGAGTCTACCAGGCTCCTCCCTCCATGGGATCCTCCAGGCAAGAGTACTGGAGTGGGTTGCCATTTCCTTCTCTGTGGGATCTTCCCGACCCAGGGATTGAACCCAGGTGTCCCGAATTCCAGGCAATTGCTTTAACCTCTGAGCCACCAGGGAAGCTCCTTATAGACAAGCCCTGTTTAACTTGTGTCTTTCTCATTGTCCTAACCCAGTGGTGTAATTCAAATCGCCAATCTACCGGTTCCTCCTGGCATGGACTAATTTGGGAAAGTCCTGTACCTTTGCCCCATCCTCCTCTCCAGGCTTCCAGAAGCACAGTCTAGGTTTCAGGAGCAGAGGACTCAGAGGCATCTCCCCAAGTGAGACAGCGCAGCTCCCTGGGGGACCCATCACCTGGGCAGTCACTAGTAGAGAAGCAGGGAAAAGAACATTTATAACCCTCCTCTGTTCAGTATTTCTTGGAGCCATCGGAAGAGGCAGGCAAACCTCTCAGATGTCCCATGACCCCAGGTGATGAGGCTGGACTTGAACCTGGGGCCGTTTAAGCCGCAAGCTCCCACCTGAGCCCCTCACCAGCCTCCCACCTCTCATGTGTGAGAAGTAGGCCAGACACCGTGTGGGCTCGTAGTACCCCCCACACCCTCTCCTTGCTCTCAAGCATCCACGGGGATGCCTGGCTACAGACTAAGGTTCCTGGTTCTCTCTCCCCAGCTCTCCTTCTTTGCACTGAAAGCTCTCAGAGTCAGAGCAGGAGCCAGTTTTTCTTCCAGTTACTACTTAGAGGGCTCAGTATAACCCTAGTCACACGAACAAACTTCAAGGCGGTGGTCCAGCAATCTCTGCTTCCAGAAATAGCTTCCTTTGGGGACGGACTCCCTTAGCTCCAATGTTTCCTACAATCCACTCCTTCATTCAGTAGGTATTGAATGAACACTTACAATATGCTGGGCACTAGAGACACAGCAGTGAACAGAAGAAACTACCTACCTTGACAGAGTTTAAATTCTAGTAGGAGAGCAGTGAACTTCAACACTGATGTTAGCTGCTAAGACGAATCACGACCATCTACATTAATGATTCCTTGGTACAACCAGATGTGCATTATATATCTACAATTTTTCTATTGATCTAGTATCTACCTTACCCAAGTTCTTCTTAAAAAATTAAAGATTAAAGATTTGCCTGCAGGGGGATCTAAAAAGCACACGTGAAAAAGTAAAGGCGTGCCCCTCACCCTGCTGTGTAGCACTTCCAAATTCACAGACGGGTTCAAACGCGGCTCCCTCTGCCCCCTCCCCTGCCAGACCCCCTCCATCCTTTAGATGTCAGCTTAAATGTCGCTTCCTCCACAACCACAAGTACAACTCACGACTGCATCAGGGGCTTCTGCTGTACACGCCCAGGCACCTGTGCTTTTCTCAGTAGGCTCTGATATTAGCATACAGATTAGGTCCAGAGGCTTAAATGAAGAGGGCAGGGGTACTCTGTGTTCACAGGAGGGCTCCATCCTGCTGTAATTAACACAGAGTCTGGCACATAGGTGTGCAACTAACACTTGTTAAGTAGGAGAGAAGGATACTGATTTGTTCCTTTCAAACATCTTCTAAACATGGTCATGTTTAAGCTGAGCTGGGCACAAGGAATCTGGTGGAGTGATACACTATTGAGGATAATTTAGATCAGGGAGATCTCAGTGGAGAATGTTCGGCGTTTAGCATGTGCAGCTTTCACTAGACAGATGAAGATGCAATTGACAAATACCTACCATGCAAACTGCAGTAAGGACAGTCTTAGATACTGTATGTAACTTGTTGCTGTTTGTTGTTTGGTAACCAAGTTGGGTCTGATTTTTTTTGCAACCCCGTGGACTGTAGCCCACCAGGCTCCTCTGTCCATGGGATTCCCCAGGCAAGAATACTGGAGTGGGTTGCCATTTCCTTCTCCAGGGGATCTTTCCAACTCAGGGATCGAACCCACATCTCCTACAATGGCAGGTGGATTCTTTACCACTGAGCCACCAGGTACTGTCTCCACTGACAGAGGAGATGGACAGAGGGAGAAAAAAAACTACTGAGTTTTCAGTTATTTGGGGGAAAAGACCATATAATCTGACTTGGGGTAAGGAGCATGTTCACCCTTCCCTTAGCTCAGCCATCCTCAAGATTTTCCTAGCATGCAGAAATTCACGATTTACTAATTTTGTGTTTAATCCAGAGAAAGTTCTAGTCCCCAAAGAACCAAACAGGACAATCAACAAACCTCCCACCCACAAGGGAGGAGGCAGGCGAGCCGGGCGGTGTGGCCAGCATAACCAGACCAACGGCTCCAACAAGCTCATCCTGTGCTCCAGGGGCAGCTGCCCCAGCGCCCCTCCGCCTGCCACCCATGTCAGCGTCAGCTCAGATTCGCTGAGGTCCCCAGCTCCTCTCCTCCACCCCGATGGTAAGGCACCCAGCCCACTGGAAACAATCCAGTATCACCCCCATTTCCATTCCATCCTGAAATGTATTCTTCCCTTCACTCTGTCCACTCTGACATGCTCAGCAGATTACCATTGCTGATGTATGTACATCAATCAAGGAAAAAAGTTAATGCTGCATTTTCTTGCAGAAATTAACTATTTAAAAAATTATTATTATTATTTTGGGTTGTGCCCCACAGCTTGTGGGATCTTAGCTCCCTGACCAAGAATCAAACCCACGCCCCCTGCATTGGAAGCATGGAGTCTTACTCACTGGACCACCAGGGGAGTTTCCCAGAAGTTAATTCTTACTTGTTCCCAGGAGTGGACAGTTCAAAAACATAAATGACTTCAGGTTATTATGCTTATTTAGCAGTTTTCAGCTGACTTGAAAAAAGAGTCTAAAAGTCAAATGGTCCCTTAGTGAAATAGTGAGGAGATGATGTTTTCATAAATCCAAGTTACATCAGGAAGAAAAGGGCAAGAGAGAAAATCACAAGTTGATACAGCCAAGAAGACAGACCTGTACGTGTAACTGAGTCATTCTGCTGTACCCCTGAAAGGAACACAACATTGTAACCAACTCTGCCTCAATAAAGAATAAATTTAATAAAAGGAAGACAGATCTGCCCGAGTTCAAGTATGGCAGCAGCTAGAATAATATGAGAGACTTCTGCCGGTCAGAGGCTTTACTCATAGCCACGGATGACACGCACCCATCGGATGGTACAGGTTAGTAAGATGGGCTGCACGGTACCCAGAGGGCAGGCTCCAGACCCGGTCAGGAGATCTTGTCTTAGACAGCTGCTTGACCCTTTAGGTGACTTCCTGTTATGGCAGCTCACCTATAAAATGGAGATACTGATTACACTGATCAGGGTTATGACCATCTTAGATTCAGGTTGCATTTTAAAAAATCCCTGTATTCATCAAAGAATGGTGTTCACACCTAAATATCAGCACTATAATGGGGGCCACTGGGGGCCATACTAGAACCTACCCAGCAGCCGTCATGATGATCAAATGAACGAATCACGTAACACCCTAAATGTGGCCCTCGGGCCATAGTAAGTGCTCATTTTGCTTGTATCCATGATAAGGAGTATTTTACATGTTTATTTCCAAGTTGTACACAAAAATTACCTGGTAGGAACAATGGAGTATTTCAGTGTATTTCTATGAATTGGAAATCTATTGTAAACCTACCTACTTACCAGCCTACCTACTTACCAATGGATTGGTATGACAATTTTGTTTCAGGGGGAAAACTTGAGAACGATGTAAAACCTAAACTGCATGCTTCAACAGCACTACAAATCAAATACAAATAATGTTATCTTAATTTATGCAGACCAAGCAAATAGTTCATCAGAGTCCGGAAGGTCTGAGTAAACATATCTGAATATTATTAAATTCTGTCCTGAAAAACCCACTATTAGAGTAGCACCTGGAATAGTTAATAAATAAGGCTGTTGACTTTGGTTCTCCTATTCTGCTTTTGCAGCATGCCTTCAAAGCAATTACTATTCCATTACTGTTCACACAAGAGAAAATTTACTAGCCTGCAATTTAGAGGTAAGTGGGGTAGACAGAAGAAAGTGGAGTCACCCACCAGGATCCAAGAAGCTGTAGACAACAGTCTAAATGCTTAAAAGACACACATTCATTGCCACACACAATAACCCGGACTTGTCTTCATGTCTATTCATGAGAAAGAATAATCAGTGGAAAGCAGGTTGGAGGAAGAAGGAAGATGGAAAAAAGACAACAGGAAGAAGGGAGAAGGCCTTTGAAACCTGAGGAGTTATTTCTGATCCATTAAAATATCAAGATCCAGATGAAAACTGCTGGTGTCCAGGGAAAACCCTGTCAAAAATGAGCCACAGTTCAAGTACCATACATCCAGGGAAAGTAAAGAAAATGTACAGATTTAACACTGATAGACTAGGAAAGCTGTCCATCCTTCTAGACATCCATTTCGCCAAATTCTCACATTTGATCAGACTCACAGCGTGACTATTAACATGCTCTTAGGAGGGAAGAAATAACACATGAGGGGCGTGTTTCGGGTAAAATCATCTTTGGATGGTGCTCTCTAAAAGCATCTTTGAGGTTTCTTCACTTCGAAAAGATAATCACTCTACACTAACTGTGTCAAGGGGAAATGGAAAGGGAACTCTCCTGTCTCCTTCCGGGAAATACATTCGTAATCTATTATTTAGGGGAGAAAGTGCCAAACTCTGTAAATCTCAATATTCTTTGGATTATGGCTCCAATGAGCTGCACGTAAAGGGTGGAACGTGTAACTAAATTATCAGAAAAGGGCAGGGTAAACTCACCTCCCCCACTCCCAGCCCCTGCCCAGCACACAAACAGCTTAACTGCACTCAAGACAACATCCAAAGGACCTCTCTAGTTCACTACTTGCCAGAAACATCTTCCAAATGCAATCTCATTAACTGAGACCTTTCCTGAGCCTGTAACGGGTTTCGAAGTCAGCTTGTCTTCCAGCCTCATCTCGTTAAACTGAAAGTTAAATTTTTAAAAGTTCTTTCCTTGCTTGGAAAGTGATACTTTTTAACCTTTTGTTTCAACTGGTTTCCCCAAGGTGGAAAGCAACTTCATCTGAAAAGCGGCCTCTTTAAACTCAAGAAACTCTGGAAGGTTTTCTAGCAGAGGACAGAAATCTGATCAATAGTGTTATTGAAAAAATGTGACCAGCTACAGTCCCATTTGTTTGTGGCTCTTGCTTCTGTGAAAGCCGGGCAAATCCTTAGCAAATAAGCTTTTCCGGAGAGTTAGATGGATGGGGTGTGCAGGTCACAGGCAGCTAGGATTACCTGAGAGCCACAGTGCAAACTCCTATCAAGGCCACGAGAAGAGGCCACTGGGAACCAGATAACTCCAAGCACCTCCATCTCTGATGGGCAGCTCAGCTTTGGCCACAATTCACACAGCTTCCTTTGCAAATGGATTTGGCTGTTAAATGTAGGGTTGTCTGATGCAAATATTTCTTTCCTGGCCGCACAGCTCAGTTGAAAGGGGAGCCTGAAAATTGGCTGGCTGGCTAGCTGGATGGGAGAAGAAAGCTCAATTCCAGCTAAGCTACCACGGAGGATTAATTGCTCCAGAGTGCCTGTTGTGCCTTAAATTTAATTTGGAAACCTTTCATCTTTTACTTTCCTTCATTGGCAGCCAATGCTTAGAGAGCTAATTTGTACCTGGTTCATTTTCCTCCTTTTATCTTATCTACGTTAACATCAACCATGGAAATGAGAAGCACCATGAATAAAAGATGAAGCTTGCCTCGGTACATTCTTTCCTGAGGTACTGTGAATTACTTAAAAACTAATTTGTGTGTGCACCGTAGAAAGGGCTGAGATGTATGCTGGGCCCTCCAGCGTCCCTGATCAGCATCTTCCCTTCCTCCAAGGAGTTATAGTGTTTAGATGTCTTAACTGGTCCTGCCTTTTGGCCAAGACAGCAATGTCTAGACTGCAGTACATGTGAAATCATTAATCTAGGACTGGTGGAGGGTAGGACATCCCATTAATATACAAGACTAAGGATGCATAATTTCCCCTAATCTGACTTTTTAGAAAGTTCAATCTTGCTTGCCATGCAAATAAAAGAATGTGCTGTAATAAAGAAAACTTAATGTCTCAACATACATGCCTGGTGAACAGAGAGAGATGCCTTTTTTTGGTTCAAAAACGTTATGTTGGGGGAGGGGTGGTGGGCGAGGAAGGGATTAGTACTAAAATTCCTGCCTGGGAGGAACCCCGAGAAGCTACAGGACTTAAATTCTAAGTGTATCATGCATATTATGCTTTAAAAAAAAATCCCTTCTGTTGTGTATTTAGTATACTTGGCACCTCTCCATAAATAAGAGACACACATGTTCGTAAGTTTATTTTGAATATTTCATTACTTCCAACCATACAAAACATTAGTATCTTAAAATTTTAGCATTTTTTTTCCCTATATAGTTTCCTCTCGGCTGACACTTTTTTTTGTCCCCATCCTCTCCTCTTTATCTTCTCTCTTTCTTTTCCCCAATGGAGCAATGAAAAAACCTCTTGCTGCTTCATATCCACCACGAACAAGACTTCTTTCAGTTTGGGAAGCATCAAAGAAAGACTGTGTTCTGGGCCATTTCTCTGGCCAAATCCTCCCTTCAGTCCAGCGCCTCACACCAGCGGGCTGGAAGGGGGGAGCAACTGAGACTCACTGCCCTTCACAGCCCATTCGCCTAAAAGGTTAATTAATAAAAATGTGCACTGTTTTGCTTACCCAAGACTACACATTTTCACAAGCAGAGCAACTTCCAAGTTGTATAAGAAGAAAAAAGACTTTGGGGGTTAAAATGACGGTGTTCTGAAACATAAGGGTCTTGGCTTCAGAATACAAACCATGTCTTTTGGGGGCAAGAATATGCAGGCAGAATCATGATAAAACCCAACTTAAAAAATCAGCTGATATTTCGAATCTTGGATATAATGAAGACCATACTATACAATGACAAGCTAATTGATTTCTTCAGAATAAATACAGGAAGAAAGCCCTCCATCGTGAAAGCATGGGAGAGAGAGAGGAGAGCAATTACTGGTCCTTTTATTCAAGAAGCAAGAGAGGATGGACAGAAATGAAAGCAACAATTGCCCCCAAGAAATGGATTTTTAAAGCCACACAGGCAGAAAAATGAAGCTGGAGAGACACCGAATAGCTCTATCCTGAGGTTATGAAAGCCAAATTGAGATATTAGGATGAAAGCATGGGACGTTTGTGATTTCTGTGAAGAGTGTTTTAAGTCGCTTCAGTCCTGTCCGACTCCGTGCGATCCTGTGGACTGTAGCCCGCCAGGTTCCTCTGTCCATGGGATGCTCCAGGCAAAAATACTGGAGTGGGTTGCCATGCCCTCCTCCAGGGGATCTTCCTGGCCCAGGGATCAAATCCGCCTCTCTTATGCCTCCAGCATTGGCAGGCGGGATCTTTATCACTAGCACCACAGGGAGATGTTTAGACATACAGATCGCCCAGTTTACTTAGGGGAAGGGAAGGGATGATGGAGTCTCAGAGTCAGGATGTCGGGGATTTGGGGAAGAGGAAAGCAACAGTCCCAAGGCATGTCAAAAAGTCCAAGGTCATTTCCCGCTATATTTGTGGAGGAGGAACAAGAAAACTGTCAAAACCAGGCAACTCAGCCTCATTTGCAGAACGCACACGCATGCGCACACACTCAGGCTGCAAAGCACCAGCCTCAGGGACGAACACCTGTTCCAACCCGGTGCCTGCTGGCTTTGTGCAGCTCTGGGCTCCAAGGGACACTGTGCCATCCCAGCACCAGCGGGCCAGGCTGCGCTGGGGACCTCATGCCGAGGACCAAGCAGCAATGGCCGGTGCAAAAGTGGCCAAAGAGGGGCCTCGAGAAGGGACAGGAGAAGGAACCCGGCAGTCCTGCTGATAACCTCGGGCTGTGAAAAAACAGAACCACAGGGCAGTCCCAAACTTAGTTGGCAGAGGGATTCCTCGAAAAGGAGGTCATCTTTAGAGTCAAGAAGGGCCTTTGTGGGGTACAGGGAGAGATGGTGGGGAAGAACTCCCTAGAAGTCAGTGTTTTCACTAGTAACCATTTCCAGCCCACCAAACTGTAACAGGGAAATGGGTGTCTGGCTGATTATTAGTCACCATCTTCAGCGTCCTCCTGATATGGCTCTAGACTCAGAATCACACCTGCGTGCACTGAAAAGGCCGTCAGAGACCACCTAGCCTGCCCCCAGGACGCAGAACCCCTCTCCTTGCAGCCCAGCCTCTCGGGGCTCCATCCTCAGGCCGGCCAGAGCCCAGTTTCTAGAAATCCTCCAGGAGCCTCACAGCTGCACCACCGCTTCAGCCCAATAGCGGGGCCGGTGAGTGAGTGAGTGAGTG
>NW_011494840.1:27857-29234 GCF_000754665.1 Bison bison bison | reverse complement strand
CCCCCCCCCCCCCCCCCCCCCCCCCTGCCGCTACCTCCTGGAAGAGCTCCAGACTGTAGGTGTTGTCGTCGTCGGCGAAGAAGAGCACGCCGGGCTGCGCGCGCTGGTGCCCGTGCCTCTGGCGCAGCCAGGCGAGGCCTGCGTTGCGCTGCTCGGTAGCGCGCGGCAGCCCGGGCCGCTTGTAGCCCGGGGCGTGGGACGTGCAGGTGAGTGCTGGGCAGCCCCGCGCGCGCCAGGAAAGCGGCTCACCAGCTCGCTGCGCGCCGCCGCGTCCTCCACCAGGATCCAGTGCAGCTGCGCCACCTGGCGGAACGTGTTGGCCAGGCGGGTCAGCTCGGCCTTCTGCACCGGGCGGCTGTAGGTGGGCGTGATGGCATAGATGGTAGGCAGCGGCGGCTCGGGCGGCGGCGGCGGCGGCCGCGGCCACGATTCGTTGCGTGGCTCCCGGCCGCGCCCCGGGCCGCCCCGGCGTAGCGGGAGCCGGGCGCCCCCGCGGCCCCCGGAGTAGGGCGCGAAGTAGGGGCGCGGGGTGAGCGGGGGCGTGGGCCTGCGCGTGTCCACGTCGAGCATGATGATGACGATCAGGATCCAGGGCAGGAGGATGAAGAAGCGGCTGAACAGCACAGACTTCATGGTGCGCTCTCCCCCGACCTCTCCGACGCCCCGAGCGGGGCTGAGCCGGGGGACCCCAGCGCGCAGTTTGGACGGCGCTGGCGTCCGCGCTCAGGAAGCCGCGGCCGGCGCGCACTCCATGGGGCGGCGGGGCGCTGCGGGGGCGCGGAGCCGGGCGTGCGGGGTCCGCGCAGGTGGCGGGGAGCTCGGGCTTGCAGGCGTGCAGGCAGGCGGGCTGGCGGGGAGGTCCCTACTCCGGGTAGTCGGCGGGAAGCGGGACTCGGTCCAGCCGCTCGCGCCTCCGGCCCCGGAGTTGTGCGGGGCGCCGGGAAGGTGGTGATCCAACCGCGCTCTTTCCGAAGCGTGGGAGCTAGGAGCCGTCCCGCGGCGCCACAAGCAAAGGGACTCCAGCCGTGGGTCCCTGGTGCGCTCTCTGGGTGAGGAGACAGGCGTGGGAGACACGCGACGAGCGCTCTCCTTCGTTACATCCCAGCCGAGGCGACGAGCACCGGAAGCGAAGCTTGGGATGTCTTGCGCCCAGCTCGGTTCGCGCGCCGCCGCGGAAGCCTGTGCCCGGGTCTCTTCGCTCAGCGCTGCTCTCCGTAGAACCTCTCCGGGCTCCGGCAGCAAGATCCCAAAGCCTGGAAAGAAAGAAAAAGCGAGGGGGCGGGGGCGCTGCAGACTCCAGCGTCGCCCCCAGCCCCCAGTCCTGTGGGGAGACAGCAGCGCTGCTACTGGCGGCGTGGGGCTGCGCGGGGAGGCGGG
>NW_011494840.1:19898-27553 GCF_000754665.1 Bison bison bison | reverse complement strand
AAGGTCTTTGGAGACCAGCCAGGAAAACACAGGCACGTGCCGAAAACGCGGGAGACTTCGGGTGGGGAGTGAGAGGAGAGGGGCGGCGGGAGAGGGCAAGGCGTAGGATACCTTCTCTGGCGCCCGGCGCGGGCTTTGTGTGCTGGGGGTGGACCGCACCGCGCAGACAAGAAGCGCTTTCCCCGAAAGGCAGAGATCATGGACATCCCCGAGAAACAGAGGGGTGCCCCTATGGGTGTTTGACTAGTGAGATGGCCCAGAAGAAAGGATCTATCCGAACCTTTGCTGCCTGGCTGCAGTTAGATCATTGAGGGATAATTCCTAAAACTCCAGCTGAGTTAGCAGGTTTAACTTATTTTCCTTCTGTACTCTGGGTCACAGTTCCTCACAGTCGGCTGCCACCGGAATGATTTCGTTTGACCCTCTTGGCGATCCTTTCGATGAGGCCTGGGAAGTAGAATCACCTTCATTTTCTGGATGAGGAAGCTGGAACTCAGAGTTGGCAATGATCTCGCCGAGGTCAGTGGCGATGGCCCAGCGGAAAGGAGACGTAGGTGCCCGGAGTCTAGCCGGTGGCTTCGGCCTGCAAAAGCCACTCTCGGCACAGCCCCCCGGCGGGCGGCCCTCCTGGCGGTAAACATGGTGCATTCGGAACCAAACGGAGTGTTCGGTGACATGTGGAACCATGACAGCGTCTGGAAGACGCGAGTAGACGCAGGCTCTTGGTTTGGGTGTTTGCTATCTAGCGGACCCGCTGGCTGAGCCTCTGGCTGCCTGCGATGGGGCAGATGAAAGCGGGATCGTGCTCCCTGGGCACGTGCAAGGGAGGTGCTCGCAGAGCGGCAGCAAAGACTTTCCCCAGCCTGTGATAAATAATTTCTGAGCCCATCTTCCCTCGCTGTCTGTCTTCCTCAGTCGTCTTCACAAATAAACCCCGGCGATCGCGCTCTGAGTGTCCGCACGGGGAATGAATGCTCTGGGACAGATGCTCGCGTGTCCAGCGGCTCTGAGGCTCCTGGTTTCTCAGCTCTGTCCTGGCTGCTCCAGCCTGGCTTCCGGTCTTGGCGCGTCCTGAATTTCCCTAATTTACAGCCCAGAGTCTGAAGCCCGAGAGTGAAATGTATAATAATAACCCCACACGCCGCCCTCACTAGGGATCACCTCTTCCACCTTCCAGTATCAGCTACTAGCTCATACTTTAAATCACAATTTAGATCAGTGCCTTCAAACATAGGAAACAATGAATCCTTCAGACTCCTTCCTATGGTCGCCGATAGCTTAGCGGGCAAGTCACGCCCCGGGGTGCGCCTGGGGAAGTCAGGGTCAGCATTTTGGGGGAGGCAAGGGAGGACGGTTGGGAAGGGTAATCGGTGGAGGCGTTTCTCGAAGCAGCACACACACCTGCCCACCCTGCAAAGATGACTGAAGTCTCTTTCATCCTGTTGGAATTTTTACATGTAGTTGAAGAGAAACGCCTCGTGTGTTACCTGAGTAAAACTGAAGTGGTCACAGAATTGAACTTAAAAGCATCACTAAACTTCATGAGTAGGGACCTTGGTTATTCCCTCTGAACCTTGAAACCTATTTCCTGATTGCTTCTTTTCCAGCAACCAGGACTGCTCAGAGAAGAAACACTTGCAAAATCATCACCTTTTGGAATTTATTTTGAGATTTTGACTGGGGCCCAGGATTCACAGATGTCGTACAACACAACCCTTAACCAGCACACAGGGGGTCTGTGCATCTTTTCTATTACCCTTAGTCAGCATTTCCCCCAGGTGTACCTCACTCACTCATCTGCTGGGAACATGATGGTTCTTGGAGTAGACCCGCGTTTTATCCCCAGCTGGGTTGGTTGGGCAACTTTAGAAAGTCAATGAGCTTTTCAGAGTCTGTGTCCTCATCTGGAAAAAAATGGACTTAATAGAACACACTCCATCAAAATCTTGTAAGGATTAAATAGGATATGTTAGGTAAAGTATTTTGCAGAGCAGCTGGCAACATATAAGTAGTCAGTAAATGGTATTTAAATACAGGTTAACACTTTCTCAAAGGAATGTCTTACACCAGGGGATCTACATGATCATCATAACAATGCCTCAAAATAGGGCCCCACCTGAGGAGACAATAATGTGTGTGGTAGAGCCTTCTCCAATTGGTGTAGAGAGGGGAAGAAAGAGGAAGTGAACTCCCAGTACACGATGCCCCTATCACACGGTAAGAATGACATGATTCCAAGTGACATTTATCTCAAGTGAAAATGCCATTCAGTGACTCAAAAATGTGGACCTACATCTTTCATGATCAAATGTTGGCAAAGATACAAAGATATAAAAATGAAGAATGTCCATTTGAAGGCAAAAATCAGGATAGAATACTACTACGTGCAAAAATATATTATGCTTTAAAAATATTGAGAGAATTTATCAGGGCACCAGAATGGAAACAGCTTCTTTAAATGGAAGCATGAACAAAATATTTTTCTGAAGCATAATCACTGATAGCTATGGTACATTCCCATAATGTTTATGATACTCTTACATAAAACAGTTTAAACGTGATCTGTGGCTGCTAATGAAGGTTGGTAAAGTCACTAGAGTAATGAAAATAATTACCTAACTCAGAGCTTCTGTACAACCTCTTGGTGTTTATTTTCATCTAATCTCTCTAATTATTTGTGTAACAAAGTGAGCATTGCTTCATCTGTACTAATGAAGCCTTGGATCGTTGGCATCAGCTGCTGTGTTTCAGCATTCAGCTGTTGTTCTCAAGTAAACAAAGGTTAAAAAAAAACCTCATCTGGAGAGTTAACAAAAAACATACTTGCAGAATCACTAAACGTTTACATTTTGCTTTGATGAGTAATATGCAACTGTTACTTTGGCACCAGAAAGACTGCAACCCGATTAGAGCTCTGTATGGAGCTGATCCCATTTGACTTTTGAGCCTATGATACTGCTACTGTGAAAAATTAACCTTCACAAGAACATTTGGGTACATCCTTGATATTCTTAAGTGGGAAGGAGATCAAGAAAAAAAAATCTATATGCAATTAAATACTTGTCAATATCTGTATGATAATATAGGTATGCAAAGCAGATTGTAAAAGGAATCAACTAACTCATGTGGGAGGAATAATGTAATGGGAATGTATTGATAATCAATACCCACCTCATGTGAACGTAAATATTTTCTGTTATGATATCAGATACAATTATGTGGAAGAACAATGTCAAAATAAATAATTTAGATAGTCCCAAATTCCAGGGATACATGACAATTTCATTGATAACTGTCAGAAAAATGATACCCAAACCACAAATTAAATGGCTCATTTGTTTTATTTTCATGTATCTGGATCCTTTCCAGCCATCAATTTTGTCTTAGAATTGTTCTAAACTTTAATGCTTCCTTAAAATTTTAGATATTTGGAGCTATTATATACAAAATGTGACATTAGAGGAGTTTGACAGTAAAAATCTACTTTTATAGGTTGGTTTGGGGTCAAGTTTATTCAGTAAAAGTTTTCTTGAAAATTAGAAATTGGCAATTGAGCCTAACAATTTTATTGAAAAAAATTTCATTTAGTTTGAATAATAACTGAAGATAAAACATGCCAGTGTTCCTTCTTTTCTCTTTATTAGTGAATTAGGACGCATACACACAAAAAAATGCATAAAGGCATATTATCATCCTTTATATCTCTTCCCCTCACTATCTTAAATATTGGCATTTACATTAAAATATTAACTTGTTAGAAAAAGGATTTTACTGTAAAACTACGTAATCTACCTTTCATAGTTTTCATGAGAATCAAAGGAAATAATGTTGATGAAAGTATTTTAAACACTGTAAAGTCGTTTATACGTGTAAAATGGAAGAGAGACGTGAAACAAGATTGGCTGTGAGTTGATGCTGAAACTGGGATATTACACATGGGAGCTACTAATATTATTGGACCTACTTATGCATGTTCCAAATTTTCCATAATTAAAGGTTAAACTACATTAGTGATTGAATATCACCATTTGTTTACCAAGATGGGACTGTTGGACCAGGAGCTGGGTGGGTAGTTTATTCTATATCACATGAATCAGTCTCTTAGTCCTGAGATTGGTCAGTCAGTTAAACAGTTATGTCCTATTTCAGGAGGCAATGGTGTGGGTGGAAGTTGTGGGGTGGGGACATCTAAATTAGGCCTTTATATAATGTGGGTAACAGTCATTTAATAATGGGCATTTCTATGGAAACAAACAAAGGTTAATGATTAGAATAAACTCAGTGTTTGAGTCCATTAAAGGACTCAGGGCAGTCAGTTGAGAACTTTTTAGATGTTGGGCTTGAAGCATCTTTATTTTACTTTTTCAAAAAAGATGTATTTATGTATTTAGGCTCTGGTGGGTCTTCATTGATGAGTACAGGTTGTCTCTAGTTGCAAAGAGTAGCGGCTAATCTTGGTTGCGGCGTGCGGGCCTTCACTGTGGTGGTTTCTCTTGTTGGGTAGCAGAGGCTCTAGGCTCGCAGGCTTCAGTCGTGCTGGCTTCCAGGCTCTAGCGCACGGGCTCAGGAGCTGTGGTGCACGTGCTTAGTTCTGTGATGTGTGGGACCAGGGATTGAACTGGCCTCCCTTGCATTGCAAGATGGATTCTTAGCCACTGGATCACCAGGGAAGCCCCTGAAGCATCTTTAGATGGTAGAATGAGAATAGGGAAGGGCAATCTAAAATTTTTTTTTGTAGGTTGACTATCTCTGGTGATGGCATCAGGTGATATCATGGTGAAATTTTTGAGTGGCCTACAGCAGGCATGAAGGCTGTATTCAATACATGATTTCTTTGATTTGGTGATTTCTTTGAAATTTATATCAAGTCGTCCAGCTTCAGCTTGCAGGCTGATAAAGGGCAATTTTAGTTTACAGTGATGTCAAGTTGAGATGGTGGGAGAAAACTTAGAAATATTAATTAATGACAAAATGCACAAAATGACAGGAACCAGAAACAAAGAGGAGAAAAGGCCCAGTTAGTGAAAATGGCTCTGTTCAACCAAGAGGGTGTGTTACAGCTTTTACTGAAACATAATTTTCCCCAGTGTATCGCCCCCATTTTTATCAAAGATAATTGAAGGAAGATGAATTCATTTGTAAAACAAGTCTACTCTAGTGAATCTTGGCTTCATCACGTGCCAAAAGAATAGTGATTTATCATATAGGCTCTTTTAAAGTCTGTTTTGCTGTAACTTTTAAAAAGGAATCTCAAAAAAGTGGCCAAGAGGGCTGAAGAAAAAGACCCTGAGCTCCTTTGAGGAGCTCAACAGAATTATAGCTGTCTACAGAGCAACTATCAGTGAAAAAGACTGAGACCTCCAGAAAAGATGTTCTACAACTAAAGACAGAAAGAAGGAACTACAGTGAGATAGGCAGGAGGGGCAGACTCTCAGTACAGTCAAGTCCCACACCCCCAGGTGGGTAACCCACAAACTGGAGAATAATTACATTGCAGAGGCTCTCCCTCAGGAATGAGAGTTCTGAGCCCCAGGTGGGGTTCTCCAACCAGAGGTTCAGCAGAAAGTGGGGGGTGGGTCCACAGAGCATTTGGCTTTGAAGACCAATAGAGCTTAGTTTTGGAAGACCCACAGGACTGGAGGAATTAGACTTCACTCTTCAATGCCATACACAGCATCTCACAGACAGCAGGACCCAGGACAAAAGAAGTAATTATTCAATAAGAGCCTGGGCCACACCTACCTGATGGTTCTGCAGAGTATCCTGAAGAGGTGGGGTGGTGGTGGGGCAGCTGTGGCTCACCCTAGGGACAAAGACATTGGTGGCAGACATACTGGAAATAGGCATATTATTGCAAGAACACTGCTGCTGGCGGCTGCCATCTTGGTGCATTATCATCAAGGCTAAGCCCTGCTCAAAAGCCTGTTAACTCCAGTGCTAGGAGGCTTGAGGGAAACAACTCTCTGGGCGGGGATACAGCTCCACCGATTAGCAGACAGGCACCTTAAAGACTTCTTGAGCCCACAGCCCCGAGACATGGCTCTACCCACCAGAGAGCTAGCACTCAGCTCCAAACACCAGAGGGCAGGCACCAGTCCCTGCTACCAGGAAGCCTGCATAATTTCTAGAACAGCTTCACCCACCAAATCTGTTGTTCAGTTGTTAAGTCATGTCTGATTCTGCCATCCTATGAATTATAGCTTGTCAGGCTTCCCTGTCCTTCACTATCTCCCAGAGTTTCTCAAACTCATGTCCATTGAGTCAGTGATGCCATCCAACCATCTCATCCTCTGTCATCCCCTTCATCTCCTACCCTCAGTCTTTCCCAGCATCAGGGTCTTTTCCAATGAGTCAGTTCTTTGCATTAGGTGGCCAAAGTATTGGGAGTTTCAGTTTCAGCATCAGTCCTTCCAATGAATATTCAGGATAGATTTCCTTTAGGATGGACTGGTTGGATCTCCTTGCAGTCCAGGGGACTCTCAAGAGTCTTCTCCAGCACCACAGTTCAAATACATCAATTCTTCAGCATTCAGTCTTCTTTATGGTCCAACTGGAAAAACCATACATGACTACTGGAAAAACCATAGCTTTGACTATACAGACCTTTGTTGGCAAAGTGATGTCTCTGCTTTTTAATATGTTGTCTGGGTTTGTCATAGCTTTTCTTCTGAGGAGCAAGCCTCTTTCATGGCTGTAGTCACCATGTGCAGTGATTTTGGAGTCCAAAAAAAAAAAAAAAGTCTGTCACTGTTTCCATTGTTTCCCCATCTATATGCCATGACTGGATGGGACCAGATACCGTGATCTTAGTTTTCTGAATGTTGAGCTTTAAGCCAACTTTTTCAATCTCCTCTTTCACTTTCATCAAGAGGCTCTTTAGTTCTTCTTCACTTCTACCATAAGGGCAATGTCATCTGCATATCTGAAGTTGTTGATATTTCTCACAGCAATCTTGATTCCAGCTTGTGCTTCATCCAGCCCAGCATTTTGCATGACGTATTCTGCATAGAAGTTAAATAAGCAGGATGACAATATATAGCCTTTACGTACTCCTTTGCCAATTTGGAACCAGTCTGTTGCTCCATGTCCAGTTCTAACTGTTGCTTCTTGACCTGCATACAGATTTCTCAAGAGGCACGCCAGGTGATCTGGTATTCCCATCTCTTTCAGAATTTCCCACAGTTTGTTGTGATCCACACAGTCAAAGGCTTTGGTGTAGTCAATAAAGCAGAAGTAGATGTTTTTGTGGAACTCTCTTGCTTTTTTGACGATCCAACAGAGATTGGCAATTTGATTTCCAGTTCATCTGCCTTTTCTAAAACCAGCTTGAACGTCTGGATTCATGGTTCATGTACTGTTGAAGCCTGACTTGGAGAATTTTGAGCCTTACTTTACTAGCATGTGAGATGAGTGCAGTAGTTTGAATATTCTTTGGCATTGCCTTTGTATGGGATTGGAATGAAAACTGACCTTTTCCAGGCCTGTGGCCACTGCTGAGTTTTCCAAATTTGCTGGCATATTGAGCACAACACTTGCACAGCATCATCTTTTACAGTTTGAAATAGCTCAACTGGAATTCCATCACCTCCACTAGCTTTGTTCATAGTGATGCTCCTAAGGCCCACTTTGCATTCCAGGATGTCTGGCTCTAGGTG
>NW_011494840.1:4587-19798 GCF_000754665.1 Bison bison bison | reverse complement strand
CACACCATCATGATTATCTGGGTTGTGAAGATCTTTTTTTGTATAATTCTTCTGTGCATTCTTGCCACCTCTTCTTAATATCTTCTGCTTCTGTTAGGTCCATACCATTTCTGTTCGTTATTGAGCCCATCTTTGCATGAAATGTTCCCTTGGTATCTCTCATTTTCCTGAAGAGATCTCTAGTCTTTCCTATTCTATTGTTTTCCTCTATTTCTTTGCATTGATCGCTGAGGAAGGCTTTCTTATCTCTCTGTGCTATTCTTTGAAACTCTGCATTCAAATGGATATATCTTTCCTTTTCTCCTTTGGTTTAAGCTTCTCTTCTTTTCTCAGCTATTTGTAAGGCCTCCTCAGACAACCATTTTGCCTTTTCGCATTTCTTTTTCTTAGGGATGGTCTTGATCACTGCCTCCTGTACAATGTCACGAACTTCTGTCCATAGTTCATCAGGCACTCTGTCTATCAGATCTAATCCCTTGAATCTATTTTTCACTTCCACTGTATGATCATAAGGGATTGGTCATACCTGAATGGTCTAGTGGTTCCCCTGCTTTCTTCAATTTAATTCTGAATTTTGCAATAAGGATTTCATGATCTGAGCTACAGTCAACTCCAGTTCTTGTTTTTGCTGACTGTATAGAGCTTCTCCATCTTCAGCTGCAAAGAATATAATCCATTTGATTTTGGTATTGACCCTCTGGTGACGTCTATGTGTAGAGTGTTCTCTTGTGTTGTTGGAAGAGGGTGTTTGTTATGACCAGTGTGTTCTCTTGGCAAAACTCTGTTAGCCTTTGCTCTGCTTCATTTTGTACTCCAAGGCCAAATTTGCCTGTTATTCCAGGTATCTCTTAACTTCCTACTTTTGCATTCCAGTCCCCTATTGTGAAAAGGACATCTTTTTTGGGTGCTAGTCTAGAAGGTCTTGTAGGTCTGCATAGAAGCGTTCAACTTCATCTTCTTTAGTATTACTGGTCAGGGCATAGATTTGGATTACTATGATATTGGATGGTTTGCCTTGGAAATGAACAGAGACTATTCTGTCATTTTTGAGGTTGCATCCAAGTACTGCATTTCAGACTCTTTCGTTTACTATGATGGCCACTCCGTCTCCACAGTAGTAGATGTAATGGTTATCTGAGTTAAATTCACCCCTTCCAGTCCATTTTAGTTCACTGATTCCTCAAATGTCAATGTTCACTCTTGCCAACTCCTGTTTGACCACTCCCAATTTACCTTGATTCATGGATCTACCATTCCAGGTTCCTATGTAATATTACTCTTTACAGCATTGGACTTTACTTTCATCACCAGCCACATCCACAACTGGGTGTTGTTTTTGCTTTTGCTCCATCTCTTCATTCTTTCTGGAGTTATTTCTCCACTGATCTCCCATAGCATTTTGGGCACCTACCAACCTAGGGAGTTCATCTTTCAGTGTCATATCTTTTTGCCTTTTAATACTGTTCATGGGATTCTTAAGGCAAGATACTGAAGTGGTTTGCCATTCCCTCTCCAGTGGACCATGTTTTGTCAGAACTCTGCAACATGACCCGTCCGTCTTGGGTGGCCCTACATGGCATGGCTCATAGTTTTATTGAGTTAGACAAGGCTGTGGTCCATGTGATTGTTTAGTTTAGATTGGTTAGTTTTCTGTGATTGTGGTTTTCATTCTCTCTGCCCTCTGATGAATAAAGATAAGAGGCTTATGGAAGCTTCCTGATGGGAGAGACTGCCTGAGGGGGAAACTGGGTCTCAGTAAATCTTTAATCCAATTTTCTATTGATGGGCGGGGCTGTGTTCCCTCTCTGTTGTTTGACCTGAGGCAAAACTATGGTGGAGGTGATGAAGATAATGGCGACCTCCTTCAAAACATCCCGAGCACTCAGTGCCACACTCAGTGCCCCCGACCCTGTAGCAGGCCACCGCTGACCCCTGCCTGCTTCAGAGACTCCTGGACACTCACGGGCAAGTCTGAGTCAGTCTCTTGTTGGGTCACTGCTCCTTTCTTCTGGGTCTTGGTGCACACAAGGTTCTGTTTTTGTCCTTCAAGAGTATGTTTCCCCAGTCCTGTGTAAGTTCTGGCAGGTCTATGGTGAGGTTAATGGCAACTTCCTCAAAGAGGGCTTATGCTATGCCCAGGTCTGCTACACCCAGAGCTGGCCACTGCGGCTGGCCACTGCTGACCCATACCTTCACAGGAGACACTCAAACACAATTCTGGCTCAGTCTCTGTGGGGTCTCTGGGTCATGGTGGGCACAAGGTTTGTTTGAGCCCTCTGAGCATCTCTGGAAGGTAAAGGATTTGATTCTAAATGCCATTTTACCCCTCCTACCATCTTTCTAGGGCTTCTCCTTTGCCCTTGGACGTGGGGTATCTTTTTTTGGTGGGATCCAACATTCTCCAGTCAATGGTTGTTCAGCAGTGAGTTGTAGTTTTGGAGTTCTGGAGAAGATGAGCTCATGTCCTTCTACTCTGCTATCTTTCTGGGATAATAGAATAGTGGAAATCACTGCTGCTTAACAGAAAAATGAATGAAAAGAAATTAGCACAGTTTAAGAGACAACTCCCACCCCCACCCCCAGCCCGGGGACAAGATCAACACACTTAATATATTTATTACAGAGATCCCAAGAGGAGGTTGAGAGAGAGAGGAAAGACCTGAAAAAATAGTTGAAGAGATAGTAGCTGAAAACTTCACTAACCTAAGAAAGGAAGATTAATAAGATTAACCTGCAGAGGAACACACCAAGACACATTGTAATCAAAATGACAAAAATTAAAAATAAAGAAGGACTATTAAATGCAGCAAGAAAACACAACAAATAGACAAGAGAACTCCCACAAAGATATCAACTGATTTTTTAGCAGAAACACTGCAGACCAGAAGGGATTGACATGATAAGTTTAAGGTGAAAGGGGAAAAAAAAATACAAACAAGATTGCTCTACCTAGCAAGGATCTCATTCAGATTCATCAGAGAAATCAAAAGATTTACAGGCAAGCAAAAGCTAAGAGTCCTGCACCACCACATGTTAAAGGAGCTTCTCTAGGCAAAAAGAAAAAGCCACAACTAGAATGTACAAAACTGGAAAAACTCACAGTAAAGGCAAACACGCAGAAGGTAGGAAATCATCCAAATACAAAACTGGTAGGGAGGTTAAACGACAAAAGTTGTAAAAGCAACTTATCTACAATAAGCAGTTAAGGGATACACACAAAATTAATATGTAAAATATGATACCAAAACAGTAATGTTGAGGGAAGGAGAGTACAACATAGGGTTTGTTTGTTTTTTTTTTTTAATGCATTTGAAATGAACAGATCGGCAACTTAAAATAATCAAGTATAAATAGATAGATAGATAGATGGTGATATAAAAATCTCATAGTAACTGCAAACCCAAAATCTATAACTGATATACAGACAAAACTGTAAAAGAAATACAAACATAACATTAAAGACAGTCATCAAATCACAAGGGGAGAGGACAAAAGAAGAATAAAGGGAGGGGAAAGACCTGCAAAGAATGTCCAAAAATATTAATAAAATGGCAATTAGAACATACATATTGATAATTACCTTAAATGTAAATGGGTTAAATATATCAACCAAAAGACATAGAGTGGCTGGGTGGATACTATATTTAAATAAAACGAAGAACCTAGAAAAAATGAACAAATTTTTAGAAAGGTACAATCTCTGGAGACTGGATCAATAAGAAACAGAAAACAAACAGACCAATCACAAGTAATGAAATTGAATCTGTGATTTAAAAACTCCCAACAACAAAAGTCCAGAACAAGATAGCCTCACTGGCAAATTCTATCAAACATTTAGAGAAGAGTAGTTAACACCTATCTTTGGAAACTATTCTAACAACTGCAGAGGAAGGAACACTTTAGAATTCATTCTGTAGGGCCACCATCACCCTGATAACAAGACAAAATAACTGCCAAAAGGAGAAAATCACATGCCATTATTACTGTTAAAGTTCACACAAATATCCTCAAAAAAATACTAGCAAATAGATTAAAAAGATCATATACAATGATCAAATGTTATTTATCCCAGGGATGCAAGGAGTTTTCAGTATCTGTGAATCAACTAGTGTGATACATCACATTAACAAATTGAAGAATAAAAACCAATGATCATCACAATAGATATAAAAAAGGCTTTTGATAAAACTCAACATCTATTTATGATAAAAGCTCTCCAGAAAAAGGGCATAGAGGGAGCCTGTGCTGTGCTTTTCCTAGTCACTCACTGTGTCCAACTCTTTGTGACCCCATGGACTGCATGCCACCAGGCTCCTCTGTCCATGGGGATTCTCCAGGCAAGAATACTGGAGTGGGTTCCATGCCCTTCTCCCGGGAATCTTCCCAACCCAGGGATCAAACCCAGGTCTCCAGCATTGCAGGCAGATTCTTTACCAACTGGGCCACCAAGGAAGCCCAAGAATACTGGAGTGGGTAGTCCATCCCTTCTCTAGGGGATCTTCCTGACCAGGAATCAAACCAGGTCTCCTGTTAGCTGAGCTAACAGGGAAACCCAGAGGGAGCCTACCTCAAAACAGTAAAGGCCATATATGACAAGCCCACAGCTAATATCATACTTGATGGTGAAAAGCTGAAAGCATTTGCTCTAAGATCAGGAGCAAGACAAAAATGTACACTTTTGCCAGTTTTATTCAATAAAGTTTCAGCAGTCTTAGCCACAGTGATCAGAGAAGGAAAAAGAAAAGAGAGTCATATAGGAAAAGAAGTAAAATCGTCACTGTTTGCAGATGATGTGATACTATGCCTAGAAATTCCTAAAGAGGCAAACTTGGAAGAAAAGCTATGATAAACCTAGACAGCATATTAAAAAGCAGAGACATCACTTTGCTGACAAAGATTCGTATAGTAAAAACTATGGTTTTTCCAGTTTAGTCATGTATAGATGTGAGACTTGGACCATAAAGAAAGCTGAATGCTGCAGAATTGATGCTTTTGAACTGTGATGCTGGAGAAGACCTTGAGAGTCCCTTGGACTGCTAGGAGATCAAACCAGTCAATCCTAAAGGAAATCAGCTCTGAATATTCATTTGAAGGACTGATGCTGATGCTGAAGCTCCAATACTTTGGCCACCTGATGCGAGAGCCAACTCATTGGAAAAGACCCTGATGCTGGGAAAGATTGAGGGTTGGAGGAGAAGGGGATGACAGAGGATGGGATAGTTGGATGGCATCACTGTCTCAATGGACATGAGTTTGAGCAAACTCCTGAAGATAATGCAGGACAGGGAAGCCTGATGTGCTGCAGTTCATGGGGTTGCAAAGAGTCAGACATGACTGAGGGACTGAACAACAACAAAGTTGCAACCAGAAAACTACTAGAGCTCATTAATGAATTTAGTAAATTTCCAAAATTAATACATAGAAATCAGTTGTATTTCTATATACTGACTATGAGAAAAGAAATTGTAGAAAAAAAAATCCCATTTAGTATCTCATCAAGAAGATTTAAATACCTAGGAATAAACCTAACTGAGGAGGCAAAAGACCTGTACTCTGAAAATTATAAGATGCTGATGAAAGCAGTTGAAGATGACACAAACAGATGCAAAGATGTACTATGTAATTGGATGGGAAGAGTCAATATTGTCTTCAAGTCTTCAATATTGTCAAAATTACTATACTCTCCAAAGAAATATACAGATACAATGCAGTCACTATCAGTTTACCAATTTTATTTTTCACAGAACTAGAAAAGATAATTTTACAATTTGTATGGGAACACAAAAGATGCAGAATAGCCAAAGCAATCTTGAGAAAGAAAAACGGAACCAGAGGAAACAGGCTCTTTGACTTCAGACTACACTGTAGAGCTAGAATAATCATAACAGTATGCTACTGGCACAAAAACAGAAATACAGATCAATGGAAGAGGATAGAAAGCCCAGAAATAAACCCATGCATCTATGATCAATTAATCTATGACAAAGAATGCAAGAATATACAATGGAGAAAAGACAGCCTCTTTAATAAGTGGTGCTGGGAAAACTGGACAACTAGTTATAAAAGAATGAAATTAGAACACTCCCTAACACATACATAAAAATAAACACAAAATGGATTAAAGACCTAAATGTAAGACAAGATTCTTTAAAACTCATACAGGAAAACATAGGACTGTCTTTGACATAGATATCAGCAAGATTTTTTTGGCTCCTTCTCCTATAGTAATGGACATATAAGCAAAAATAAGTGAATGGGACCTAGTTAAACTTAAGAGCTTTTCACTAAAAAGGAAACCATATACAGGATGAAAAGACCACCCTCAGAATGGGAGAAAATATTTGCAAATGAAGCAACTGACAAAGGATTAATCTCCAAAATATACAAAACAATTCATACAGTTCACTGTAAAAACAAACAAACAAACAAAAAAACAACAACAAAACAAAGAACATAATCAAAAAATAGGCAGAAGATCTAAACAGATACTTCTCCAAAGAGCACATACAGATGGTCAAAAGACACATGAAAATATGTTCAACATTGATAATTATGAGAGAAATGCAAATCAAAACTACAATCAAGTGTCACCTCACACCAGTCAGAATGGCCATCATCAAAACAATCTGCAAATAATGAATGCTGGACAGCATGTGGAGAAAAGGAAATCCTCTGACTCTGTTGGTGGGGATGCAAATTTGTACAGCCACTGTGGAGAATAGTATGGAATTTGCTTTAACAAACTAAAAATAGAGCTAGCATATGCCTTTGCAATCCCTCTCCTTGGCATATATATACATAGAAAACCATAATTAAGAGAATACCTGCACCCCAATGCTCACTGCAGCACTATTCACAATAGCCAATACATGGAAGAAACCCAAGTGTCCATCAACAGAGAAATGGACAAAGGTGTGGTACATATATACAGTGGAATATTTCTCAACCTTATAGAGGAATAAAATAATGCAATTTGCCACAACATAGACCTAGAAATTATCACACTAAGTGAAATAAGACAGAGAAAAATAAATACCATATGATAACACATATGTAGAATCTGAAAAAATGATACAAATGAACTTATTTACAGAACAGAAACTCACAGACATGAAAAAAAGAACTTATCTTTACCAAAGGGGAAAGGGATGTGGGGGAAGGGATAAATTAGGAGTTTGGGATTAGCAGACAGAGAATATTATGTATAAAAATAGATGACTGCTCCTGCACATGCTGCACACAGTGAGGTGTTGCTTGCTTCATTACTCGCTTCAGACAGAGATCAAGCCCTGAGCCTTTGGAGTGGGAGCACTCATTCCAAGACCCTAGACCACCAGAGAACTCCTAACCCTAGGGAGTATCAAATAGTGAGAATTCCCACGTAGGAAGCCACTTGAATACAAGACCTGGCATCACCCAATCACCAGCAGCACCCTGTGCAGGATGCCTCATCCAAACAACAAACAAGGCAAAGATACAAACACAGTCATCAGCAGAATGGATTATCACCTCACTCAGCCCTGCCCATCAGAGGAAAAAAACAAAACAAAACAAAACTCCGCACATATCTCACCCTATTCGAAACTTACACAAACCACTGGAGCAACATTATGAGGGCAGAAACCAAAAGGAAGAAAGAATCAACCTTGAAGCCTGGGAAAAGGATACCTCAAACACAATAAGTTTAAAAAAAAAATTATGAAAAGGCAGAGAAGTACTGCACAAATGAAGGAACAAGCCAGAAACACACAAGTCCAAATGAAGAGGAAATAGGCAAACTACCTGAAAAAGAATTTAGAATAATGATAGGAAAGATGATAAAAAACCTTGAAAATAGAATGGAGAAAATGCAAGAATCAACAAAGACCTAGAAGAATTAAAGAATAAATATACAGAGAAAAACAACATAATTAGTGAAATTAAAAATACTCTATAAGGAATCAATAGCAGAATATATGTAGTAGAACAGATCAGTGTGCTGGAATGTACATGGTAGAAATCACTGCTGAAGAGCAGAATAAATTAAAAAGAATGAAAAGAACTGAGGATAGTCTCAGAGACCTATGGGACAATATCAAATGCACCAACATTTGAATCATAGGGGTCCCAGAAGAAGAAGAGAAAAATAAAATTTTTTTATTATGAAAAAATTTTTGAAGAGATTATAGTTTAAAATTTTCCTAATATGGAAAAGGAAATAGTCGATAAAGTCCAAGAGGTATGAAGAGTCCCATACAGGATAAACCCAAGGAGAAACACGCCAGGACACATACTAATAAAACTGAAAAAGATTAAACAGAAAGAAAGAATATTAAAAGCAGCAAGGGAAAAGAAACAAGTAACATACAAGGGAAACCCCCTAAGTTTAACAGATGATCTTTCAGCAGAAACTCTGAAGGCCAGAAGGGAATGGCAGGATGTATTTAAGTATTGAAAGGGAAAAATCTACAACCAAGATTACTCTACTCGGCAAGGATCACATTCAAAACTGATGGAGAAATCAAAAGCTTTTCAGACAAGCAAAAGTTAAGTGAATTCAGTACCACCAAACCAGCTTTACAACAAATGTTAAAGGACTTATATAGTCAGGAAATACAAAAGAAGATAAAGATCTATATAAACAAACCCCAAACAATTAAGAAAATGGCAAAGTAATATATATATTAACGATTACTTTAAATGTAAATAGTTAAAATGCTCCAACCAAAAGACACAGATTGGCTGAATGGACATAAAAATAAGACCCATATATATGCTGTCTACAAGAAACCCACTTCAGACCTTAAGATACATAGAGACTGAAAGTGATAAAATTGAAATCATATCATGCATCTTTTCTGACCACAAGGCTGTGAGATTAGATATCAATTGCAAGAAAAAAAAAAAAAACTGTAAAAAACACAAACACATGGAGATTAAACAATACATTTCTAAATAATGAACAGGTTACTGAAGAAATCCAAAGGGGGAAAAAAAATCCTAGAAACAATTGACAATGAAAACACGACAACTCAAAACCTATGGGAGGCAGCAAAAGCAGTTCTAAGAGGGAAGATTATAGCAATAAAATCCTACCTCAAGAAACAAGAAAAACATCGAACAGACAACCTAACTTTACACCTAAAACAGCTGGAAAAAGAAGAACAAAAAACCCCCAAAATTAGTAGAAGGAAAAAAATCATAAAGGTCTGAGCAGAAATAAATGAAAAAGAAATGAAAGAAACAACAGTAAAGATTAATAAAACTAAAAGCTGGTTCTTTGAAAAGATAAACAAAATTGTCAAGCCTTTAGCCAGACTCATCAAGTAAAAAAGAGAGAAGAATCAAACCAGCAAAATTAGAAATGACAAAGAAGTTACAACAGACAATGCAGAAATACAAAGGATTATAAGAGACCATTATGAACAAGTATATGACAATATAATGGATAACCTGGAAGCCATGGACAGATTCTTAGAAAAGTTCAATCTTCCAAGACTGAACCAGGAAGAAATAGAAATTATGAACAACCCAATTACAAGCACTGAAATCAAAGCTGTGATCAAAAATCTCCCAAAAAACAAAAGCCCAGGACCAATGCCTTCACAGGTAAATTCTACCAAACATTTGGAGAAGAGCTAATGGCTATCCTTTTAAAATGCTTTCAAAAAATTACAGAGGAAGGAACATTTCTAAACCCATTCTATGATGCCACCATCACCCTGATATAAAAACCAGACAAAGACAACACACAAAAAAGAAAACTACAGGCCAATATCACTGATGAACATAGATGAAAAAATCTTCAACAAAATTTTAGCAAACAAAATTCAGCAACACATCAAAAAGCCCATACAGCATGATCAAGTTTAATTTATTCCAGGGATGCAAGGAATCTTCAATATAGACAAATCAATCAATGTGATACACCATATTAACAAATTGAAGGATAAAACCATATGATAATCTCAGATGGAGAAAAAAACTTTGAAAAAATTTAGCACTGGTTTATGGTTAAAATTCTTCAACAAATGGGCACAGAAGGAATCTACCTCAACATAGTAAAGGCCATATATGATAAGCCCACAGTAAACATTCTCAATGGTGAAAAAAATAAAGCATTCCCTATAAGATCAGGAACAAGACAAGGGTGTCCACTTTCACCACTATTATTCAACATAGTTTTAGAAGTCCTAGCTATAGCAATCAGAGAAGAAAAAGAAATAAAAGAAATGCAGATTGGAAAAGAAATAAAGCTCTCACTATTTGCAGATGACATGAAATAGCTGTCTGAGGAAGCCTTACAAATAGCCGTGAAAAGAAGAGAAGTGAAAGGCAATGGAGAAAAGGAAAGATATACCAATTTGAATGCAGAGTTCCAAAGAATAGCAAGGAGAGATAAGAAAGCCTTCCTCAGTAATCAATGCAAAGAAATAGAGGAAACATTAGAGTAGGAAAAACTAGAGATCTCTTCAAGAAAATCAGAGATACCAAGGGAACATTTCATGCAAAGATGGACTTAATACAGGAGAGAAATGGTATGGACCTAAGAGAAGAAGATATTAAGAAGAGGTGGCAAGAATACACAGAAGAACTATACAAAAAAGATCTTCATGATCCAGATAATCATGATGGTGTGATCCTCACCTAGAGCCAGACATCCTGGAATGTGAAGTCAAGTGGGCCTTAGAAAGCATCACCATGAACAAAGCTAGTGGAGGTGATGGAATTCCAGTTGAGCTATTTAAAATCCTAAAAGATGATGCTGTGAAAGTGCTTCATTCAATATGTCAGCAAATTTGGAAAACTCAGCAGTGGCCACAGGACTGGAAAAGGACAGTTTTAATTCCAATCCTGAAGAAAGGCAATGCCAAAGAATGCTCAAACTACCGCACAATTGCACTCATCTCATACGCTAGTAAAATAATGCTCAAAATTCTTCCAGCCAGGCTTCAGCAATATGTGAACTGTGAACTTTCAGATGTTCAAGCTGGTTTTAGAAGAGGCAGAGGAACCAGAGATCAAATTGCCAACATTTTGTGGGTCATCAAAAAAGCAAGAGAGTTCCACAAAAACATCTGTTTCTGCTTTATCGACTATATCAAAGTCTTTGACTGTATGGATCACAATAAACTGTGATATACCAGACCACCTGACCTGCCTCTTGAGAAATTTGTATGCATGTCAGGAAGCAACAGTTAGAACTGGACATGGAACAATAGACTGGTTCCAAATAGGAAAAGGAGCACGTTAAGGCTGTATATTGCCATCCTGCTTACTTAACTTCTGTGCAGAATACATCATGAAAAATACTGGGCTGGATGAAGCACAAGCTGGAATCAAGATTGCTGGGAGAAATATCAATAACCTCAGATATGCAGATGACACCACCCTTATGGCAGAAAGTGAAGAAGAACTAAAGAGCCTCTTGATGAAAGTGAAAGAGGAGAGTGAAAAAGTTGGCTTAAAGCTCAACATTCAGAAAACTAAGATCATGGCATCCAATCCCATCCCATCGTGGCAAATAGATGGGGAAACAGTGGCTGACTTTAGTTTTCTGGTCTCCAAAATCACTGCAGATGGTGATTGCAGCCATGAAATTAAAAGACACTTACTCCTTGGAAGGAAATTTATGATGAACCCAGACAACATATTAAAAAGCAGAGTCATTACCTTGTCAACAAAGGTCCATCTAGTCAAGGCTATGGTTTTTCCAGTAGTCATGTATGGATGTGAGAGTTAGAGTATAAAGAAAGCCGAGCACTGAAGAATTGATGCTTTTGAACTGTGGTGTTGGAGAAGATTCTTGAGAGTGCCTTGGACTGAAAGGAGATCCAAGCAGTCCATCCTCAAGGAAATCAGTCCTGGGTATTCATTGGAAGGACTGATGTTGAAGCTGAAACTCCAATATTTTAGCCACCTGATGCAAATAGCTGACTCATTTGAAAAGACCCTGACATTGGGAAAGGTTGAAGGCATGAGGAGAAGGGGATGACAGAGGATAAGATGGTTGGATGGCATCACCGACTCAATGGACATGAGTTTGAGTAAACTTCGGGAGTTGGTGATGGACAGGGAGGCTTGGTGTGCTGTGGTTCATGGGGTCGCAAAAACTTTGACACAACTGAGTGACTGAACTGAACTGAACTGATGCTACATGTAGAAAATCCTAAAGATAGTATCAGAAATTTACTAGAGCTAATAAGTGAATTTAAGAAAGTTGCAGGATACAAAATAATTACACAGAAATCACTTGCATTTCTATATACTGACAATGAAAAATAAGAAAGAGAAATTAAAGAATCAATCCTATTCACCATAAACCTACCTAAGGAGACAAAAGAACTGTATTCAGAAAATTATGAGACACTGATGAAAAAAAATCAAAGATGACATAAACAGATGGAGAGATATTCCATGTTCCTGGGTAGGAAGAATCAATATTGTGAAAATAACTATACTACCAAATGCAGTCTACAGATTCAATGTGGTCCCTATCAAATTACCAATGATATTTTTCATAGAACTAGAACAAAAAGCTTCACAATTCATATGGAAACACAAAAGACCTTGAATAGCCAAAGTAGCCTTGAGAAAGAAGAATGGAGCTGGAGGAATCAATCTTCCTGACTTCAGATTATACTACAAAACTACAGTCATCAAGACAGTATGGTACTGGCACAAAAACAGAAATACAGATCACTGGAATAGGATAGAAATCTGGAAATATGGTTACCTTATTTTTGACAAAGAAGGAAGCATATACAATGGGGGAAAGAGCCTCTTCAATAAGTGGTGCTTGGAAAACTTGACAGCCACATGTAAAAGATGGAAATTAGAATACTTCCTAACACCATACACAAACATAAGCTCGAAATTGATTAAAAACCTAAATGTAAGACCAGAAACTGTCTTACTGTTAGAGGAAAACATAGGCAGAACATTCAATGACATAAATCAAAGCAGACCTGTATGATCCATCTCTTAGAGTAATGGAAATAAAAACAAAAGTAAACAAGTGGGATCTGATTAAACTCAAAAGCTTTTGCACAGCAAAGGAAACTATAGGCAAGGTGAAAAGACAACCCTCAGAATGGGAGAAAATAATAGCAAATGACACAACTGACAAAGGATTAGTTTCCAAAATACACAAGCAGCTCATACAACTCAATACCAGAAAAACAAACAACCCAGTCAAAAAGTGGAAAAAAGACCTAAACGGACATTTCTCCAAAGAAGACATACAGATGCCTAGCAAGTGCATGAAAATATGCTCAACATCTCTCATTATTAGAGAAATGCAAATCAAAACTACAGTGAGATATCACCTCAAACCAGTCAGAATGGCCATCATCAAAAAGTCTACAAACAATAAATGCTGGAGAGGGTGTGGAGAGAAGGAAACCCTCTTACACTGTTGGTGGGAGTGTAAATTGACCCAGCCACTGTGGAAGGCTGTATGGAGATCCTTAAAAAACTTGGAATAAAACCACCATATGACCCAGCAACCCCACTCCTGGGCATACACCCTGAGGAAACCAATATTGAAAAAGACACACATATCCCATTGTTCATTGCAGCACTATTTACAATAGCTAGAACATGGAAGCAACCTGGATGTCCATCAACAGATGAATGGATAAAGAAGTTGTGGTACATATACATAATGGAATATTACTCAGCCATAAAAAGGAAGCATTTACATCAGTTCTAATGAGGTGGATGAACCTAGAACCTATTATAGAGTGAAATAAGTCAGAAAGAGAAAGATAAATATCATATTCTAATGCATATATATGGAATCTATAAAAATGGTACTGAAGAATTTATTTACAGGGCATTAATGGAGCAGCTGTGAAGAGATACCCCACGTCCCAGGTAAGAGAAACCCAAGTAAGACGGTAGGTGTTGCGAGAGGGCATCAAAGGGCAGACACACTGAAACCATAATCACAGAAAACTAGCCAATCTGATCACACAGACCCCAGCCTTGTCTAACTCAATGAAACTAAGCCATGCCGTGAGCCCACCCAAGGACGGGTCATGGTGGAGAGGTCTGACAGAATGTGGTCCACTGGAGAAGGGAATGGCAAACCACTTCGGTATTCTTGCCTTAACAACCCCATGAACAGTATGAAAAGTCGAAATGATAGGATACTGAAAGAAGAACTCTCCAGGTTGGTAAGTGCCCAATATGCTACTGGAGATCAGTGGAGAAATAACTCCAGAAAGAATGAAAGGATGGAGCCAAAGCAAAAACAATACCAAGTTGTGGATGTGATTGGTGATAGAAGCAAAGTCCAATGCTGTAAAAAGCCATATAGTATAGGAACCTGGAATGTGAGGCCCATGAATGAAGGCAAATTGGAAGTGGTCAAATAGGAGATGGCAGGAGTGAACGTTGACGTTCTAGGAATCAGCAAACTAAAATGGACTGGAATGGGTGAATTTAACTCAGATGACCATTATATGTACTACTGTGGGCAGGAATCCCTTAGAAGAAATGGAGTAGCCGTCGTAGTCAACAAAAGAGTCCAAAATGCAGTGCTTGGATGCAACCTCAAAAATGACAGAATGATCTCTGTTTGTATCCAAGGCAAACCACTCAATATCATGGTAATCCAAGCCCATGCCCCAACCAGTAACACTGAAGAAGCTGAAGTTGAATGGTTCTGTGAAGACCTACAAGACCTTTTAGAACTAACACCCGAAAAAAGATGTCCTTTTCATTATAGGGGACTGGAATGCAAAAGTAGGAAGTCAGAAACGCCTGGAGTAACATGCAAATTTGGCTTTGGAGTACAGACTGAAGCAGGGCAAAGACTAATAGAGTTTTGCCAAGAGAACACACTGGTCATAACAAACATCCTCTTCCAACAACACAAGAGATGACTCTACACATGGACATCACCAGATGGTCAACAACAAAATCAGATTGATTATATTCTTTGCAGCCAAAGACGGAGAAGCTCTATACAGTCAGCAAAAACAAGACTGGGGAGCTGACTGTGGCTCAGATCATGAACACCTTATTGCCAAATTCAGCCTTAAATTGAAGAAAGTAGGGAAAACCAGTAGACCATTCAGGTATGACCTAAATCAAATCCCTTATGATTATACAGTGGAAGTAAGAAATAGATTTAAGGGACTAGATCTGATAGACAGAGTGCCTGATGAATTATGGACAGAGGTTCCTGACATTGTACAGGAGACAGGGATCAAGACCATCCCCA
>NW_011494840.1:2548-3037 GCF_000754665.1 Bison bison bison | reverse complement strand
GATAACCGAGTGGCGGGGAGGCGGATAAGTCGCAGCATTGGCGCTCGCCAAACACCTCATCACTTGAGCTGCTCGGACCTGGGAAGAGCACAAAACTCAGGCCCAACTGAGTCTGCGCCTCTGAGGACTACCCAAGTGCCTGAACCTGAGCGGCTTCGACCTGGGAGGTACATGCAACCCAGGGCCAGCCTCAGATTGTTCCCGGCGGAACAACCTAGAGCCCGAGCAGTGTGGGCAGGGAGGCTACACGCGCCGTGAGCGGGGGCAGACCCAGTGTGGCTGAGGCACTGCGAGCGCACGCCAGTGTTATTTGTTTGCAGCATCCCTCCCTCCCTCCCCACAGCGCTACTGAACAAAGAGAAGAAATACAGCTCCACCCATCAGAACACCGACACAAGCTTCCCTAACCAGGAAACCTTGACAAGCCACCTGTACAAACCCACACACAGCGAGGAAAAGCCACAATAAAGAGAACTCCACAAACTGCCA
>NW_011494840.1:606-1602 GCF_000754665.1 Bison bison bison | reverse complement strand
ATGGGTTGAATGCCCCAACCAAAAGACAAAGACTGGCTGAATGGATACAAAAACAAGACCCCTACATATGTTGTCTACAGGAGACCCACCTCAAAACAGGGGACACATACAGACTGAAAGTGAAGGGCTGGAAAAAGATTTTCCATGCAAATAGGGACCAAAAGAAAGCAGGAGTAGCAATACTCATATCAGATAAAATAGACTTTAAAACAAAGGCTGTGAAAAGAGACAAAGAAGGTCACTACATAATGATCAAAGGATCAATCCAAGAAGAAGATATAACAATTATAAATATATATGCGCCCAACACAGGAGCACCGCAGTATGTAACACAAATGCTAACAAGTATGAAAGGAGAAATTAACAATAACACAATAATAGTGGGAGACTTTAATACCCCACTCACACCTATGGATAGATCAACTAAACAGAAAATTAACAAGGAAACACAAACTTTAAACGATACAATAGACCAGTTAGACCTAATTGATATCTATAGGACATTTCATCCCAAAACAATGAATTTCACCTTTTTCTCAAGCGCACATGGAACCTTCTCCATGATAGATCACATCCTGGGCCATAAAGCTAGCCTTGGTAAATTCAAAAAAATAGAAATCATTCCAAGCATCTTTTCTGACCACAATGCAGTAAGATTAGATCTCAATTACAGGAGAAAAACTATTAAAAATTCCAACATATGGAGGATGAACAACACCCTGCTGAATAACCAATAAATCACAGAAGAAATCAAAAAAGAAATCAAAATTTGCATAGAAACGAATGAAAATGAAAACACAACAACCCAAAACCTGTGGGACACAGTAAAAGCAGTCCTAAGGGGAAAGTTCATAGCAATACAGGCACACCTCAAGAAACAAGAAAAAAGTCAAATAAATAACCTAACTCTACACCTAAAGCAACTAGAAAAGGAAGAAATGAAGAACCCCAGGGTTAATAGAAGGAAAGAAATCTTAAAAATTAGAGCAGAAATAA
>NW_011494840.1:0-506 GCF_000754665.1 Bison bison bison | reverse complement strand
AAATAGCTGTGAAGTGAAGAGAAGTGAAAAGACAAAGGAGAAAAGGAAAGATATAAGCATCTGAATACAGAGTTCCAAAGAATAGCGAGGAGAGATAAGAAAGCCTTCTTCAGCAATCAATGCAAAGAAATAGAGGAAAACAACAGAATGGGAAAGACTAGAGATCTCTTCAAGAAAATCAGAGATACCAAGGGAACATTTCATGCAAAGATAGGCTCGATAAAGGACAGAAACTGTATAGACCTAACAGAAGCAGAAGATATTAAGAAGAGATGGCAAGAATACACAGAAGAACTGTACAAAAAAGATCTTCACACCCACACAAGATGGCGGAGGAGTAGGACGGGGAGAACACTTTCTCCCCCACAAATTCATCAAAAGAGCATTTAAACGTCGAGTAAATTCCACAAAACAACTTCTGAATGCCGGCAGAGGACATCAGGCACCCAGAAAAGCAATCCAACTCTTCGAAAGGAGGTAGGAAAAAAATATAAAAGACAAAAAAA
>NW_011494839.1:4162368-4197396 GCF_000754665.1 Bison bison bison | reverse complement strand
ATTCTAAAGGAGATCAGCCCTGGGTGTTCATTGGAAGGAATGATGCTAAAGCTGAAACTCTAATACTTTGGCCACCTCATGAGAAGAGTTGACTCATCGGAAAAGACTCTGATGCTGGGAGGGATTGGGGGCAGGAGGAGAAGGGGACAACAGATGATGAGATGGCTGGATGGCATCACCGATTCAATGGATGTGAGTTTGAGTGAACTCCGGGAGTTGGTGATGGACAGGGAGGCCTGGTGTGCTGCAATTCATGGGGTCACAAAGAGTCGGACACAACTGAGCAACTGAACTGACTGACTGACTGATGCAACTTCTTGGCACCCTATGCTATTTTTTCTTGTCTTATTGCAAGAGGAACAAAACAAAATTGCATTCAGTTCCATCTGTTTTGTGTTGGCATGCTGCATATGCAGTAAAGGGTTGTTGGCAAATATTTCAAAATATTTCTGACAGAATTGAGGCCATCAGAATTCATAGATGGTTTTTCTATAGCTGAGGAAGAGAGGTTTCTGGAACCATACATGTAGGTTTGGTGCGTGTGCTCAATTGTGTCTACAGACCCCATGAACTGTAGCCAGGCTCCTCTATCCATGGAATTTTCCAGGCAAGAATTCTGGAGTGGGTTGCCATTTCCTACTCCAGGGGATCTTCCCAACTGAGGGATCCAACCTGCATTTCCCACGTCTCCTGCATTAGCACATGGATTCTTTACTGCTAAGCCACCTGGGAAGCCCAAAAGTAGGTTTATGGCACCATAAACCTCAATGTTGAAGAAACTCAGAAGAGCGAGAGAACTTGGAGGCTGAGAAAGATGAAGGTAGTGTGCAAGCTTACTCTGAGCTAGGAGAATCCTTACCATGGTGGGTGTCATCTGTACAGCAAAGGAAACCATTACAGGGTTTAGTGGGTCTTGATACCACAGTTGGTTCTCCAAGGGGCATGAATGATCCCTTCATGTTTATTCAAATACCACATCATGTTACTTGCTGTATGTACAGGTAGAAAAACCTAGGCTTTAATATGAATTGACATAACAGCAGTTCCTGATCTCAACCAGTGCTTGTGTGTATCAATGCTAGGTTATATATATATAAAAGCTAGAGTAACACAGACCCTCAACGAATATGTGTAGTTTGGAATAATAAACAAATGGACATCCAACTCAAAAAGTCCTCTACTCATGCCTTTGACTTTCCTTCATTCCTTTTAGTTTTTTTTTTCTACAGTTCTGATGCTGTCTGGTTTAATCCCTCTCTCATCGTCTTACTCTTCTCTTAGACTGATTCAATGTAAAGCCTGTGGGACTCCTAATTCCCATAATTAAATTTCCAGGATATTCATCAAATTAAAGTCTTCTTTAAGATCTTCATGAATCTTACATTAGTCTTTTTTGTACTCAAACATATTCCCTATGCCATCTTTGCCTATGGAAAAGGAAGTGGATACAGAAGGGAACAGAGGCTCCCTTCTGTATCCACTTCCTTTTCCATAGGCAAAGATGATGTAGGGAATGTGTTCAAGTACAAAAAGAACTAAAGTAAGATTCATGAAGATTCTAAAGAAGACTTTAATTTGACGAATATCCTAGACGTTCAGCTAGGATAGGTAAAGAATGCTCAGATGGTAAAGAATCTGCCTGTAATGTGGGAGACCTGGGTTAGATCCCTTGGGTTGGGAAGATCCCCTGGAGAAGGGAATGTCTACCCACTCCAGTATTCTGGCCTGGAGAATTCCATGGATAGAGGAGCCTGACAGCTTACAGTCCATGGGGTCACAAAGAGTTGGACACGACCGAACGACTTTCACTTCAGTTCACTTTACTAGACATTTACATAATATTTAATAAGGAAATAAATCAGGCATTCATACTGTTCATAATGAAAACCAATAATACTTAAATTCAGAGAAGTGAATCATCTGGCAAGAACAGGCATCTGGTAAGTACTAAATTTGGACTGAAAATGAAACAGAACCATGTTCTTTCTATGTGTCATACAATCTTCCCACTGCTTTTTTTAAAAAATAGAAAACGTCTAAAACAATTACTGAATACATTACAGAGAATAAGTAAAAAATTAAAACAAACAAAAAATCGAGAAAACCAAACAAGGGCCAGAACCAAAGGTCTGCATCCCTTTGCTGGTTTTTGAAATCCCATTACTGATTTTTGAAGTAGATCATATCAGGTTGCCTGAAAGCTATGAACTTAGATCACATTTGTTTTCCCTCTGCAGACATCTCTTTTCTGAATTATACGTTCCTTCTTTCAATTTTTGTTCAGGTCAGTTGAAAGGAACATTCTTGTTAAAACCACTTGAGCTTACACCTTGGTGAAGAGGCACCATCCTTTGGAATTAGGTACACATCTACCTTTCTTGGAGCAAGAATGAGATTTGTACATTTCCCTTTTTGTCTTCTCTCCTCTGATGGCTTATGTTCCTTTTTTATTTTATGTTTTATTTTATTCATGTTCCTTATTATCTTTTTATAAGGCATCCCAAATCTTATAAAAAGAAATGTGAAGTATAAGTGAATGAATTCATTTTTGTAACCCTGATGTCAACCGCCAACCTGTCCACAAGGGTTGACTTGGTTTTTGGTTTTTTTTTAGGTCACACTGTGGGACATGTGGGATCTTAGTTTCCTGACCAGGGACTGAATTCATACCCTTTGCATTGAAAGTACAGAGTCTTAACCATTCCCCAGGAAAACCCCCAGGGTTGACCCTATTTTGACTCTATTCAAAACTTAGTATTTACTTATGATCAGCAGATTTGAATTTTTTATTAGATATTTGGGGTATTTTCAGGAGAAGGTTACAGTGTGTCTAGAAAACTCACACCTCTCCCATTACCATGAAGAGAAATTGCACATCAATTACAGAAAATCCATGGACTATGAAGTGATTCTTTTATTTACATATAAGAAAAAAAGATACTTAGGCATGGTTATAAAGAGCAGAGAAGAACCCAGAAGGATCTGATAAAGAAGAGGCTAAAAATAGAGGGGGAAGGGGAAATAAATGATACAGCTATAGCGAGTATGGAAAAGGGGATGAATTTGACCAGGGAGAAGTCATGAACTGAGAAAGAGGCAGATCTTTCTAGGGGATGGAAGGTCATATGAGTGATAGAGATTACAGTATACCCATGTAGTTAGAAGAAAATGGGGGAATTTTCCTTCTTATGGCTTGTTTTTTTTTCTTTCTCAAATAAGAGTTAGTGCTTTACATTGAGAAGTGGGCAGTGAAAATACCCTTGAGAAATCTGGTAAAAAATTAAATAATTTATATGAGAAACTCAGGAGAATTCACTTCCAAGAGAAAACATAAGAGGTAGGACCAAAGAGGTTGAGAAAAGGTAGTGTTACAAAACCTAGGGACAGATAGCTAAAGGAGATGAGGTCAGGACGGCATTGAGCTGCTTTTGAAGCCTACAGGATAATAGAATCCAAGTTCTACTCATTATCTCATTAAGTCCAAAGTAGTTAGAGAGCTACGGACACATTAACAACAGTACCCAGGGCTATGGGTTCTTTCCTGACCTTGTTCCAAACTCTAGAGCAGAAAAACAAACCAGCATAAGATACAAACTTGCCTACTGTCCTGTCTCCCACTTCCCTTCAACCTTCACTCCAGCTGAGCCAAGTTCACATCCTTGTGTTCTCTTAATATAATTTTCTTTTCCTGAAATAAGACTAGAAAATTTCTGATTTTGCCACAAAGGTCCATAAAGACAATAAAAAAGCATTATTATCTTTAGGAATAATTAGCCTTAGGAACCATGGATGAGGAGATGAACTATAATTTATTGTTACTAAGGGCTTCCCTGGTGACTCAGCAGTAAAGAATCCACCCACAATGCAGAAGACACAGGAGACATGGGTTCGTTCCCTGGGTCAGGAAGATCCCCTGGAGGAGGGCATGGCAACCGCTCCAATATTCTTGCCTGGAGAATCCCTATGGACAGAAGAGCCTGGCAGGCTACAGTCCATAGGGTCGCAAAGAGTCGGACATGGCTGAAGTGACAGAGCATGAGTGCATGTATTATGCACGTGTGTAGGTAAGTATGTATTCTAATCAACCGGGTAAAAACCTATGACTGGAATATCCTAACCTGTATTATATAGAAGAGGAAACAGATTTAGAGAGATTGAGTCAACATATAAAGTCACACAGTAATAGAACTGTTAATAATAGAATAGAATTGTTAGTAATAGAACAAGATTCAAGCTAATAGTCATAGACTCTCTAGCCTGTATCTTTGAGGTGACCAAGGCTTTAGGGAACTCAGCTGTGATCAATCAAAGATCTTTGATATCAAGATGAATGGTCACCACTCAAGAGCTCCAAGCAGTGGATTCCTTTTACTTAAAAGTTCTCTTTCAGTATATATTAACATGATCTACTTGGTTTTCTTGCCTCTCACCTCACTCCCGTTCATACATGACCTGACACCCTCTTGTTGGCCAGCTGTAATCTCATGAGGTTATAAGACTGAGATTCCATCCTGGGTCAGGATGTTTGAACATCTATAGGAAAGGAATGCATATTGGGGAGATCATTTCATTTGAAAAGTTGTATGAATATGGTATTTATGGACTGCATCTATTGCCAAAGATTATATCCAGTTCTAAGATTTCTGAATAAATTCTTGTTCTTTGCTGCTCAGAAAAAGTTTACTGAAAATATCAGTTCACTAAAAGCACTGAAATCTCAAAGTTTGTCTCCTGCTAAAATAATGTTTACAAGTACAGAGGGTTTCTCGCTGGCATGCAATGGTGAGGATGGTGAATGATACCCTGACAGCATTTGCCTAGTTGAAAATTGGCAAGTTGAACAAATTATAGCCCTCATTCATCACATTTGAAATAGTGTTCCAATGATTTGCTCATTTTAAGGAAGATAGATTTTGGTTAAGTAGAAAAAAATTTTATCCATATTTGAATTTTGTCACAGCTATTTGCAGACACCCTGTGCCTTAAGAGACTTTGGTGAAGAAGTAAATTCAGGATGTGAAGAACTGAGTCATTGGAAAAGATTCTGATGCTGGGAAAGATTGAGGGCAGGAGGAGAGGTGGAGGACAGAGGATGAGATTGTTGGATGGAATCACTGACTCAATGGACATGAGTTTAAGCAAACTCTGGGAGATGGTGAAGGACAGGAAAGCCTGGTGTGCTGCAGTCCATGGGGTCGCCAAGAGTTGAGCATGACTGAGTGACTAAACAATGAACAACAAGGTAACTGGGTCTGAACAAGGACTGTGCATGGTTTCTGTTTATTTGTTTTGCTTTATTATGGACACTATGAGTTATGGGCAGTCTAAGGAGGATAACGTATTTCTGGCACAGGCTCTCCATTCCTCTTCACACAGGGCTCATCTTAGCCTCCAAGTCACACTCTAATTAACACCACCAAGTAGCTCTCTAGAACCCTAAACAACTCATTTGTAATAAATGAAGTTACTAAAAATCTCCCAAGTATAAAAGTAAAGGGGATACATCTTAAACATACCTATGTTAGGCACATTTACGCGTTATTGACAAATAAAATTCATTTCGGAAAGACATGAATTCACTGATGAACATTATGTTTTCCACCAAGCATTTTTTTTTTAACTTAAGGTACTCAGAAAGAGTCCATTTTCCCATAGTGTTAATGTTGAAAGCTGTGACAATGACACCACAATAATGCCCATCATCGTGATGCATAATATAGATGTTATTGCACATAATAGAAAGCATTCTTTGGGGGTAATGCATTTTTGTTGCCTACATGCTGACACCAAGCAGATACAAATGTGCCTTAATGTGTTTTTTTAAAGGGACAGTGTAGACACACCCCCACGTACATGTTTTGTATAAGGTTTGGTGAGTGGCTCACTTTTACTAGCTGCTTTCTAGAATCACTTTCGTCCTCCTAATAGCTCTAATTATAAGCTGCACCATTTTCTATTCCTTCCTTGCTGTTCTTTGTCATTGCACTGCTCATAGACATTTAAACAGTGGAAGCTGTTTATAGTTCATTAAACGCTTTAAGCTGTTGTTCTAAAGTTTTCTACTTTTTTTTGTATTTTCCAAGTCATTTTCCTCTGCTGTCATATGAAACCATGCACTGCAATTCAACAGAAGACATCAGAGATGCACATCTAATGAATAATCAGCAAGGCTAACAGCCATAAATGAATCAGAGACCTTGGCAATCTATTTTTTATTGTGTTTGGTATGGCATTTGACATAGAATGCATAGGTATTTTTTTTTTAATGATTCCCTCTAATTCTTTTTAAAGTAGAAATTTTGCTTCTTAAATAAAAACACTAGCCAAAAGGGAGTATTAACTCATATTATGACATGATAGAACACAGAAAATGTGGCTATTGGAAAGCTAAACATTTTCCTATCATATCACAGTAGGAAAAGATGGGGCAATTACTCCAATAAATGACCCACTAGGATGATATTAGAATTTGAAGAAAGAGAGATTTAGCAGCATTAAGACTGCCTTGGAATGTGTACGAGACCAGGGTGGTATCAGAAGGAGGCTGTCTCTTTGATTTTTATTGGACAGTCACACTATTCCTGTCACTTTTCCATGTTCTCCTGGGCAAGCCCTGAATCAACCATGGTGTTGGAAAGCAGAGTAGAACAGGCTAATTTAGAATTCCTTCCCCAGAGCATGATGTGATCTTCCTGTGAAAAATGGAAGTGAGAGAGAGGTCAGGGATTTATTCTTTGCTGTTCAGATCATATGAAAAAAATTTCTCCATTGTATTAACATTAATTTATTAAACAAAGACTTTCATGCTCACATTAAGCATGTTTAAGACACATGATTCTACAATAGAGGCAAGAGCAACATACCAAGAACCAGTTCAAAATACTAGAGCAAGAAATAAATTGGCTATGAGACTATATTGTATAACACAGGGAGTATGGTGGTGGTGGTTTATTCCCTGAGTTGTGTCTGACTCTTTGTGATCCTGTGGACTGTAGCCTGCCAGGCTCCTCTGTCCATGGGATTTTCCAGGCAAGAATGCTGGAGTGGGTTGCCTTTTGTTCCTCCAGGGGATCTTCCTGACCCCGGGATTGAACTTGCAGCTCCTGCATCGCAAGCAGGTTCTTTACCACTGAGCCACTAGCCAATGTTTTATAATAACTATAAATGGAGTATAACCTCTAAAAATTGTGAATCGGTAAGCTGAACATCTGAAAATTATATAATATTGTACATCGACTGTACCTCAATAATAAATAAATAAAATACTAGAGTAAAATAGGAAGAATGGTACAGAGAAAAGGAGGCTGTAGGTTAAAATTGAATTTCCCAATGGTGATTAATTTGAGACTCCAAAGGGTGCCTTCTTCTCTAGGAAGAAGTTAGCTTATTTCTGTGGTAAGGGGGCTAAGATGCAATTGTGCAGGTGACCTGCAGTAAGCAGGCAAGCCCTTTCAAGGTCAACTGCATGAAAATTGAGTCTATTTTCTTCTTATTCCCATCCATGCAATATCCTTCATTCCTGATCTTTAAAAATAAAAAAAAATCACACACACATTTCCTCTTATTATTATGAAATAAAATGATCTCATAATGAGACCAAAATAATCACAATCAATAAATAGGCTTCTAGTGGAAAATTTTTTGTATCAATACACATAACACAAAAATAGCAAATTTCGTTTAATGAATTGGACTTTGTGAACCCTAAGATTTCTGGATGAGCTGGTTGCATGCCATCACCAACTCGATGGACGTGAGTCTGAGTAAGCTCCGGGAGTTGGTGATGGACAACTCACCAACAGGGAAGTTGGTGAAGGACAGGGAAGCCTGGCGTGCTGCAGTCCATGGGGTTGCAAAGAGTCAGACATGACTGAGTGAACTGAACTTAACTGAACTGAAGATTTCTGGTCCAAAGTATACAGTTGATAATAAATAATCAACTGTTTGTGAGTATTGCTTCCCTTGATTTTAGTTCATGCTCACAATATATGTATGCTATATGCATCAATGGAATGATGACTCAAAGTCCCCCAAATCATTTATATTAAATATTACCATAGGATATAATTTCAAGAATATGCTTTTTTCTCTAAAAGCTGGGTTCTGTTTCTGCTCTGTCATTTACATTTTTGTATAAAATCTTGTGACTTTTTCTAAATATCCCTATTTGTAAAACAGGGAAATGATATCTAATACAACAATTATATGAGGGCACGTGAGTATTTTTTTAAGTATGAAAGCACTTGGTAAATGATACACAATGCTACATAAATGTGTGTATTATAAGTCTTCAAACTGGTGAACATATTTTTCCATTGTTTTGGAAAGTTAATACTGAGACAACCTGGCACCTGGGACCCAGGATCCTTTGCTTCTGGACAAAGTCTCCTTGAGCAACAGAATACAAAGAAACAGTAGGGACTAAAAATAACTGCATGCATGAGCAGCTGGGGAAAATTATGAACAACAGGATGCAAAAAGACCAAAAGCTCAACTTGCCAGGTTTGAGGTGCCAGGACCAAAACCAGGGAACTGTGCGTGATACCTGCATGTAGCACCACTGAGGGGGTGACCCAGCCACCTAAGCCACCCCTTCAGCCCAACCCACAGGTCCATGCCTACCCTCATCCCACTTTAGGTACCAGCTCACCCCACTCTACTGTCATCCTGCAGGGAGCAAGCAAGGGCACCTGTTATTGTTTTTGAAACCTCATCCCAAAAATGCACGGCGTGAATTTTTCATCTGGCCTCTTAACAATTCCTGTTGGTTAAATTCCTGGAGAAGGAAATGGCAACCCACTCTGGTGTTCTTGCCTGGAGAATCCCAGGGATGGGGGAGCCTGGTGGGCTGCCATCTATGGGGTCGCACAGAGTTGGACACGACTGAAGTGACTTAGCAGCAGCAAACAGTCTAAGAACCCCAATCAGTAACAATATCAGGAATACCTTTGAAGAAATGAATTGAAAAGAAATAGTGAGGAGAAACACAGAACTGTTTGAATGATTGATGGAGAGCTATTGGTGGAAATGTCAGAAGAAGCATGTCTAGCTGTTTTATTGTGATTCTGCATGGGCTTCCCTGGTGGCTCAGGTGGTAAAGAATCTTCCTGCAATGCAGGAGACCTAGGTTCGATCCCTGAGTTGGGAAGATCCCCTGAAGAAGGGAATGGCAAACCACTACAATATTCTTCCCTGGAGAATCCCATGGATAGAGATACAGCCCAGGAGGTCACAAAGAATCAGACATGACTGAGTGACTAACACTTTCACTTGCATGGTCCTTCAAGGTTGTCACACAGGCACCCTGGCCACCAGCTCTAAGCTTGGTTCCAGCTGTGTTTTCATCTTCTCACCTTCCAGCACATCTTACTGTTTATTAATATTTTATGTTTCTCTCTTCTCCTGCTTGAATGCCCTAAGGGTTGGCATTTTGGCCTACTACCTATTGATATATTACTGCAGCCTGAAAGAGTGTTCATGGGGAATGAGGTGCTCAGTGAGTATCTGTGGAATAAACATATAGATGGTTCAATACTCACCGGGTTTTAAAAAAAAAGTAGAGTTGTTCACAGAAAAGGTGTGTGGGAAGAAGGAGTGTCTCACACAGATTCAGAAAGCAAGTGACCTTAAGGGGACAGGACCAAGAGTAGAGAGACAGTAACAGAGAGGAGAGACCTCTGGGCTGGAAATTACCTTTGATGTCCAGTGAAGGAATTCTTATAATAAAGGAGCACTGGAGGAAGACAGAGGCTTCCTAGGTGGCCCTAGTGGTAAAGAACATGCCTGCCGGTGCAGGAGACATAGAAACAGGGGTTCGATCCCTGGGTCAGGAATATCCCCTGGAAGAGTCTGGCAGGTTACAGACCATAAGGTCATAAGGAGTCAGACATGACTGAAGTAACTTAGCACATATGCATGCATGGCAGAACATAGCGTCAAGCCCTAGGCTAATGACACCAGGAATATAAAGACTAATAAGCTATAACTTTAGAGCAGGGGTCCCCAGTCTCTGGGATCTAATGTCCAATGATCTGAGGAGGAGCTGATGTAATAATAACGGAAATAAAGTGCACGATAAATGTAAGGCTCTTGAATGATCCAGAAAGTATCCCCCACATCTTGTTTCATGGAAAAATTGCCTTCAATGAAAGTGATCTCTAGTGCCAAGGAACTTGGGGCACTGCTCTAGAGGCACTCAGCTAATCTTCACTACCCCTTCCAAGCATTAGCTCTCCCATTTCTGATACATCAAAAAGCTCTCACTTGTAATTAGAGCCCCAGGTTTCACTCTTGCCCTGCCCACCCTCCACCTTACCCTCTGGGATCAGTTCTCATAACCACGGCTGGAAATGTCAGAGAATTTCACTCCCTTGCTCAAAATCTTCCCATGTCTTCTCATCTCCCTCAAAATAAAAACCCAAGGCCTTGCAGGGGCCCACATGCTTGGAGTCCTCAGACTTCAACCCCTCCCTGACCTTCTCTTCCTCTCAATCATTTAGCTCCATCCATACCGGGGGCTTCACTCAAAGCTCAGTTGATAAAGAATCCGCCTGCAATGCAGGAGACCCCGGTTGTATTCCTGGGTCTGGAAGACCCACTGGAGAAGGGTTAAGCTACCCACTCCAGTATTCTTGGACTTCCTTTGTGGCTCAGCTGGTAAAGAGTCTGCCTGCAATGTGGGAGACCTGGGTTCGATCCCTAGGTTGGGAAGATCCCTGGAGAAGGGAAAGGCTACCCACTCCAGTATTCTGGCCTGGAGAATTCCATGGATTGTATAGTCCATGGGGTCACAGAGTTGGACACAACTGAGCAACTTTCACTTCACTTCACTTCATGCTGGCCTCTTTGCATTTCCTGTAAGATGCTAGTCCTGCTCAAACCTCAAGATTTTCAGGTTTTCCCTCTGACTGGAATTTTCTTCCCCCAAACAGTCACATAGGTCCTTTCTCCTTTTATTCAGTTTTTCGCTCAACTGTCACTCTATCAGGGAAATCTTCTCTGACTACTCACCATAAAATAGCATGCCCCACTCCACTCTGACTCTGTCCCTCTTGGTCAGTTTTATTTTTTCCCTCTTGGTCAGTTTTAATTGCTGTCTTGAGTGATGCATAGCAGCTGTTCAATAAATATTTTTTGTTGAATGAATGCATAATTCGTGCCTGACTTTGAATAATTGATAATAAAATGTGATCTTTCCACAAGGGTGAAATATTATACATGAATTTACATTAAAATGAGAAACATGACTATTTGCGGGTAAAGAAAATTATGAGGAATTTAAATTTTCTTGAGATTTCTTTATATTTAGTTTTTACACATTCCACAATAAACTATATATTTTTTAATAATGTGATACAACTATTAGAAAAGCAAATTTCTATTTGCTATTAGTATGTGATGCAAGATGTGGCTCACTAGTTTATTATAATCTCTTTGGAGAATTCTGGAAGAAAATGTAGTCTGACTTGAGTTCCCCACAAAAAGTTGTAGTTTGTCTGAGCTTTAGATCAATTTTTATCTCAAACATGGTGTCCCTATATCTTTGAGTGTGTCAGCTCTTATGAGTCTTGGGTTTCCATATAACAATAAGATTCAGGAAATAACATAAATATTCAAAAGTAGAAAGTGAGTGAAACCAACAATATGCCTATATGAAAATACACCCATATGTGTTTGTTAAGCACATAAAAAGAGATTTTTGAGGTCATACAACAAACTCTTATGAGCATGCAGAGTGTGGCAGTCATGACAGAGGGGAATATTTTTATTAGTTGAACACTTTAAAGTAAGTATGCATTTTATTGTCATCACACATTTTATATATGAAAATAAAATCAGACAACATACACCAAAATGTGCAGAAACAGAAAAATATTCACAGTTTAAAAGTTCCAGAACAGTGTATAGGTTAAACCATTATTTATAAATATTAAATAAAGATCACACAAAAGTAGCTCAAATTGGCAACAGTAGTTATCTCTGACTGCATGATTTTAAAGGAGTTCGTTTTATTTCCTTTCCTTCTATTTAGTTATTAAATATATTTCAATGACCCCATTTTTCTTTGTTAATAAACAATCTTTTCTAAATGAATTAAATTTATAAGGAAAGCATATATAAATTTCTGTCTGAAGATGGAATAAAAACTGCAATGCATATAACTACCATTACCTAAAGACCTCATAAAATAGCAGAAGTACCGAAAGACCTCAATAGATAAATAGTCAAAGACCGCAAAAAGACAATCTCTTTTGAGGACAAATAGCTAGGGATAACATACGGAAATAAATATTCATCATTAATCAACCAAATGCAAATTAAATGAGGTAACTCTTTACAGATTAAATTAGCAAAAAATGTAAATGATCATACTCAGTACTTTTGAAGGAACAGTGTACCTACAATCCTCATACCTTTCTGGATGCCCTCACCCATGGGGCATTTATGCAGAGCCCAAGCTCTGGAGACACAATGCTTTGCTGCAAATCATGTTCCACCACTTTCTTGTTGGGCACTGTGGCATGTGGTTCATCCTCTCTGCAGCTGCAAAATGGGGATAATAATAATACCTCCTGATAACATGCTATTGGGAGGATTTAATGAGTCAATACCCAGAAATTTTTTAGAAGAGTAAACAGATAATACATATTAACTATTAATTATTGACTACATATCAACTAGGATTTCAGCAGGAAAGAGATAGCACCCACATTAGTCTAATTTGAAGAGGATCTATTTTCAACTTTACATAATTGTATTAGTTTTGCCAAATAAAATTAATTAAGACAAAAAAAAAAAAAAGAGGATCTATTTTCAAAGGACTATTCACAAGTTGTGTGCAGAATATAGGGAAAGCATAGGGAGGAGGAAACCCTGGTTGAAGAAACTGAGGCTAACAGTACTGGGCTCTGCTTACACCTGCTCCAGAGGAATCATAAATAAAAGGAATTCCTGAAATATAGAAGAATACTTAGATATGTGTGAAAAGAGGAGTGATCTTCCAGTGGGAGAGAGCCTCGAGAAGGAGATAGATAATATATGTATACGTATGGCTGATTCAGCATGTTGTGCAGCAGAAACTAGCACATGATAAAGCAATTCTGTTGTTGCTTTGTGTAGTGGCTAAGCTGTGTCTGACTCTTTTGCAACCCCATGGACTGTAACCCACCAGGCTCCTCTGTCCATGGAATTTCCCAGGCAAGAATACTGGAGTGGGTTGCCATTTCCTTTTCCAGGGAAACTTCCCGAAACAGAGATCAAACCTACGTCTCCTGCATTACAGACAGATTCTTTACCACTGAGCCACCAGCGAAGCCCGAAACAATTACACTCAAATTAAAAAAAAAAAAGGCAACTTCTTAAGGAGAGAACCAGAGGAGTAGATGTTCCAACCTCCTTTTTCTCTCTCTTTGTCTTGTCAAGGCTCCCCAATAGCTGAACTTAGCTATGCATCTTTGTGGAAGGAGTCAATGGATGCAGCCCATGTGGCTGAGCCTCCTGGCACAGAGAACAGAGTGCAAAAGGAAGAGAAATGGGTCTAGAGGCTGCCTGGCCTGGGCCCTCCTAGAAAGAGAGGCAAAAAGCAGATTTTTAAGTGTTGTAAATCCCCACCAGACCTTCCTGTCTTCTCCAAGGACTCTTTGAAAAAGCCAATATATTTCTTGTTTTTCCCTTGCAGAGTATCTCTACCAGTTTCCTTCAGTCCTAGGGGTCAGTGGAGCCCAAGCCCTGAACATCCAACCTCTGTGAGGCATCAGCAAAGAATTTAAATACAGTCTCTTTTTAGAAGTTTGTCTCACATTCAATGATGCTGCTGACTAGCCATCACTAGGCTCACTGTTTTTTTTTAATTTACTTATATATTTTAATTGAAGGATAATTACTTTAAGACCAGAAACTATAAAACTCTTAGAGGAAAACATAGGCAGAACACTCTCTGATATAAATCACAGCAAGATCCTCTATGACCCACCTCTTAGAGTAGTGGAAATAAATACAAAAATAAACAAATAGGACCTAATTAAACTTTTGCACAATGAAGGAATCTATAAGCAAGGTAAAAAGACAACCTGCAGAATGGGGAGAAAATAATAGCAAATGAAGCAACTGACAAAGAATTAATCTCCAAAATGTACAAGCAGCTCGTGCAGCTCAGTACTGGAAAAACAAACAACCCAATCAAAAAGTGGGCAGAAGATCTAAACAAACATTTCTCCAAAGAAGACATACAGATGGTGAATAAACAGATGAAAAGATGCTCAATATTGCTCATTATTAGAGAAATACGAGTTAAAAATACAATGAGGTATCATCTCACAGCAGTTAGAATGGCCATCATCAAAAAGTCTATAAATGCTGGAGAGGGTATGGAGAAAAGAGAACCTTCTTACACGCTTGGTGGGAATGCAAACTGATACAACCACTATGGAGAACAGTATGGAGATTCCTTAAAAAAAAAACTAGGAATAAAACTACCATAGGACCCAGCAATCCCACTACTGGGCATATACCCTGAGGAAATCAGAATTGAGAAAGACACATGTACCCCAATGTTCTTTGCAGCCCTATTTACAAGAGCCAGGACATGGAAGCAACTTAGATGACGGCTTGTTTTGAACAAGTGGTTGAGGGCTGTCCACAGAGCATCAGAGGATGTTTGATGAAATTCTAAGCCTTGTATATGATTGAAATGACTGTGATAGGGGCTAAGACTTCATTATCAAGGACAAATCATTCCATGATTGATCCTTGGTTATTGACCAATGGCTAACTTCTGCTAGATTGAGGAACACTCTTGTTGGAAGCAAACTTCAGGCCCTAAAAGTATGAAAAAGGACTCCAGAAACCTCAAAGAGTGGGTAAATTAGGCAAATCAGTGAAAACTGAAAGAAAGACTATACATTCAATTAAAAGATGGATACAAATATATAGATATTCCATGGCTAAAATGAACTTGAAAAATAATTAGAATTCACTACTGCACTTATAGAGAGTTCTGTTTCTTTTGCCTATGAGTCTTTTCAGTACTAAGGAAAAGATGGACTAAAAAAGTCCAGTGAGGAACAGGTACGTTAAACTAACAAATTTTCTCTAAGCCATTATATGAAAAGTGTGTGTACCTCCTCCATAAAAGCTCCAAGATTTAAAATACAACAGAAAATGGTAACAGTGAAAATGACAAATCTTCAGCTTCTTCTCATTTTCATCCCAAGATACTTTTGGTGTCTGTACTTCTCATCTGCTCACTTTCTTTCTCTCGTTGCCTGTTTTCGGTAGCTCCTCTTCTTCCTCTCGTCTCTGAGTCTTCATTCAGATTGGTTCCAGGAAAGAAAAGGGAAGAAATCATCTTGTATGTCTCCCTCAACCCTGCAATATTTCACATCCTTTCTCACCGGGAAACTGTTTATACAGCAAAAGCAGAGGAGACCCACCAATACTGTGATGCCAAGAATGCTTTGTTTTGTGAGTAAAATAAACAGAAAGGGAAAAGAGATCACTTCATAATACCCAGAACAGTTTCAAGGGCAAAGAACAGCTATTGTCATCCTTAGTCCAAGTTCTTTTCTTTGGACTTCCTCGGAAATGATTTTCTTTTCTCCTTAATTATAAATGATCAACAATCTAGAATAAAAAGACAAGAAAATCATTTTCATCCTAACAATATGTGGGAAAATATTACTGGCCATAGCTTTGTAAATAATGGCTTTATTTAGATTTACTGTTGCTGCTTATATTTCTAAATAATCATCATTATGTGCTTATATTTATTGAAGTAGGTTATCAAAATGCATAACATAGTCTTTCCATTAACTCTTTCACATTAATGAGTTGCTATTTAGTAAATTACTATTTCCCGTCACTAAAATGAAGGAAGCCAGTGGCCTGAATGATTTTCCAAAGTGCCTATTAATAAACACCCAAGGCATATATTAAAATACTAGAATGCAAAGGTCTTTGGGAAGTAGATAAGCATATGAACTAGGTTTTGTAAAAATGTGCAGTAACCCTTTCATGACCAGAGCATATTGTCCAAAACAATTCCTCTTCCTGGTTCGCTTATCATACAAATTGCCATAAGTTTGACTTATGGAAATTTTGCAGTGACTTCGACTTAACCAAGGCCATTTTCATCTCATTATTTTGTGGGGAAATACTAAATGATTATTTTTAGAGCAAGGATTTTCTGATTACATTACTCCATTTTTTTAGTTCATTATGTTAGAGAGAGAGTAATATATGTCACCCACAAAAGTGGAAGAAAGTGAGTGGAATCTGATTTCAAGACCCACTATATAATTGTACTTAAATAGTGACTCTTGAAATATATATATATATATATATATATATACATATTTATGCTCTCAGTAATCTCACTTGTGTCCGACTCTTTGCAACCCTGTAGACTGTAGCCCACGAGGCTCCTCTGTCCATGGGGTTCTCCAGGCAAGAATACTGGAGTGGGTTGCCATGCCCTCCTCCAGGGGATCTTCCTGACCCAGGGATTGAACCCACCTCTCCGGCATTTCCTGCATTACAGGAGTATTCTTTACCCACTGAGCCACCTGGGCATGTGTGTGTTCAGTTGTATCTGACTCTTGCAACCTCATGGAATGTAGCCTGCCAGGCTCCTTTGTTCATGGGATTTTTTGGGGCAAGAATGGGGTGGGTTGTCATTTCCTCCTCTAGGGGAATCTTCCCGACCCAGGGATGGATATATATATATATATATATATGCACACATATACTTTCTATGTTTTAAATCATATTTACATAACTTACAGCCTCCTAATGTCATTTTACTAGTTCAAGTGAACTATAGAAACTTTACCTTCTTTTACTCTGCTCTGTTTATAATTGGATTTCTACTTCCCATACATACATTTAGAACTACATCAGATAATACGACGTTTTTCTTCGACCATCAAACATAATTTTAAGACCTCACAAGAAGAAGGAAAATAAAATTTTACCTGTATTTTTGTTTATCATGTTTTTGTTTCTTTCTTGAAATTCCAAATTTCCTTCTTCGATCATTTCTTTTCTGTTTAGAGAACTTTCTTTAGACATTCTTTTAGAGTGGATCTGCTGGCAATAAATTCTCTTAGTTTTTCTTTATCTGAGAAGGTCTTGGTTTTTTATTGCTAAAGGTTATTTTCACTGGGTATATGATTCTAGCTTGAGTTTTTATTATTATTATTTTTAGCACTTGAAATACACTATACCATTTTCTTCTGGTTTCCATGGTTTCTGATGAGTGAAGAATGATTCAAACTCCTTTCCCTTCTATATGTAAGATGCCCTTTTTTTCTCTGGCTGTTTTCAGTTTTTCCCCTTGCTTTTAGTTCTCACAAGTGCAAGCATGATGTGTCTTGCCACAAATATATTTGGGTTTATGCCATTTAAGGCTTCTTTAGTTTCTCAAATCTGTAGATTTATATGTCTTGCCAATTTTTTCAGCCATTATTTTCCCTTTGAGTACTTTTTTCCCCAGTCTGATTCTTCACTCCTAATGAGACCCTGATGGTATGAATGTTTACCTAGTTTATAATCCTCAAGTTTCTGGGGCTCTGTTTATTAGTTTTTTCCACTCTTTTCTTAGACTGAGTAATTTGTATTATTCTATATTCCATTTCATTGATTCTTTCCTCTGTTCTCTACATTCTGGTCTTGGTCCATCTATTGGGCTTTTTATTTTGGTGTTATTGCTTTGCTATTATACTTTTCAGCTCTAAAATGTCTATTTGTGGGGACTTCCCTGGCTGGCCAGTAGTTAAGACTCCAGCTCCCAATGCAGGGGTTCCAGGTTCCATCTCTGGTTGGGCAACTAAGATCCCACATGCCCTGTGGCATGGCCAAAAATAAATTCAAATGTCTATTTTTTTTTAATGCCTCCTTTTTTTTTTTTTTTTTTTGCTGAAGTTTTCTATATCTTCACTGGGTCTATTTTTTCATTTGTTTTGAATGTGTTCATTTTGCACTGAAACATTTTTATCAGAGCTGCTCTAAAATCTTGATGAGATCATTCTAAGACGGCTGGCATCTCGGTGTTGGCATCTGTTCACCGTATTTTTGTGTGGATTTTGAGGTCTTCCTGGTTCTTACTTTGGCAAATAACTTTCTCTTGAAAACTGGACCTTTATGTACCATGAAATGAGACTCTAGATCTTCTTTAAACTTTTTGTTTTAGCTGGTCTGCTGTGTTCCATGGGACTTCTTCTGAGCCAATCCAGTGTTGAGAGGAATAGCCATCTCATGCACCCTGGGTGGCAGTGAAATTTCAGGATTCCCCTTTTGTCTTCAATGATGTGGGAGGGGAAGGGGGTGTCATTACCAGATAGACTGAAGTCCTGGTTCCCTCTTTGTTTTTTTCTGATACTATCTGGGCAGGGGGTTTCCCAGATGGCTCAGTGGTAGAGAATCCACTTGCCAATGCAGGAAACACAGGTTCAATCCCTGGGTCGGGAAGATCTCCTGGAGAAGGAAATGTCAACCCACTCCAATAGTCTTGCCTGGGAAAATCCATGGACAGAGGAGCCTATTGGGCTACAGTCCATGGGGTTACAAAAGGTCAGACACATCTGACTGAGCACACACATTTGGGCAGAAGCTTGGAGCATCTCCTTATATCTTTATGAGCATGGAAGTCTGACTAATCCAGCCTCATCCATGCCTCATTTAACCTTAGCTGACATGGATGGGAGTGGATTCACTTTTTTTTTTTTTTCCTGTCTGTAATGTTTGGCTAGAGTAGAGCTGTTGCTGGCTAGAAGTTTTCTTTCTTGGTGGGCTGCCCCTTTCCTTTTGAGTAGAGAAAGCAGGTTTTTCATGAAACACTTTTGTATGTCTGTACCTGTTGGATTTCTGGGTTGTCAGCTTCTTCAGTTTCTAGTCTGAGACAAGAAGGAAATCCAGAAAACTTGCCAGCGTGTCATCCCTCGGGTCTTAAGGACACTGCTTGGTCTGCTGTCATCTCTCCATCTTTTAGATACTTGTTATACTTATTTCTTATGCTTATTATATATATATATGGCTTCCCTCATAGCTCAGTTGGTAAAGAATCCACCTGCAATGCAGGAGACCCTGGTTCAATTCCTGGATCCAGAAGATCCCCTGGAGAAGGGATAGGCTACCCATTCCAGTGTTCTTGGGCTTCGCTTGTAGCTCAGCTGGTAAAGAATCTTCCCACAATGCAGGACACCAGGATTTGATCCCTAGGTTGGGAAGATACCCTGGAGAAGGAGATGGCAACCCACTCCAGTATTCTTGCCTGGAGAATCCCATGGACAGAGGAGCCTGGCAGGCTAGGGTTGCAAAGAGTTGGACATGACTGAGGGACTTTCAGTTTCGCTATTATATATATAATGTCCTAGGATTTTTGTTGTACTTAGTGGAAAGAATAGAGAAAATTATGTCCACTTCATCTTCCAGAAGTAGATGTCTCCAGGTTTTTATTTTTTAAAGATGGCTCTTTTGGTAGTGATTTTGAAAATTTTTTTTCCAAGTCTTTTAAAAAAATGATTTTTAGTTATTTATTTATTTCTTGGCTGCACCACATAGAGAAGGGGAAGAAAGAATGAGATGTCTGGATGGCATCATCGACTCAATGGACATGAGTTTGAGCAAACTCCAGGAGATGGTGAAGGGAAGAGAAGTCTGGCATGCTGCGGTCCATGGGGCTGCAAAGAGTAGGATATGACTTAGCGATTGAACAACAAGAGCAACAGGGTACTGCTGTGGACAACTCCCTTTCTTGATTTGTCCCGGTGTATTTTATTTGCTGTTTGATGTTGTACCCCCTCGGGCAATGGACTACTTCTTTTCGTGGGCTGTGTTTCTTTGCACGAGCTCACTGCCACAGCCCACAGTAGAAAGGCCACTCCAGGGATTTTTTTTTTTTCCCGACAGTTTAGAGCAGGAAGTTTATTCATGGATGTGTGGAGGACACGGTAAGGGCCCTCGGACTGGAAGGCAAAGGGGCGATGGATGGGGACTGAGAACAGACACCCCAAGTCAGATTCTGTGGAGTCCTCAGGAACCTGGTGTGTGTGTGTGTGTGTGTGTGTGTGTGTGTGTGTGGTCTGTGTGTTGGAGGTGGGGGTGGTGGATGGTGCTGACCCCACCCAGAAAAGAGAAAACATGGTGCCTGATTCCCACAGTGGCAGCAAGCCAAGAATCCTCAAGTTAGAAGAAAACAGGGAGGAATCAAAGTAGTGCGTGTGTAACCCCAAGGAAGCCCCAAAGACAGAATGGCAGCGGAGCCGACTCAGGCCTCCACCTCCAGCAAATTCCATCACTGCTTTGGGCCTGGGCACCACTTTGGCTGCTCTCAGAGGCAGTGTGCCCAGGCTCAGCGTGCTGGGCCATGTGCCCTTGACCTTGACGACTTCTGCTCCGGGGCCCAGCTGTCTCCTCCTCACCCAGTTCCCTAGGCACGGCCACCAGCTCCTTCTGTTCTCTGCGAAGAGCCTGCCAGGCCTGGCCCCACAGCTGCAGCTCCACCACCTGCCTGTTCTCGGCCTTCTGTTCCTGCACACCATGCCATGGGGAGTCCCATTTCTGCAGGAAGCAGAGCATCTTGGCGCTAGGCTGGTCTTCCTCTAGGACCCACTAGGGTGCCAGGCTCACTTCTTGTGGTCTTTGCTGTTGTCCACAATTATACCCAAGGTATTCAAGACAGCCTGCAGCTTCCCTTGGGCACGCTTGGTCCTCCTTCAGATGTGCATGCGAGGTTTGGTAGACCCCTGTGAGCAGGCCATGGGGCTCCCTGCCTGCTTGGACTGGGACAGCTGCTACCACGCCCCATCCTAAGACACAGAAAACCCTACGTCTAACTCCAGCTCTCTGGGCACACACATGCCCATCAGTGGAGGAGGGCAGAGAAGGTTGTTGGGCAGGGGCATCAAGGGAGAGCTTAAAGAGCCCTGAAGATGCAAGGATGGGCTAGAAAGAACCCAGGGAGGCTGGTAGGAGGCAGGGTCATCTGAGTCAGGAGTCCAGAACTTTGGCACATGCTCCATGGTTCCAGGGGACCTCACTGACAAAACACAAATAAATTCAAAGATAAAATTTTAAAATTTTAATTAAAAATTATTAAAGTATAATTGCTTTACAATGTTATGTTAGATTCTGTTATACAATGAAGTGAATCAGCTATATGTATACATACATCCCTCCTTCTTGCACCTCCCTCCCACTCACCTCCCCCCACCCCCCTCACAATCCCACCCCTCCAGGTGATCACAGAGCATGGAGCAGAAGAAGGCAAACACAAAGCATTAAACCCTAAGCACAGCACACTTCTCAGCCCAGTGACCTACATGACTTCACAAGTCTCATGCAGTGAAGCTGGCCCCTGAATGAGGGATGCAATGGTGCAATGCCTTGAAATTCTTTTTAAGACTTCCAAAGAGACTGTTTTTTTTTTTTTTTTAATGTAAAACTTTAGTCTTTTAAGCATATATTTCATGTGTTTTGTTAACATACACTCTAGGAATTTGACTATTTTTTAACTAAATTGTCGCGTTGTTTTGACATTTGGAAGACATTAACACCTTCAAGTGGCTTTGATGAGATGGGGCTGTTGACTTCCTTTACTTCATCATATCTTGGTATTATGGTAAAGACACTTATTTTACCTCATAAATTTCTTAGTGATCCCATTATTATTCTGTAATTATTCCTTCAAGACAGAAACTAAGTTCCATTACACAATAGGGACTGTTTAGTTTCATCAAGAACAAAGAAGCTGCAGAATATTTACTGTCATCGGTGGAACTGAAAATCCTCAAATGACTCTTACCAACATCCTCTTCCTTTTTTCCCCCACTTTACTCTTAAGTAGGTTGTTTTTCTTTTTTTTTTTAACCTTCAGTAATACTCAGCATTAATTCTTTGGGCTGAATCAGTATGTCTACCTGTGTGGCTGCCTAATAGAATTGAATAAGTTGTATTGACTTCAAATTTTTTTCTGATTTTCTTGCAAAAGCTTCTTTTTAATGTTAAGATAAAATAATGAAGATTAAAATGTTAGGGTTTATAGTTGACTTTGGGATTTGACATGAATTCTAATAATAGTGTTACTAATGTCAATGGTAATATAATTTTTTTTATTGAAGGCTGTTTCTGTGTCAAACAATATGTTACAGAATTTATGTCTCCTTAACACATTTAAAACATCTATTTCTGCTTTATTGACTATGCCAAAGCCTTTGACTGTGTGCATCACAATAAACTGTGGAAAATTCTGAAAGAGATGGGAATACCAGGCCACCTGATACGCCTCTTGAGAAACCTATATGCAGGTCAGGAAGCAACAGTTAGAACTGGACATGGAACAACAGACTGGTTCCAAATAGGAAAACGAGTATGTTAAGGCTGTATATTGTCACCCTGCTTTTTTAACTTATACACAGAGTACATCATGAGAAACGCTGGGCTGGAAGAAACAAGCTGGAATCAAGATTGCAGGGAGAAATATCATTAACCTCAGATATGCAGATAACACCACCCTTATGGCAGAAAGGCAAGAGGAACTAAAGAACCTCTTGATGAAAGTGAAAGAGGAGAGTGAAAAAGTTGGCTTAAAGCTCAACATTCAGAAAACAAAGATCATGGCATCTGGTCCAATAATTTCATGGCAAATAGATGGGGAAACAGTGGAAACAGTGTCAGAATTTATTTTGGGGGGCTCCAAAATCACTGCAGATGGTGATTGCAACCAGGAAATTAAAAGACACTTACTCCTTGGAAGGAAAGTTATGACCAACCTAGAAAACATATTCAAAAGCAAAGACATTACTTTGCCAACAATTTCCGTCTAGTCAAGGCTATGGTTTTTCCAGTGGTCATGTATGGATGTGAAAACTGGACTCTGAAGAAAGCTGAGCACCAAAGAATTGATGCTTTTGAACTGTAGTGTTGGAGAAGACTCTTGAGAGTCCCTTGGACTGCAAGGAGATCCAACTAGTCCATTCTAAAGGAGATCAGTTGTGGGTGTTCTTTGGAAGGAATGATGCTAAAGCTGAAACTCCAATACTTTGGCCACCTCATGCGAAGACTTGACTCATTGGAAAAGACTCTGATGCTGGAAGGGATTGGGGGCAGAAGGAGAAGGGGACGACAGAAGATGAGATGGCTGGATGGCATCACCAACTCGATGGACATGAGTTTGGGTGAACTCCGGGTGTTGGTGATGGACAGGGAGGCCTGGCGTGCTGCAGTTTATGGAGTCGCAGAGAGTTGGACAGGACTGAGCAACTGAACAGAACTGAACACATTTAATGGCAACATTTATTCTTTCAATGTTGCAGAATAGATATTACTGTTTCTAATTGAGAGATGGGGAAATTGAGGCACCGAAGTGTGAATTTGCCCTAAGAAAGTAAAAAAGGTACAGTTTCTTTACCACTGAAGTTCTTTCCACTCTCCTCTGTAGTCTCCCAAAAAATGTCTTCTCTTGCAAAAAGTGAAAGCCTTATTATTATACATTTGTTTAAAAATCTTATAAAGATGACTCTCAAGGGTGCCTGTGTAATCTAAGATGCATTATTCTCAGTATTTGTGGTGTTGTTTGGTACTTTGTTTGTAGCTTGTATATTTAGCCATTACAATTTACAAAAGCACTTCATATCAAGAATAAGTTTATTTTACAGGAATATTTAAGAGAACTGGTAAGATATTTACCCTTTTGTTTGAAAAATAATGAAATTTGACCATAACTTGCTTGATAAATAGACACATCCATCTTGGAGTTCATGCATGGAGAGTAAGTTGCCAAGGACAACAATGCTCTGGGATAACTGGATTCTCTCTAAAGATGACCTTGGGAGCATACCTCAAAGACAGAGACACAAAGTGGCTACCGGGCAGGTGATTGGTAACATTCACAAGCATAGTTAATTTGGGATTTGCTTATTGCTCTCTGTCTGTGCTTCTACCACTTCTAACCAATTCCATTTTTATGTGGAACTTACCTGGAATGTTGGCTTGAATCTCTAGAAATAAGAGAACTGGGATTAACACATGGAGTCATTTTCCCCAAGAGATTAGAGTGTATTTAAGATGTTCTCTTACCTATGTTTTGGTACTATCTAACTTTATAGTTCTTTTATACAGAAAACATTTTGAACCAAATACAATGTATTTGACGGTTTTACTTATGCTGTTTGGGCTTCCCTGGTGGCTCAGTGATAAATAATCCTTCTGTCAATGCAAGAACCTCAGGTTCAATTGCTGAGTTAGGAAGATCCCCTGGAGAAGGATATGGCAACTCACTCCAGTATTCTTGCCTGGGAAATCCCACAAACAGAAGCGCCTGGGAAATCCCACGGACAGAAGAGCCTTGGGCTACAGCCCAAGGGGTTGCAAAGAGTCAGACATGACTTAACAACGAAATAGCAACTTATGTTTTTTTCTTCTCTTATGAAGATGTAACTTAACATGATTTGAAGCAAAACAAAGATAATAATAAAATCTGATAATTTTTATATTACCTGTGCTTTCTGTATAGGCATCACTGACTCAATGGACATGAGTTTGAGCAAACTCCCAAACTTGGTGATGGACAGGGAAGCTTGGCATGCTGCAGCCCATGGGGTCACAAAGAGTTGGACATGACTGAGCGACTGAACTAACTGACTAACTATACCTTCTGTATTGAGCAGTGATTTAACCTAGAGTTAAGAGTGCAAACTCTGAAATCAGCTCACCTCATTTTGATCCCAGTTTTGCCTCACTAGTGAAATCTTGAGAAAGGCAATCAAACCCTTAGGTCTCAGTAACCTCATCACTACCATTAAGTAGTGTTAACAACCATGCCTGGAAGATTTTATCAAGCATAAACTGTGAATATTATTTGATTTTGTATTGTCGTTAGAGCTGAAAATAGCTTCCTAGAACATTTATAGTTAACCTTTAATATAGACCAACTAGGAAACTAGGGTTCCAAGTGTATTCATAAACTAAGTCTCAGGATCTGCCAGCAGATACTTTAGAACTAAATTATGTATCAATTAGATGACCAACAAGAACCTCCTGTATAGTAGAGAGTGTCGCTCAATATTCTGCAATAATCTAAATGGTGAAAGACTTAAAAAAGGATATATGTATATGTATAACTGAATCATTGCCATACACTTGAAACTAACAACATTGCTAACCAACTGTGCTTCAGTATAAAATAAAAATTTTAAAAATTTAGTTCAGAAAAAAATATGTAGGCTGATTCTTAGACAAGATCTTTTACTTTAACTCAACACATGTGGATAATGAATGTTTTTCCGTTTACCTGAATACAAGGTTCTCAGTAATTTTAGGTCCTTCTTGAGTTGTCTAAACTTTCATGTATAATTATCTAAACCCTCTTTCTGAGTATCATTCTTCCCCAAATTGCTCTGGTTACTTCATTCTCAATCTTGGGGACTCAATTTACTCTGTAATACCATACTTGGAAAATCTTTCTTGAATAAAGTCTTAACTCCTACCTGTTTCATGATCAAGTTATACTTCCTCCTAAATGCTTCCTTAGAAACCTACAAGTCATTATCCTACAAGATAATTTGCCAAAAGTCTGATATTCCTCTCTGTGACTGTCCTCAGTGCCTTAGTAGTGTCCAGCTTTTTACAACCTCATGGATGGTAGCCTTACAGGCTCCTCTGCTCAAGGAATTTTCCAGGCAAGAATACTGAAGCAGGTTGCTATTTACCCCTACAGGGGATCTTCCTGACCCAGGGATCACATTCACATCTCCTGCAGTGGCGGGTAGGTTTCTTACTACTAACGCCACCTGGGAAGCCCCATGTTCCTCTCAAATAGATTATCAGGACAAGAACTGTATCTTCTACAGTGGAGTCTTTCATTTGAAAGAAATGCTATTCGATGGGTTGGGAGTTGAGAACCAGACTAGGCTATTCATCTCCCACCCTTGATCACACCTTATCTAATTCCTATCCCATTTCTCTTCTTTCCTCTCACGTGCTCACCTTTACTACTTTGTCCCACAGAATGGTAAGGTCAGTGCACATACTAGCAGAAAAATATTTTTTTCTTAATTTTCCTATGTTTGGGCCAAATCCTGGAGTAAACTCCAGGACCACTTTGTTGGAACATAATTTATCTAATACTTCTTTTGCTGCTGACCAGAGTCTTTCCACACTATAACTTCCCTAAGTATTTTCCATGAAGGATTATGAGGCATTCTGTGAAACAAAGATAGTCCCATGGAAAACTAATGGCAGGTCTATAAATAAAAAGAATTCCATATTTAAATAGGGGCAAAAAAAAAAAAAAACCAGCCTGGAATTGTCCCTTTTTAGCCCTCATGATGTGCAATAAAGACTTGTGAAGGCTGTAGTTGACACCAAAGAAATGAAATCACTTACGTTACCTTACGTTTAACCAGATTTACCTCAATTATCTGCCTATGAATTCTTAGCTGCAGTGTCTTGTGGTTCTTCCTGTCTTTGGTTTGCACCTGGGAAATCTCATTCTCTCCTGAAATGTGTCAGCTGCTGTCATTCTTTACACTAGCGGTGCCCAAACATTTTTGGCACCAGGGACAAGTTTCCTGAAAGAATATTTCCGTGGATTGCGGGAAGGGAGATGATGCGGTATTGTGGTATTGCGAGCAATGGTTCGCTCAGTAATATGAGCAGTGGGGAGTGATGGGGAGCACAAATGAAGCTTTGCCTGATGGTCTGGGGACTCATGCCCTACATAGAAGATAATCTGTACTGATTCTCCAACATGTAGTGTGTTTTTTAGGTTCTCATTTGTTAATTTGTCCCCTGATTCCCAATAATTGGAACATCATTTTGACAGATCCTAAACAAAAATTTTAAGGAATAGTTTTTATACAAGAGACACTAAAGAAATATATGATACTACAAAGCATAGACGTTATTAAGAGTATTATTGTTAATATTTTGGAATCTTGGCATACCTTCTGGTGAGTTCATTCATGTTTTTAATGAACTAATTAATTGCACTTCATCTGAATGTTAACAGAGTCTGTAGTCAGTTTTTGTTATTAAATTTTCTTTGTTTAATAATTCTTAATATGTTTTTCACATATAGCCAGAACAACTAGGGAAACACATTCCAGGTTTTATAGCTCTTGGACATTTGATTGTGGTGGTCAAGAAACAGTGTATTTGTCACAAGGCGTTTGAGGTGCAAGGGACTTGAATATATTTGAAATGGTTCCTTTGTATTTTTATTAAACTCTCTACTTGTTTTTCTATGCTTCTCTGACTGACAGATGGGCTTATTTCTCCTATTTCTTTTGTCAATATCTGTAACTCAATAGACAAAGAAACTGGAAATTAGTTTGTACCACATTTTCAGAGGAAAATGTTTTATTCCAGCTGCAATTGTTTCTAAGTTAAAAGAAAACCTTTTAGGTGACTTACCTACAAGAGGGAAAATAAGAACCCAAGTGTCCAAGATAAAAATGCTTGTGGTATTTTTCTGATTATCACAGCAGCCCAGATCAACACAAGGTCACTTCCAGGTCCTTCCGATTACAACCATTCTCCCCATCACTCAAAGGTGGGTGAATTCGCTCAGAGAGTTTATCCAATTGTAGCTGTTTTTATTAAAGAGCTTGTTGTTGACTTGACAGATGCTTATGTCTTATGAGGGGCTTCCCTGGTGGCTCAGTGGGGAGGAATCTGCCTGCAATGCAGGAGACCCAGGTTCTATTCCTGGGTTGGGCAGATCCCCTGGAGAAGGAAATGGCAACCCGCTCCAGTATTCTTGCCTGGAGAATTCCATGGGCAGAGGAGCCTGATGGACTACAGTCCACGGGGTAACAAAGAATCAGACATGACTGAGCACACATGTGCTATGCCTTATGAAGATATCACAGAATTTAAAAATTAAAATTTGATGGTGGTCATTGTATAAATAATTAAATATTGCAATGTAATAGTGAGGCCTTCATGGAAAAAATATTTTTCTATGCAGTCCCCAGTCCAATAATCCTCCAGTCCAGAGGCTATCTTGAATCTGGAACCTATCTTGTCCTGAATACTTTGATTAAATCTCACCAAGCTAGATCTTCATCCTTCTATAATACATGTGTCCTCTGTATGTATTTGCCCATGCTCCAGAGGCTCTGGCTGGCTTTGTACTCTCCTGGGTAGAGTGAACTCTTTCCTGATTGGCTCGCCATGAGCCTGACTCACTTTTTCAGGTCTGGGGATTCCCCAGGGATTTGCCATATTTTCTAATCTGTATTCTGACAGCTGCATAGTATTCCCCTCACATCTAAGGAAGGAAATCAGACAGCCCAAGGTCATCTACATCTATAGAGAGGCACAGGGAAATTAAAAGCCTTATTTAATTTATCCAACAGTTGCTGATGGTACCGCGGACAGAACATTCTATTGGTCTATCCTCAATTCTGGACCTGAGATGTAAACGCCCAATCTCATGAATGAACTCTTCACTTCTTGGTTTTGCTGCTCCTTGCTCCCAGTCCTATGAAGAAAATCTACTTGGAGTTTTCTTGTTTCTTCTGTGCATTCAGACATGCCTTATTTTCTTGCTGGGGAGAACCTCTTCTCTTAGCATTCACATTTGTCTCTTCTTCAGGTGCTATCTCAAATTTCCTGTCCTATTAAAAGCTTCCTAGTTGAATTATGCCAATATCTGATTGTTACTTTTCTCCTCAGGTGGATTTGTATACATTAATTGGCTTATGATACAATTCCACTGTGAACTTTCTTTTTTCATTTTCTCACCCAACCTCCTCTTCTCATCAGATTATAAAATCTCAAAAATCACATCTTCCATTTTCTTTTAAATTCTTTAAGGTGCTGCATAGCCATAAGCTCTGTTTGTCATTGTTGTTTTGTTTTGTTTTTTCCTCTTTCTTGGCTGCATTGAAAAAATAGAATGCAAATATTTTCCCTCCAGGGAAGCTTTGGGAAGGGGAATGAGTTTTTCAGTGGCTAATGATTTGTACTCTGTGTTTAATGGTTCAATGAAGTCTATTAGGTAATAAAGTATGGGAAAGAGGGTTCTAAAGGAAGGTTTGTGCTGTGTGCTAAGTCATTTCAGTCATGTCTGACTATTTGCAACCTATGAACTGTAGCCCACCAGGCTTCTCTGTCCATGGAATTCTCCAGTCAAGAATACTGGAGTGGGTTGCCATGCCCTCCTCCAGGGAATCTTCCCATCCCAGGGATTGAACCCTCATCTTCTGTCTCCTGCATTGGCAGGTGGGTTCTTTACCACTAGTGCCACCTGGGAAGCCCCTAAAGAAAGGTAGAGGGGGATAAATCAGGATGAGGAAATAATTTCCCTGAGCCTACAGGGAAGATGTTGGGAAGTGGAGGAGGGAAGGGTAAGCGTTACTGAAGAGGAGCCTGGGGACTCAAGGCAAATGGGAGGGAGGGACAATCAGGGAAACCTCAGGCTCAGCTGAGAGAGGCTGGATCTGATAAAGGACCCCAGGAAAGGCTGTGTTCCAGAGCCCAGAAGGCACCAGAGCTGAGTTAGAGCTCACAGGCCAGTTCTCTTTCTGGCCCTCACTGGAGCTGGCATCTCTCCTTTCTTCTACTCAAGGGCCAGGAATGTGGCACCTTTGGTGCCTGGCATGTTCACCTTGCATCATTCAGCACATCACCAGCTCTCCTCCTCTCTGTGCTGGCCACCCAGCTGGGTCTCTGACAGCCACCTGTATGAGACAGGGGTATAGCATATGGTGGCTATATGTCATCTCTGAAGCTTTTATCTTCAGCACAGATTTCTCTTCTGATTTTAATTTCCCATTTGCATATCTATTCAAGTATCATGGACATTACAGATTTAATACATCCCAAACTCAACCTCTGATCTTCTTCCTCTTAGTAAACAATATCTCTATCCATTTGGTCACTTAAATCATCAACCCAGAAGTCATCCCAGCCATATTCAAATGATGTATTTTAAAAAGCAGAGACATCACTTTACCCCCCCAAAAAAAGTCCATATAGTCAAAGCTATGGTTTTTCCAGTAGTCATGTACGAATGTGATAATTGGACCACAAAGAAGGCTGAGCACAGAAAAATGGATGCTTTTGAATGGTGGTGGTGGAGAAGATTCTTGAGAGTCCCTAGGACAGCAAGGAGATCAAACCAGTCAATCCTAAAAGAAATTAACCCTGAATATTCATTGGATGGACTGACGCTGAAGCTCCAATACCATCTGATGCCATCCAATACCATCAGTAAAAGACCCTGATGTTGGGAAAGATTGAGGGCAGGAGGAGAAGTGGGAAATAGAGTATGAGATGGTTGGATGGCATCATCAATTCAATGAACATGAGTTTGAGCAAATTTGGGGAGACAGTGAAAGATAGGGAAGGCTGATGTGCTGCAGTCCAAAAGGCTGAAGAATCATACACAACGGAGAGAATGAACAGCAACAGCCAGCAAAACCTATTTGCAAAGGTGAAGGTGGTGTTTAATGAAACCAGCAAGTAGTTTTGCAGTATCTCTGAAATAGTAAGAATGAGAATCCATTCCTAGGCCTGAAGGGGCAACAGAAAAGAGTGGTTCCTAAAATCTGAGGCATGGAGGGGTGTATGGAAGGGACTTGACAGGATCTGTGTCTTCCAGATAATGGATGTGGGTGGCCTCCAGCACAGTGAGGGGTGGAAAGGAGACCTCAGAGTCACTCTACTAGGCACCCCTCGTGTACTCTTTCTGAAGTACGGGAAAATAAAGTAAATAAATAAATAAATAAAAAGAAGGAAAGAAAACAAAACCTGTTGATGATGTTGAAATGATCCTGGAGGTGAGCCTCCTAGAACAGAGGGCAGAGCAGAGAAGGGGGACTTCTTCATGGTCCAGTGGTGAAGAATTCACTTGCCAGTGCAGGGGACACAGGTTCAATCCCTGGTCCAGGAAGCGTCCACATGCTATGGGGCAACTTAAGCCCTTGCTCTGCAAATGCTAAAACTGGCATGCTGTAGAGCTCGCGCTCCCCAGGAGAAGCTAGCTTAAGGAAAAGCCCTCACACCACAACTAGAGAGTAGCTCCCTCCATCCTCTCACCCTCCCACCCCTGCTGCCCACTCGCCTCAATTGGAGAATGCTTGCTTGTAGTGACGAAGACCCAGTGCACCCCAAAATAATTTTAAAAAAAGCAAACCAGGAGAGACAAGGAGAAAAAAATAAAGCACAAACAATTTTTGACTCACATCTATTTCATGTCAATAACTTCCTCATGGTTCTCCAGTATGTACATAAAATAAAACCAAAGAAACAACTCAAAAGGTGGAAGGCAGTTGGGGAAGAGACCAGTCCAAGAGTCTTGGACTGGACTGTGAGTGGTTAATTCCTTGTCTGCCCAGTGCCTGCACACTGTGGGGAAGGGTTGACTGTGTTTGTTGACTGCTTCCAACTCTCACTCCCTGGAAGCTGAGGCTCATTCTCTCTGGCTTGTGCACTTTCATGGGAGCGTGAAGCAGCTTTTGAAGACTGGTTTTGTTGTGCTCATTCATTCGCTGACATATAATCAAATGTTTTACTTTGGTTCCATTATCTTTTCATCAAAATGCTTTGAAAAACTATGATTGATATCACCAAGTTGGTTCAGTTGAGGACAAACCATCTTCAAAGCCGAATTGTCTCTCCTGATCCAGCTCAATAACTTCACCATATTACATTCATAAATTGAATTGCTTCTGATTGCTTCTGACTGACTTTTCTTGAAAACAAAACTTATTCTCTTTTTTACATAATCAATCATGGAATAAAGTAGGTGACATAGGTCATTTGCCACAGATCAATTGCTCTATAAAATCACAAAGGAAGGTCAGAGAGAAGAGGGTGAAGGCTTTCTAAATTGCCAAAATGGAAAATTTGCAAAGAAAATCTGAACCCACTTCTTCCTTTGGACCCCAGAAAACTGCATTCTCCCCTTTCTCTAAGTTATTGGGGCGGGCGGGGGCGGTTAAACTTGATTTACGACTTCTTTGACAATCCTCTTTTCAACAGAAAATCTAAATTCCCTCTCTTTAAATATGTGTTGGGCTTACTGACTCACTTCTAACACTGTGTGCTAAGTTGCTTCAGTCATGCCTGACTCTTTGCAACCCCATCGACTGTAGCCCACCAGGCTTCTCTGTCCATGGGATTCTCCATGCAAGAATAGTGGAATAGGCCTTCCTCCAGGGGATCTTCCTGACCAAGGGGTCAAACCTGTGTCTCTTATGTCTCCTGCACTGACTTGGCAGGTGGGTTCTTTACCACTAGCACCACCAGGGAAACCCCACTTCTAACACTAGAAGGAGGCAGAAGCAAGGCTACCTGTGAGACTGCTAAGTCTAGTCACAAAAGGTGGGCTTTCTCTTTTGCAGGGCTCATCGTTTCAGAGCTCTGAGCTGCCACGGAAGAAGTCAGCCTATGCTGAAGTTGCCATGTTGGAAAGACCATGGAGACATAGAGACAAGCCAGGGGTGTCCAGCTTTTCCAGCCACAAGCTCCACAAGTATCACACCCAGGAGAGAAGAGACTCTGTGATGATTCCAGCCTCATTACTCTCTGACTGTAATGAAATGAAAGACCTCGACTAAGAAACATCTGTGGAGTCCAGTCAGCCCCCAGAACCATGAGACACAGAGCTAGGAAATGACTGCTATTATTCTGTTCCACTAATTTTGGCATGGTTTATTATATAGCCACAGTACTCAGAGCACTGGTCTTTCCCTTCATTAGACTTTGAATGGTGGATGTTTTTTATCTAAGTCTTGGACATTCTCCTGTTATGTATTATTCTCTTTCTGTCAGTAATCTCATCTTCCCCATGGTTTTATTTTGTAGATTTTTCCATTCCTCTTTTTAAATTAATTTTTATGGGAGTATAGTTGATTTACAATGTTGTGTTAGTTTCTGGTGTACAGCAAACTGAATCAAATATATATATATATATATATATATATACATACATACATACAGCTACTCTTTTTTTTAAGATTCTTTTCCAATACAGATCATTACAGAGTATTGACTTGTGCTATACAGTAGGTCCTTATTAGTTCTCTATTTTATGTATAGTAATGTGTGTATGTCAATCCCAATTTCCCAACTTATCCCTCTCCCCCGCTGTCCTGCCTAGAAATCATAAGTTTGTACTCTGCCTCCATGACCATTTCTGTATTGTAAATCAGTTCATCTGTACCATTTTTTTTTTCAGATTCTGCACCACATATAAGCAATATCATATGAATTTGTCTTTCTCTGTCTGACTTATTTCACTCAGTATGGCAATTTCTAGATCCATCCCTGTTGCTGCAAATGGTGTTACTTCATTCTTCTTTTATGGCTGAGTAATAGTCCATTGTGTATATGTACCACACTTTCTTTATCCATTCTTTATTCATGGATTTAAATAGCATTTATATATTGTGAAGGTTGACTTTATGGGTCACCCTGATTGGGCAATGGGGTGCCCAGACATTTGGTTAAACATTATGTTTAAGCTGTCAACCCAGAAGTTATTCTAGACAAATCCTTGTCCCTTATATTCCCAAACCAATGTATCACCAAGTTCTAGCAATTCTTTTTCTACATAAGAACCATTATAAGTTATTTCGGTCCTGACTTCTGCCACCCTAGTCTAACCAATATTGTCTACCTCATAGGATAATACAGTAAATTTTCAATATTCTCTTTACTTCTAATTTTGTCATCTCCACTGCTACCACTCTATAATACAGTCTTCATGTAATGGGTGTTTTAAACGTATATCATATGACTTATCCCCCTGTTTAAGAACTTTCAATCAACCAGCCCATCCCCAGCAGAAGACAGGCAGGTGAGGGCAGCCAGAGCTGGAAGGGGGCAATCGTGGCCCCAGAGAGGCATCCTCTACCAAACTGCAAGCAGGCTTTGTTGCTAACCAAGACTTCTTGGGATTCTGGACAGTCGACACCTGCTGGGAGGATTGCAGCCAGAGATAAGCTCCCTGGAAGAGACACAAGGCACACCTGAGAAGACGTACTTATTGTACACCCAGAAAACTGAGCGGCTGGGATGGGGGAGGCTATAAGTTGCAGCCTTCAACTGGAGGCAACCGTGCTCACCAAACACCTGGTCGCCTGAGCTGCTCGGACCTAGGACAAGCACAAAACGCAGGCCCAACCAAGTCTGCGCCTTTGTGGAGTACCTGAGAACCTGAACCTGAGTGGCTTAGACCTGTGGAGTGCATGCAACCCAGGGCCAGCATCAGACAGTTCCTGGCAGAACAACCTAGAGCCTGAGCAGTGTAGACTGGGAAAGCACACACGCTGTGAGCGGGGGCAAACCCAGTGTGGCTGAATCACTGTGAGCACACGCCAGTGATATTTGTTTGTAGTGTTCCTCCTTCCCCATAGCACGACTGAACAAGTGAGGCCAAAAAAAAGTGACCACCACCAGATCCCTTGTGTCAGGGCGGAAATTAGACACTGAAGAGACCAGCAAACAGAAGAAACTAAAATAAACAGAGGGACCCGCTTTGGAAGTGACAAGTGCAATAGATTAAAACCCTGTAGTTAGCACTGACTATATAGGAAGGGGCCTATAGACCTTGAGAAGTACAAGCTGGACCAAGGAACTATCTGAAAATGAATTGACCCCACACTGTCCACAACAGCTCCAGAGAAAGTCCTAGATATATTTTTACTATTATTATTTTTTAATTAAAAATTAAAAAAAAAATTTTTAAGTCCCCTATTACTCCTTTAATTTTCATTTTTATAACCTACTATTAACTTGCAAAAAAAAAGAGACCTTATTTTTAAAGCAAACTTCATATATATTTTTAAATAATTTTTGTGACTTTTTTTTAAATATTGTATTTTTGATAATCTAATCTCTACTCTAGATTTTTTAATTTTTGTTTTTTATTTATTTTTTTTTTTCTCTCTAATTTTATTTTATTTTTAAACTTTACATAATTGTATTAGTTTTGCCAAATATCAAAATGAATCCGCCACAGGTATACATGTGTTCCCCATCCCGAACCCTCCTCCCTCCTCCCTCCCCATACCATCCCCT
>NW_011494839.1:4159483-4162268 GCF_000754665.1 Bison bison bison | reverse complement strand
TTTTTAGTATTTGTTATCAACTTTGTACCTTTAAGAACCCAATCTTCAGTACCCATTTTTACTTGGGAGTGAGATCACTGGCCTGATTGCTCTCTCCCCCTTTTGACTCTCCTTTTTCTCCACCAGGTAGCCTTTATTTCCCCCTCCCCCTTTTCTTCTCTACCAAACTCTGTGAATCTCTTTGTGTGTTCCAGGCTGTGGAGAACAACTAGGGAACTGATTACTAGCTGGATCTGTCTCTCTCCTTTTGACTCCCCCTTTTATCCTCCTGGCCACCTCTGTCTCCTTCCTCCCTCTTCTCTTCTCTGTGTAACTCTGTGAACATCTCTGAGGGATCCAGACTGTGGAGAGCACATAGGGAAGTGATTACTGGCTAGCTTGCTCTCTCCCCTTTTGATTCCCCCTCTTCTCCTCCTGGTCACCTCTATCTCCCTCCTCCCTCTTCTATTCTCCATGTAACTCTGTGTACCTCTCTGGGTGTCCCTCACTGTGGAGAAACTTTTCATCAATAACCTAGACATTTTATCATTGGTACTGTATAGATGGAGAAGACTTGAGGCTACTGTAAGAATAAGACTGAAAAACAGAGGCAGGAGGCTTAAGTCCAAATCCTGAGAACACCTGAGAACTCCTGAATCCAGGAAACATTAATCAATAGGAGCTCATCAAACACCTCCATACCTACACTGAAACCAAACACCACCCAAGGGCCAACAAGTTCCAGAGCAAGACATACCATGCAAATTCTCCAGCAACACAGGAACATAGCCGTAAGCTTCAATATACAGGCTGCCCAAAGTCACACCAAACCCATTAACATCTCAAAACTCATTACGGGACACTTCATTGCACTCCAGAGAGAAGAAATCCAGCTCCACCCACCAGAACACCGACACAAGCTTCCTAACCAGGAAACCTTGACAAGCCACCCGTCCAACCCCACCCACAGTGAGGAACCTCCACAATAAAGAGGAATCACAAACTGCCAGAATACAGAAAGGCCACCCCAAACACAGCAATATAAACAAGATGAAAAGGCAGAGAAATACCCAGCAGGTAAAGGAACAGGATAAATGCCTACCAAACCAAACAAAAGAGGAAGAGATAGGGAATCTACCTGATAAAGGATTCTGAATAATGATAGTGAAAATGATCCAAAAACTTAAAAACAAATTGGAGTTACAGATAAATAGCCTGGAGACAAGGATTGAGAAGATGCAAGAAAGGTTTAATAAGGACCTAGAAGAAATAAAAAAGAGTCAATATATAATGAATAATGAAATAAATGAGATCAAAAACACTCTGGAGGAAACCAACAGTAGAATAACAGAGGCAGAAGATAGGATTAGTGAGGTAGAAGATAGAATGGTAGAAATAAAGGAAACAGAGAGGAAAAAAAGATTTTAAAAAAATGAGGACAACCTCAGAGACCTCTGGGACAATGTTAAATGCCCCAACATTCAAATCATAGGAGTCCCAGAAGAAGAAGACAAAAAGAAAGACCATGAGAAAATACTTGAGGAGATAATAGTTGAAAACTTCCCTAAAATGGGGAAGGAAATAATCATCCAATTCCAAGAAACCCAAAGAGTCCCAAACAGGATAAACCCAAGGTGAAACACCCCAAGACAAATATTAATCAAATGAACAAAGATCAAACACAAAGAACAAATATTAAAAGGAGCAAGGGAAAAACAAAAAATAACACACAAGGGGATTCCCATAAGGATAACACCTGATCTTTCAATAGAAACTCTTCAGGCCAGGAGGGAATGGCAGGACACACTTAAAGTGATGAAAAAAATAACCTACAGCCCAGATTACTGTACCCAGCAAGGATCTCATTTAAATATGAAGGAGAAATCAAAAGTTTTACAGACAAGCAAAAGCTGAGAGAATTCATCACCACCAAACCAGCTCTCCAACAAATGCTAAAGGATCTTCTCTAGACAGGACACACAGAAAGGGTGTATAAACTTGAACCCCAAACAATAAAGTAAATGGCAATGGGATCATACTTGTTAATAATTACCTTAAATGTAAATGGGTTGACTGCCCCAACCAAAAGACAAAGACTGGCTGAATGGATACAAAAACAAGACCCCTATATATGTTGTCTACAAGAGACCCCCCTCAAAACAGGGGACACATACAGACTGAAAGTGAAGGGCTGGAAAAAGATATTCCATGCAAATAGAGACCAAAAGAAAGCAGGAGTAGCAATACTCAAATCAGATAAAGTAGACTTTAAAACAAAGGCTGTGAAAAGAGACAAAGACGGACACTACATAATGATCAAAGGATCAATCCAAGAAGAAGATATAACAATTATAAATATATATGCACCCAACATAGGAGCACCGCAATATGTAAGACAAATGCTAACAAGTATGAAAGGGGAAATTAACAATAACACAATAATAGTGGGAGACTTTAATACCCCACTCACACCTATGGATAGATCAACTAAACAGAAAATTAACAAGGAAACACAAACTTTAAATGATACAATAGACCAGTTAGACCTAATTGATATCTATAGGACATTTCACCCCAAAACAATGAATTTCACCTTTTTCTCAAGCATACACAGAACCTTCTCCAGGATAGATCATATCCTGGGCCATAAATCTAGCTTTGGTAAATTCAAAAATATTGATATCATTCCAAGCATCTTTTATGACCACAATGCAGTAAGATTAGATCTCAATTACAGGAAAAAAAACTATTAAAAATTCCAACATATGGAGGCTGAACAACACGCTGCTGAATAACCAACAAATCA
>NW_011494839.1:4157836-4159383 GCF_000754665.1 Bison bison bison | reverse complement strand
CAAATAAATAACCTAACTCTACACCTAAAGCAACTAGAAAAGGAAGAAATAAAGAACCCCAGGGTTAGTAGAAGGAAAGAAATCTTAAAAATTAGGGCAGAAATAAATGCAAAAGAAACAAAAGAGACCATAGCAAAAATCAACAAAGCCAAAAGCTGTTTCTTTGAGAAGATAAATAAAATTGACAAACTATTAGCCAGACTCATCAAGAAACAAAGGGAAAAAAATCAAATCAACAAAATTAGAAATGAAAATGGAGAGATCACAACAGACAACACAGAAATACAAGGATCATAAGAGACTATTATCAGCTGCTGCTGCTGCTGCTGCTGCTAAGTCGCTTCAGTCGTGTCTGACTCTGTGCGACACCATAGACAGCAGCCCACCAGGCTCCGCCGACCCTGGGATTCTCCTGGCAAGAGTACTGGAGTGGGTTGCCATTGCCTTCTCCACTATTATCAGCAACTATATGCAAATAAAATCGACAACTTGAAAGAAATGGACAAATTCTTAGAAAAGTACAACTTTCCAAAACTGGACCAGGAAGAAATAGAAAATCTTAACAGACCAATCACAAGCATGGAAATTGAAACTGTAATCAGAAATCTTCCAGCAAACAAAAGCCCAGGACCAGATGGCTTCACAGCTGAATTCCACCAAAAATTTAGAGAAGAGCTAACACCTATCCTACTCAAACACTTCCATAAAATTGCAGAGGAAGCTAAACTTCCAAACTCATTCTATGAGGCCACTATCACCCTAATACCAAAACCCGACAAAGATGCCACACAAAAAAAGAAAACTACAGGCCAATATCACTGATGAACATAGATGCAAAAATCCTTAACAAAATTCTAGCAAACAGAATCCAACAACATGTAAAAAAGATCATACACCATGACCAAGTGGGCTTTATCCCAGGGATGCAAGGATTCTTCAATATCTGCAAATCAATCAATGTAATACACCACATTAACAAATTGAAAAATAAAAACCATATGATTATCTCAATAGATGCAGAGAAAGCCTTTGACAAAATTCAATCCATTTATGATAAAAACCCTCCAGAAAGCAGGCATAGAAGGAACATACCTCAACATAATAAAAGCTATATATGACAAACCCACAGCAAACATCCTCAATGATGAAAAATTGAAAGCATTTCCCCTAAAGTCAGGAACAAGACAAGGGTGTCCACTCTCACAGCTACTATTCAACACAGTTTTTAACAATGAGAATTCTCATTGTTAGTGTATAGAAATGCAAGGGATTTCTGTGTGTTGATTTTATATCCTGCAACTTTACTATATTCATTGATTACCTCTAGTAATTTTCTGGTGGACTCTTTAGGGTTTTCTATGTAGAGGAGCATGTCATCTGCAAACAGTGAGAGTTTCACTTCTTTTCCAATCTGGATTCCTTTTATTTCTTTTTCTGCTCTGATTGCTGTGGCCAAAACTTAATCATGATGGTATGATCACTGACCTAGAGCCAGACATCCTGGAATGTGAAGTCAAGTGGGCCTTAGAAAGCATCACTATAAACAA
>NW_011494839.1:4156165-4156608 GCF_000754665.1 Bison bison bison | reverse complement strand
GTAATACTCCATTGTGTATATGTACCACTGCTTTCTTATCCATTCATCTGCTGATGGGCATCTAGGTTGCTTCCATGGCCTGGCTATTATAAACAGTGCTGCGATGAACATTGGGGTACACGTGTCTCTTTCCCTTCTGGTTTCCTCAGTGTGTATGCCCAGCAGTGGGATTGCTGGATCATAAGGCAGTTCTATTTCCAGTTTTTTAAGGAATCTCCACACTGTTCTCCATAGTGGCTGTACTAGTTTGCATTCCCACCAACAGTGTAAATATATAGATCAATGGAACAAAATAGAAAGCCCAGAGATAAATCCATGCACCTATGCACACCTTATCTTTGACAAAGGAGGCAAGAATATACAATGGAGAAAAGACAATCTCTTTAACAAGTGGTGCTGGGAAAACTGGTCAACCACTTGTAAAAGAATGAAACTAGAACACT
>NW_011494839.1:4139315-4156065 GCF_000754665.1 Bison bison bison | reverse complement strand
AACAAAGGTCCATCTAGTCAAGGCTATGGTTTTTCCTGTGGTCATGTATGGATGTGAGAGTTGGACTGTGAAGAAGGTTGAGCTCCAAAGAATTGATACTTTTGAACTGTGGTGTTGGAGAAGACTCTTGAGAGTCCCTTGGACTGCAAGGAGATCCAACCAGTCCATCCTAAGTGAGATCAGTCCTGGGTGTTCATTCGTAGGACTGATGTTGAAGCTGAAACTCCAATACTTTGGCCACCTGATGGAAAGAGCTGACTCATTTGAAAAGACCCTGATGCTGGGAAAGATTGAAGGCAGGAGGAGAAGGGGACGACAGAGGATGAGATGGCTGGATGGCATCACTGACTCGATGGACCTGAGTCTGGGTGAATTCCGGGAGTTGGTGATGGACAGGGACGTCTGGCGTGCTGCAATTCATGGGGTCGCAAAGAGTCGGACACAACTGAGCAACTGAACTGAACTGACCTGAACAATGAGAAAACAGAAAGAGAAATCAAGGAAACAATTCCATTCACCATTGCAATGAAAAGAGTAAAATACTTAGGAATGTATCTACCTAAAGAAACAAAAGACCTATATATAAGAAACTATAAAACACTGGTGAAAGAAATCAAAGAAGACACAAATACATGAAGAAATATACCGTGTTCATGGATCGGAAGAATCAATATAGTGAAAATGAGTATACTACCCAAAGCAATCTATAAATTCAATGCAATCCCTATCAAGCTACCAATGGTATTTTTCAAAGAACTGGAACAAATAATTTCACAATTTGTATGGAAATACAAAAAACCTTTAATAGCCAAAGCAATCGTGAGAAAGAAGAATGGAACTGGAGGAATCAACCTACCTGACTTCAGGCTCTACTACAAAGCCACAGTCATCAAGACAGTATGGTACTGGCACAAAGACAGAAACAGATCAATGGAACAAAATAGAAAGCCCAGAGATAAATCCATGCACCTATGCACACCTTATCTTTGACAAAGGAGGCAAGAATATACAATGGAGAAAAGACAATCTCTTTAACAAGTGGTGCTGGGAAAACTGGTCAACCACTTGTAAAAGAATGAAACTAGAACACTTTCTAACACCATACACAAAAGCAAACTCAAAATGGATTACAGATCTAAACATAAGACCAGAAACTATAAAACTCCTAGAGGAAAACATAGGCAAAACACTCTCTGACATAAACCACAGCAGGATCCTCTATGACCCACCTCCAAGAATATTGGAAATAAAATCAAAAATAAACAAATGTGACCTAATTAAAATTAAAAGCTTCTGCACAACAAAGGAAACTATAAGCAAGGTGAAAAGACAGCCTTCAGAATGGAAGAAAATAATATCAAATGAAGCAATGAAGAATTAATCTCAAAAATATACAATCAACTCCTGCAGCTCAATTCCAGAAAAATAAACAACCCAATCAAAAAGTGGACCAAAGAACTAAACAGACATTTCTCTAAAGAAGACATACAGATGGCTAACAAACACATGAAAAGATGCTCAACATCACTCATTATCAGAGAAATGCAAATCAAAACCACAATGAGGTACCATTTCATGCTAGTCAGAATGGCTGCAATCCAAAAATCTACAAGCAATAAATGCTGGAGAGGGCATAGAGAAAAGGGAACCCTCTTACACTGTTGGTGGGAATGCAAACTAGTACAGCCACGATGGAGAACAGTGTGGAGATTCCTTAAAAAACTGGAAATAGAACTGCCATGTGACCCAGCAATGCCACTGCTGGGCATACACACTGAGGAAACCAGAATTGAAAGAGACATGTGTACCCCAATGTTCATCGCAGCACTGTTTATAATAGCCAGGACATGGAAGCAACCTAGATGTCCATCAGCAGATGAATGGATAAGAAAGCTGTGGTACATATACACAATGGAATATTACTTGGCCTTTAAAAAGAATACATTTGAATCAGTTCTAATGAGGTGGGTGAAACTGGAGCCTATTATACAGAGTGAAGTAAGCCAGAAAGAAAAACACCAGTACAGTATAGTAACGCATATATATGCAATTTAGAAAGATGATAATGATAACCCTGTATGAGAGACAGCAAAAAAGACACAGATGTATAGAACAGTCTTTTGGAGTCTGTGGGAAAGGGCAAAGGCAAGATGATAATGGGAGAATGGCATTGAAACGTGTAAATTATCACATGTGAAACAAATCACCAGTCCAGGTTTGATGCATGATACAGGGTGCTCAGGGCTGGTGCACTGGGATGACCCAGAGGGATGGGATGGGGAGGGAGGTGGGAGGGGGGTTCAGAATGGGGAACCCATGTACACCCATGGCGGATTCATGTCAATGTATGGCAAAACCAATACAATATTGTAAAGTAAAATAAATTAATAAATAAATAGAACTAAAAAAAAAAGAACTTTCAATCAGGGCTAAAATTCCATATCCTCTAACTCGGTCTGTGAAACCCTGCTTTCCTCTCTCACTCCATCTTGACTTGCTCTCTCCCGTGCTCATTAGGTATAATCACAATGTCTTTCTCTTAGTCCTTAAGAAATCCTAGACCCTTTCTTCTTACATGTGCTATTCCTTCTGTGTGGAATATTTTTCTTTCCTCCTCTAGCCACTTGCTCATCCCTAAGTCATCTCTTCTCTTAATTCACTCACATTCACCTTTCTGGTTGCAGCCTAAATGTCATTTTCTCAAGTATCATCTCTGACACTCACCTCCAAATTTGATTTTTGTTTCTAATGTTAGTCTCCATAAAAAAATTGCACTTAGTTTTAAAAATATTCATTCATTTATTTATTTGACTCTGTCAGGTCTTAATTTTGGCTCAGATTCAGTAGTTGCAGCATGCAGGCTTAGTTGCTCTTTGCCATGGGGGATCCTAGTTCCCCAACCAAGGATCAAACCCACACCCCCTGCATTGGAAGGCAGATTCTTAACCACTGAACCATCCTGCACATATTGTTAATTATAGGTATTATTACAATTTGAGACCATCAATCTACTTTAATTTATTTGGTTTACAACTTATTCCCATCACTATTTTGTAACTGAATTCTACTCCGTCACTACTTATGACAATAGGGATCAAGTGTCATTTGTTTATCACTGAACACTCAGAAGTTAATAGTTCCCAGAGCTGAGTAGGTGCTCAGTACGTATCTGTTAAATGAATAAAATGTGTTCTTTGGGTCGACATTTCTGAGATACTTGGCACTTTTAAGAAAACTACTTTGTGACCATGTAAACAGACATCTTAGGGGGATAACTCTTCCACTAGAGGATAAAATTCAAGAATTCCACTCGGAGGCAAACCACAGCCCAAAATCCATCTTCAGAAAAGTCCTAAAACTGTAGATTACTTCCACTTAAGAAATCTGTAAATTGCTCCCTATACCTTTCTTTGTATTTTATACAGCAGATTTCTCATGGTTTCTAAGCTTCCCACTTTAAAAAATCAATTGAAACCAAGATGAATCAGACAAAAAAAATTTTCAACAGTATTATTAACAATAACAATGCTTTTCCTCAGATTTACTGAGAAGCAAATAATTTTCTTTTAAGAATAAAAATGAAATCTTATTTCTACTATTCCTAATTCTTTTACCCTGGCTTTAAAAACATCAAGAGCAGCAAAGTAAAAAAAAGAACTTTTTGTGGCCTACATACTTGTTCCTTTTTTGGATATCTCCATGGCCAGAGGATCAAGAATTCTGAGAACTAAGTAAATAATAAAATAAATAAACATCTGAAATAGAATAGACAACAACAAAAGCTCTTCAAAGGCTACACTACATGAAATGACTATTCTATCTCTATAAAATATCATTGCAATTCTGGCTTCTGATTTGCTGCAATCAGAACCCTAACAAAAATTCTACAGTGAGCTGTGGCTAAGAAATCATGTCTGTGATTACATACAGTGCAGGAAAAATTCTTTGGTGAATACCTATCACATGCATGAAGCTCTCCACTACTATTGCTGCATCCATAACAATTGAGAATAAAATAGGTCAGATAAACATCACTCAATCACATTTTCCTTTCCTCCTGGGATCAGAAACATCCCAGCTTTCTCCTGCTGCACTGAGCCTGATATCAGCATTTTTTTAAAAAACCTGCAAGATTGTGATTAACTATTTTCCCCCTCTGTCAATACTTTAAGTAAAAAAAAAAAAAAAGAACTAAATAAATTAAATCAACAGATAAAGGAGCATATGAATGAATTAGGCATTGGTCTCTCTCATCACTGTCCTTTCTGTAAATGACAGATTAGCTGCTCATCTAAAATCTGTCAAGCAAAGGCTTTGAAAATTGAGATAAATTAAAAGAATTATAAGACAGTCCTGTTAGGCAGAAGTAGATGACAGCATTATGTCCTGTAGCTATATTTCTTGAACTAAAACCTATAGGCAACAATCTTAAATTTTCGAGGTGAACATTTTTCAAAATAATTGTTTTTTTTATAAGTATGTTTTTGCTCATTGAAATAAGCTCCTCAAGTCCTACTCCTTAATGCCCTTTCCTCAATATTTTTAGAAGTACACACTTTATGTTTGTACATTATTTCTATTATATAGCCTCTCCAAAAGTGTTATTGCAGGATTTAATGTTTTATGTTTAAAAAAAAAAAAAACAAAAACCCACACATTTCTTGGAAAACACTGCTCTAGAAAAATTTCCATAAGCATAAGGGAGCCAAGAGAGCCCTCAGTCATTCATTCTTCCTCTCTCTCAGCCTTAGGCTGGAGAATTGTCAAAAAAGCAGAGTTGACCATTTGTTAAAGATGGCAAGACAGATTTTATTCAGGCTACTGCAGTAGAGGGAGAGATTCCAGTATAAATTGTGCTCACCTGGAATCTGTGCACAGCTGTCTGGACATTTTAAAGGGAAGATGAGAGAGGAGGGAGGAGGAACACATAGAGGCTTGAGCAGAATCAGGGAAGTGGGAGTTTTCAAAAATCAGGTAGGGGGCTGCTTTCTAAGAACTGTTAGATGAGGTGGGTATAAGATCAAGGTGTAACTCAAACAGTAAATTTTTTTGGCAACCTTGAGTGTTCTCAGGCAGGAAAGTTAAAAGGGAAGGCTGGGTCATCCTAAGGACGTTAAAACTACAAACTGTTAGTAATGATGCTGGTCAAGTCTCTTAGTGTAGGGGGTGGTAGGTGAAAGGGAAATGTGTGGATGAAATCATTTGTGCTGAGAATCTGCAGTTTTCATGGGCCAAAACCGAGGCTTAGCGAAGAAGAAGGGTGCAGTGGAGCCTGACTAACGTCAGCCAAGAAGACAGTCTTTGTTAGATTTCTTTCTCTCTTGTGTGAAATGCAGTGATCAGTCTGAATGACAAGATCTCTAGGCCCTGACTCAGTGAGGCCAATCACTCTCCTTCTGTAGGGTTTGAAATAGAATTGAGGCAAAGGAAGATAAATTAGTAGAGACGGAGCAGAACGAAAAAGATACCAAAGATGCTCACTAGGACCCCACAGCTGATTCTAGGAGCTGTTATATCTTTCCTCTATGCAAAACAGTGAGACCATGAATCAACTTCCAGTTGGTTCTTTTATTATGTCTCTTTTTAGTGTGGGAAGTGGGGTAAGGATTTGGCTTTTTGTTCTCATTGATGATTTGAAATTTTAGGGAAAAAAATACAGGAAAGAAAAGAAAAAAATGCCATTTGTTACAATTCTCTGAAAGATATTGTAGTGCTTTCAGTTCTATCCTGGGCAGTAGGGTATGACTCTTCCTTAATCTACAAATATTCATATCCATCATAGATAAGATATTGTCCTGCAGACTGGAGGATGTAAGTGTGAGTATGGAAGAAGAAGGAAAGACTTCCTCTTAAGAACTTCCAGCCAAAGAGAGGGGGAGAGAGAAAGCCTTTACAGAATTAAAGATGGTATATAACATATATAGATGCATCATACAGATATGAGGAAAAGCAAATTATTTTGTTGCACTGAAGGACAAAGTGTGTGAAAGGAAGTAGAAGAAATGATGCTTCAAGTAGATACCACTGAGCACTGTGACAGGATAGATATCATTTAACACATACAAAAAAGTGTGCAAGTCCTGGGCTTACAATGACATTTGTTGTTGTTTAGTTTCTCAGCTATGTCTGACTCTTTTGCGACCCCAGGGACTGTAGCCTGCCAGGCTCCTCTGTTCATGGGATTTCCCAGCCCAGAATGCTGGAAAACGGTTGCCATTTCCTACTTCAGGGAATATTCCTGACCTCAAGGATTGAACCCCAGTCTCCTACATTGGAGAGAATTCTCTACCACTGATTGCACAGGGAACAGGGCTGTGGCTCGCTGAGCCACCCTGCATCATGAGAGTACTGTACTGCATGTCACTAGCGCAGGAAAAGATCAAAATTCAACATTTGATGTATGATTTCTACTGAATGCGCATCAGTCTCAAATCACTGACATCATGCTCTGAATTACTTACCTGCAATGCAACCAATAAGAAAGTCCGCAAAGCAAGCAATGGGAGAAAAAGCACGTGTTATCATTCATAAATGATGGGTATGATTTCCTGGTGACAGAGTTTGTGGAGTTTGTGTAGCAGAAGGAAGTGGAAGTGGAAAGCAAGGAGACAAGGCTAGGAAGATCTGTGCTTCCTGTCCAATCTTTATAAGAATGGATATATGCATAACTTTATAGAGAATGAATGATAAGGAGAAGAAGAAGGAGGAGGAAGGGTAAGGGGAAGGACAGGAAGAAAAAGGAAGAAGAGTTGGAAAAGGAGAGGGGAGGAGGACGAATGGGAAGGGGAAAGAGAAACAGAGAAGAAGAAGGAGGAAGAGTCAGTGAAGAAAGAGGGGAGGTGGAGGGAGGAGGGGGAGGGTGAGAGGAGGATCAGGAAAGACCACAATGTGAAGGATGTCAGAACTGAGCTGAGCTGGAAAGTAGAAGATCTTAAGGTAGAGGGGATATCACCACATCCTTGTTTAGGATTAGTTTACAGACTAGGTAGAGAATTTGAGAAAAAGAAACATTTTACATTATTGCTGGCCCAGAGGCACAGAAGAGGGTCAATGAAGTAAAGACCCTGTATTGATATACATGTGACATTCAGTATAATTCAAACAAATTGAGTGCCCTTGATGGATCCCTTCTTTCTGTCAGAAACTAGGCTAGAGGTATACAAAGTGGAACCATCAATCCTCTTTCCCACCTTCAGGGAGATTTTAGGCTAGTGGGAAAGAGACAATCTGCATTTAAATAGCCATATAGCAAGTGCTTTCAGGGGGGACTTGTATGTGCATGCATGCTTGCTAAGTTGCTTCAGTCGTGTCTGACTCTTTGACACCTTGTGGACCATAGCCCACCAGGCTCCTCTGTCCATGGAATTCTCCAGGCAAGAATACTGGAGTAGGCTGCCATTCCCTTCTCCAGAGGATCTTCCTGACCCAGCATCAAACCTGGGTCTCCCTAGTTTCAGGCAGATTCTTTACCATTTGAGCCACAGGGAAATTGTCAGAAGGGAAAGGCACAGGCAAAATATACACAAGAAATGAACATGGTGCAGCTGAACAAAAATAAACAAAAACGAGATGAAGTCATACCCATAAAAGTAATTTTCTCTGCACATCTAGCTGCTTATCTAATCTCTTTAAGCTTTAATTTGCTCATATGCAAAATAAAAGCCTGGGACTTCATTACCTGGAGGCTCTTTGTTGTGTGCTTAGTCGCTCAGTCCTGTCTGACTCTGCAACCCCATAGACTGTAGCCCGCCAGGCTCCTTTGTCCACGGGAATGCTCCAAGCAAGAATATTGGAGTGGGCTGCCATTTCCTTCTCTAGGGGATCTTCCAAACTAGGGATCGAACCCAGGTCTCCCACATCACAAACAGATTCTTTACCACCTGAGCCACCAGGGTAGCCACCAGGGAGGCTCCTTAGCAATTCTAAGTGTCTAAGCCATTGTTCTGTAGTTGGCCAGGGTAAGATTTAAAGATTCCAGGCATTCAAGAGAAGAATTAGCAGCTGGTAGGCCTCTTCAACATTTATTTCCTATTTATTTTATTATCAAAATAAAATAATTTGTTTCCTATTTATTTTATTATCAAACTTACATTAAAACAAGTTAAGCAATTGTTTGAAACAAAGCTTCATTACTTAGAAAGCAGCATTTCAGCTGTGCTGCGATTAAAAGACTTTGAAAAGCTCAGGAAGTATAGTTTTCTCCACATTGTTTTTCCTCTTCTCTACAAAAACCTTTTGTGCAGGTTCAAGTGTAAGATTAGATACCAATTTGATTCTTGGTGTTATGCAACAGTCTTTAACACAGAAGTGAGATATGCGCTTATCTAGAGGGACTATTTTTGAAAGAAATGCTGCTTTGTTTTCCTAAATTATCCAGACCAGAAATAGCTGGCTGATGTGTTGATATGCAGATAAATTATTTAGCCAGCACTGCCTGAATATGTTTCCACCATCCTGGGAATATTGAATTTGAAAAAAAAAAGAGAGAGAGAGAAACTTTATTTCCTAAAGAATAAACATCAGATGTTACATAGTCCCCTTAGGGAATAAGAAAATTAGATAAGCTCCTCTTTTTTTTTTTCCCTCACAAAATGAAATTCATTCTCTTCAAGTACTGACAGAAAGTCCTTTCTAGATGGACCTGTTAGGATGTCAAAACGGAGGCCTTGAAAACAAATAAGTTACAGCCTTGCCTGGTTATGACCAAAACCAAGACTAATGTTCAATTACTTTCCAACTAAAACTGATGAAATAACAATTAACTAGGTGAAGATGAGATTTCCAGTTGGCTCAGCAGTAACCCGCCTGTCAATGCAGGAGACACGGGAGATGTGGATTTGATCCCTGGATGGGGAAGATCCCCTGAAGGAGATGGCAACCCACTCCAATGTTCTTGCCTGGGTAATCTCAAGTTCTTGGGTAATCTCTTGTTCTTGGATAATCTCAGGGACAGAGGAGCCTGGTGGGCGGCAGTCCACAGGGTCTCAAAGAGTTTGACAAGATTCACTGCACATGCGCGTGCACGCACGCGCACACACACACACACACACACACGTGTGAAGATGTAAACTACAACTTTCTTTTAAAGTCCTGCTGGCCACTTGGGTTGTTTTTTCTCTCCACTTGCCCTTCTAAATTCTTTCGCTTTCCATTCACACATGGAAAGGCTTTTCACTGGACTAACCACTGAAATTTAAATGAAAATTCCAGTCAGGTATATGTGGTTTTGTTTTTGGAATATCCTTTCCTCTGACAAAATTTGTGTTTTCCAATTTCAAGGCAAGTGGGTTCTATGTTCAGTTTGCCAAATTATAAATCCTGAAGCTGAAACCGTGTAACTCAAATCAGGACTAGAACTCACAGTCTCACACTTGGCCTCAGGACATAATTAAGCTCAAGTTCTTGATGTCTCATTGCAGAAAGAATTCAGTGAGAGACAAAGTGATAGGTAAGAAGTGGATTTATTTAGAGAGAAACACACTCCATAGAGAGATTGTGGGCCATCTCAGAAGGCGAGAATAGCACCAGGGCATGGGGTTGTCAGTTTTTATAGGGGTGGGTATTTCTTAAGCTAATGGGTGGGAGGAATATTCCATCTATTTTGGGGGAAAAGGTGAGGATTTTCAGGAATTGGGTCACTGCCCAATTTTTGATGTGAGTGTTGGACAATAAAGAAGACTGAGAGGTAAAGAATTAATGCTTTCAAATTGTGGTCTTGAGAATCTCTTGGACAGCAAGGAGATCAAACCAGTCAGTCCTAAAGGAAATCAACCCTAAATATTCATTGGAAGGAGTGATGCTAAAAGCTGAAGCTCCAATATTTTGCCCATCTGATGCAAAGAGCCGACTCATTGGAAAAGATCCTGATGCCAGGAAAGATTGAGGGCTAGAGGAAAGAGAAGTGGATGACAGAGAATGAGATGGTTGGATGGCATCACTGACTCAAGGGATGTGAGTCTGAGCAAACTCCAGGAGGTAGTGAAGGACAGGGAAGCCCGGTGTGCTGCAGTCAGTGGGGTTGAAAAAAGTCAGACACAACTTAGTGACTGATCAACAACAGCAACCACTGTCTGAACGTTATGGTTGGCCTTGGAACTGTCCAGGGGTCTGTGGGTGTATCATTTAGCTTGCCACTGTGTTACAGTAAGCACATACTGAGGCTCAAGGTCTAGTGGAAGTTGACTCATCTGCCATCTTGGATGTATTTGGTTCTATTAGTTTATGTCCTGTTCTTGGGCTGTGTCATTCTTTTAAAGGTTGAGCCCTTCCCCCTTCACTCCTATTTCAAAACCATGTTCTTGTCAATTAATGCCACCACTTTTCCATTGCCCCTCACTGGACCACTCGTCTTTTCTTTCCTTCTTTCCACACTTCCATCTACTTTATTCACATTACTGTCAGCCTGAAAGTAAGACATCCCCTTCATATTCTGCCCCCAAATATACAATTGCACTTATCTTTTTCTCAAGGTGATCCAGGTAGAATACCACAAGCTGATATTGGCTAAGAACATTTTTTCTTTAGAATGGGCTGCTGCTGCTCTGTGCTCAGTCGTATTTGACTCTGCAACCCCCATGGACTGTAGTCCACCAGGCTTCTCTTTCCATACAACCTTCCAGGTAAGAATATTGGAGTGGATAGCCATCTCCGGGGGAATTTTTCCCAAGCAGGGGTCAAACCCGTGTCTCCTGTGTCTCCTGCATCAGCAGGTGGATTCTTTACCACTGAGTCACTGGGGACTACGCTATGTTAAAAACCAAGTTTGCACTTATAGCATCCTTTGAGGTTGCTGCTCAAAGAAATGATTTCAGCTTTCACTGCCTCACCACCTTGCTTGTCCTACTTTCCTCCATGGGAAGAGTAAGCCTTTCTACCTGTGACAAGGGCAGCTGCTCTTTTTGCCCGTCAGCGTGTCCCTGCTGTGCATTTCTCTGGGCACTGCCAAGTTCTAGGCACCAAGGAGACGTGGCCTGCAGCACCTGCCACGTAGCTGCTAGAGCCCAGATGGGGCAACATGTCTGCCTGCGGATCCCGCACCCACAAGTCCTTATGGCACGAAAAGACTGAGTCCAAAAGAGGCGAGATACATTTCATACCAACCCAGCACACATCAATACCCTTCCCCAAACAGCACAGAGGCACAGGACAAGAACATTTGCAATCACACAGCTTTGCTGGAGGGAGGATTCCAGGTGGCGAGGGGAGATATGAGCACCGAACAGACACAAGGTTAACCTTGCAGGTGGTCAGAGCAGGTGTGCACCCGTGTGGTAAGATCTTAGGGGGCCTGGAAACATCGAAACACTCATGCTAGATCTAAAAGCACTCTACATGAAATGTTCAAAATATCACCGATGGAGATCCAACCCTTTGCTGGGCTCCTGCTGCATGATGAAATACAAATACCTTCAGGAAGGGAGAGATTTTACAATGTGCTCATCAATACCACTTTCATGGAAAAGGGTTTATAGTTCCTCTTCTGAAATGCAGTCCACTGGGTCACAGAGAGTCGAACACAAGTGAGCAACTAAACTTTCACTTGTGAAATGCAGTATGCTTTTCTTGGTGGTAGGTCAAAAAATATGTTTTCACCCCATAAGGGAGGAGAAAGAATGATAGGGGCATATGGATGTGAAGCGTAAGGTCATTGAAGAAAGCTTTGGTGAACAACCTGGAACAAGGATAGTTCAGTGTAAGGAAGGATCCAACTGGCAGTGCGTTCTCTGAGTTCTGGAATTTTCATCCTGTTCTTATTGTATTCAAGTTGCATTAAGAGCAAACACATTGCTAAGGAACATGCCTTCCTTTTATTTTCCAGAGGGTATTACATCCCTCTAAATACAAAGAAAACACCACAGTATAGTACATTTTACTTTCACATAGAATAACATTTCCATTTATATTTGAGGTTTTAAGTAAATTTCTTAATACTGTGTATACTTTCTCAAGGCTCTTGATCTTGTTAATTATGCAGAATAATATGATTTGATCTTGAAAATGCAACTCTAAGCATATGTCTTTGGTATCTAGTGTTTACATGTTATGTATTTAAATTATAATTAGAAATTAATGAGTCAAATATACAGAGCATGCAGTACAAAAGAGAAACAAAATGGAAAAAGAAAATACGACTAAAATAGGGAAAGTTAGCACTCTTTTACTTAGATTCTTTTCTCTGGGCATGTGAGTGAGCATGCTAAGTAGCTTCAGTCATGTCCGACTCTTGGCGATCCCATGCACTGTAGCCCACCAGATTCCTCTGTCCATGGGATTCTCCAGGCAAAAATACTGGAGTCAGTCACACGCCCTCCTCCAGGGGATCTTCCCGACTCAGGTATCAAACCCATGTCTCTTATGTCTCCTGCATTGGCAGGTGGGTTCTTTGCTACTAGTGCCAGCTTGGTAGCTGGTATTGCAAAAACAAAACTTGGTTATTTTGTTAAATTATCAATTAATAATTTTTACTGAATTTAATGATCGAATCATTTCTTACTTTTTGAGTGACCAGATTCGATCAAAGTTGGAGAGTTTTCTAAGACAATTTTTACTCTCAGATTCAACCTCCATGATACAGTTTCCTGTTAAATTTTCTCTGTCTTATATAGTGTATACACAGGTTATCACAGGTTTTGTTGTAGATTAATCCCTTATGGGCAGTCTACAAGTAAATGAATTAACAAATTGACTTTTTATTTTTCTAAGAATTCACATTTTTCATTTAAGTAAAAAAAAAAAAAAGAAACGACAGTGAGGCCAGGCCTCTGATTTCAGCTATAAAGCACTTTGGTATAACTGGTCTCTTGTTTTTTCTTTCAGGTCCATAACAAGGAGTTGCAATGGATAAACTCTAGGTTTTTTTTCAGATCAAAAATTCTAGACTAAAAATCAGATGATTAATTCCTAGAACAATATATCAGATTAGGAGTCTGAAACAGCCTAGATTGTTATGTGACAGAAAGCTAAAAAATAATAAATTGAAAATAGGACAAAAGTTAATTTATGCCACAAAAATTAAACGCTATACAAATTATTAATTTTCTTATCTTTTCTTATTTTTAAAATAGCAAAATGAGCCCGTGTTTTCTTTTTATAGTTTCTATCACTTTATTTATATTCACTATTTAGTGAGATCATGTTCTCCTGGTTTCTCTCAGTTCTTGATTCATGGATTAATTTGTTGCTGTGAATGTATTTAAGACAGTTGAATTAACATCTTTGTCTACTAAGTCCAATCTATGGGCTTCTTCAAGGATAGCTTCTGTTAATTTCTTTATTTTCTATGAATAGACCACATTTTGTTATTTCTTTACCTGCCTCATATGCTTTTCTGCTGCTGAAAATTGTATATGTTAATATTATAATATAATGTGGCAACTTTGGAAGTCAGATTCTCCCCCTTGCTAAGGGCTTTTTATTTGACTGTTACAGTGGCCATTGTATATTTATTTAATAATCATTCTGATTGAATTTTGTAAAGTCTATATTCTCTGTTAAATGTATCCACTGAATTCTATATTTTATTGGCTTAGTGGTTAGTTAGTGATGGGACAGGGATTTTAAAACTTGGCATAAAAAAGGAAAAATAATTCTCTTATTCTCCGCAGATGGGCTTTGTGTATGTGAGGCACACATTCAACATGGGGCCAGGCAATTTACAGCTGTGTTACAGTTTTTGCTTTCTGCTTTCACCGAGTCTGAAGGTCAGCCAGATGTGAGCATTAAGGCTTTTTTAGATCTTCTCTGGGCATACGCCATGACTTCTAGATTCTAAGAAATATATCAGAACTTTTCACATACCCTTCCCTCTAAGCTTTTCATTCTCCAGCCTTACTTCCTAGGCATCCAGTTATTCTATTGTTCATCCCTGTTTCTTTCTTTCTTTTTTCCATAGCCCTAAGCAGTAGAAACTAATACCTTTTCCTTTAAATGTTTTCAACAAATGCTTCATCTCAACACTGGGGGAGCTCAGAGTTAGGTGAGATGGCACAGTCCTTTGAGCCAGTACTGTTGAGAGCTCCCAGACAGCTTAAAACAAAGGATCACAGAATAAGGCTCACTGTGCCACATTCTGTGCCACATTCTGCTGTTATGGGGTATGAGCATCCTTGTTTACTCTGGGCTGTTGTTCAGGCCAATTACAAATATTGGGATGAGGGATGTGGCCAAGGTGAGTTAAAATGCCACAAAATTGTCTTATCAAGATTCAGCATCTTTTTATTTTCTTTCTAATTAAATGTTTTCCTGGTTGCTGCAAACTTTTGGTTAATTTCCAAACTCCCCAAAAGTTTGATTCTGATAGTTTTTGCTGCTTATTCTCTGCTTGTGAAGGACTGCACTTTTCCCCCACTCTGCTATTTTTGCTGATGTCAATTTGGTTTTTGACAAGTGTATAAAATTGTGTACCTACCGTTATAGGATAAACGTGATAAAAGGAGTCAGATTCGGCATCTCATTCCAACTCATTCCCTAATAATCGTAACATCTCATAAAATATGGAGTAGCAAGAGTGCATAAGTGATAAGTATTAAAGAGCAAAGAAAAAAAAAAAAGAGCAAACATCATAGTTTGGAAAATAGTGCCCAGGAGAATTATGTAAAGGTCACAGGATATGAATAAATATTAATGCACTTATCATGCAAAATTGGAAAAAATGTGCTGTTACAACTGAAATATTATTCAAAGACAAGCATTGTAATTAAGGGTTTCCTTTTCCCATGGCGATGGTAGAGAAATGCAGGTTTATTCTCAGCCTTTAGCCAGTTCATAATCATTTTAAAAATTCAAATGTAATTCTTGTTGCAATAATGCTTAAAGACAGAATGAATAAGTAGTTAATTCCTCAAAAGCATGGCATTCAATCTGCTAAACATTCATATTCCCCATCTAGCATGTTCAGGAATGCTGTAGTATCAGTTCAGTTTTAATCCTCAGAAATTTACAGTTAACTGAAAACACTATCAGCTCATCTTCTTTTGGGGACACCAGACATTTTTGGATGATCTATCTCTGGTGCTCAGATGGTAAAGAATCTGTCTGCAATGCAGGAAATCCAGGTTTGATCCCTGGGTCAGGAAGATCCCATGGAGAAGGGAATGGCTACCCACTCCAGTATTCTTGACTGGACAATTCCACGGACAGAGGAACCTGTGGCTGCAGTCCACGGGGTCACAAAGAGTCGGATGCAACTGAGCAACTAACACTTTCACTTTCCATAGACAGCTAGCATCTATATTTGGGTCAAAATGTTCTTCACTGTCTGCTTCAGACTTCCTTTGTATTATCCAATTAATCAGAATAGTTTTTGTGGACTACATTGCATTTGAGACCTAGGATCAGTATAGCTCCATCACAGCTACTCTGTTTAGCTTCTACTTCAATGATATTTCGGCTTCCTTGTGGCTCAGACAGTAAAGAATCTGCTTGTGAATGAAGGGGATTTGGGTTCGATCCCTGGGTTGGAAAGATTTCCCTGAGGAAGGGCATGGCAACCTATTCTAGTATTCTTGCCTGGAGAACCCCATGGGCAGAGGATCCTGGCGGGATATAGACCATGGGGTCACAAAGAGTTGAACACAGCTGAATGACTCACACACACACACACACACACACTGATAATTGCTCCATGTCACTACAATATATAGATGTTAGCAAACATTTAGAGGGGCAAGTTGGTTCTGAACCCCATGTCAGACAGAGGGATGATTGTCTTCAGGGTTAGTCTCTCAAAGGACTTCCTAAAATAAAATTTGATTCCAAACCAAACAGATCTTAACTCTGACACATGTTTTCTCTGGTTTCCTTTATATTTTATATCTTGCTCAAAATAGCAAAATTACATATTAAAATAAATACACTGAGGTTATAAGGAATAAAACATGAAATGAATCTATAACTTTGTACTGCTTTCCTTTTCCAAACAACAGAAACTTTTTAAAGATGATGTAGTTAACCTTGATTTTCTTTAATTATCAAAAAATGTCAAGAATAAATGGAAGATTCAGAAAGATCATTATCTGATTGGGTTAAAATTTTTAAATTGCTTACTTTTCCATTGATAGACAAGCAGAACATTAAAATAATGCACATGTAGTGTTTTTAAAATTTTTCAATTTTGTTAAGTAAAATGCCAAAGCAAATTAGGTCATGGATTAAAAAGCATTAAGAAGTGCATATTAATATTCATATCAAAAAGTACCTTGCCATGAGAAATATAAATATATAATAGTACTTACATAAAATATTTCTTCAACAATAAAAGTGATGACAAACATTAGAAGCAGATGAACTGAGATATTTAGCTGTGACAGTAAAAGAGGCTCAATTTCTTTATACTTGCTCAAAATATGAAATTTTTTACTGTTTGATGGTACAAAGTCTTGCTTTCTTTATATCCTCCACAAAAGTATGCACACTATCAGATAAATAATGGCTTCTCAGTAAAGACTTATTGAAATAAGCTAAATCAGATTGAAGTCACATAGTAACTATTTCTTATTATTATCATTTTGGCCAGTATGAAAGGGGACAAAGTAGCTGAAAAAATCCTTATGAGGAGATTATTTTCAATTTAAACCAGAAGAAAGTGTTTCAGAGGTGCTCCTATACACTATGAAGTATACTCAGGATTTTCAAGTGGGTATAGTCGCAAGTCCCTGGAGGAGGGAATGGCAACCCACTCTAGTATTCTTGCCTGGAGAATCCCATGGACAGAGGAGCCTAGCAGGCTACAGTCCATAGGGTCTGACGCTTA
>NW_011494839.1:4133830-4139215 GCF_000754665.1 Bison bison bison | reverse complement strand
GGCTACAGTCCATAGGGTCACAAATAGACACGACTGAAGCGACATAGCATGCACATTTGCAAGCAGGGAGCTACTTATTTACCACATCACGATACATCTTGCTTCTGTGCCTTTGCTCATAGACTTCTTTTTAATTTTTTAAGTTTTTTTTTTTTTTTTACGTGAATCATTTTAAAAGTCTTTATTGAATTTGTTACAATATTGTTTCTGTTTTCAGTTTTGGTTTCTTGGCCTCAAGGCATGTGGGATCTCAGCTTCCCAACCAAGCATTGAACCCACACCCCCTGCATTGGAAGACAAAGTCTTAAACACTGGACCACCAGGGAAGTCCCTCAGAGGTTCCTTTTGACCGGAAAGTGTTTTCCTCAATTCTTTGCCTGGTTAGTTGTTCTTTCTTCAAGATTCAGTTCAGTTTTCACTTCCTTTCAGAAACCTTGCCTTATTGTTCAGGCTGAGTTAGGTCCTCTTCATTTTTACTCTTGCATCAGTTTTTGTCTCTTCTTCCCTGGTGACTCAGGAGTAAAGAACCCACCTGACAATGCAGGAGACACAGATTCAATCCCTGGGTTGGAAAGATCCCCTGGAGAAGGGAAAGGCAACCCACTTCAGTATCCTTGCCTGGAGAATCCCATGGACAGAGGAGCCTGGTTGACTACAGTCTACAAGGTTGCAAAGAGTCGGAGACAATTTACCAACTAAACAGCAACAACCAGTAGCTTGGAAGTGATTTAAGATAAGCAATGATGTACTAATAATTTTTTATTTTCTTGCATCTCTCCTGATCCTTGAAATATCATGGACCCTGTATTACTATTTGTTAAAAAAAAATTGAAAGAATTATGCTTAAACAAAAAATTACACTCCTATTTGGTTAACAGTTATTTTCATATTTAAACCTGATAATATGTGTAAAGGAAAAAAAACCAAAATTGCTTCTTATGTAAAATACATTTATCTATCAGTAGGACATGTGTTACCTCCCGAAAACTCCAGGAGGAGTTTGAGCCAAGCCAGTGTCTGAGCCAGGAATCAAGACGGGTCTGATAACCTATACAGGCTTGCTTCTGCCAGGTGGCGCTAGTGGTAAAGAACTTGCCTGGCAATGCAGGAGACAGGAGTTTGATCCCTGGGTCAGGAAGATCCCCTGGAGGAGGGCATGGCAATCCACTCCAGTATTCTTGCCTGGAGAATCTCATGGACAGAGGAACATGGCAGGCTTCAGTCCATGGGGTCTCAGAGAGTCGGACACGACTGAGCGACTGAGCACATAGGACATGCGTTATTGTTTTGAGCTTTGTGTCACTTCAAGTTACATCCAGGGACTTCTCTAGTGGTCCAATGGCTAAAACTTCATGAGCCCAATTGCAAGGTGATTTGGTCCAATCCCTGGTCAGGGAACTAGTTCCCACATGCCAAAACTAAAAGAGCCCGAGTGCTGCAACTAAGACTTGGAGCTGACAAATAAATAAATACTAAATAAACAAAAACCAGAAAGTCCTAAACTTCTAGTCCATAAAAAGGTATTGGGTGAGGTGGAGTAAATTTAGCACTTATTTGTCCTCAGGGAAAATACCCCCAGATTACAAAAAAAAAAAAATATGAAATAGATATGCATGTTTGATAGTCAATAAAACTAACAGACAACTAAATTTTGAAAAGCAAAATCAGAATAAGGAGTCCCCAGACAATGAAAATCAAATAAGCATTTAAAAGAGTAAGTGTAGACACCCAATGTAGCAGATATAGAAAAAGCTGGCATAGCATACTTCTCCAGGGTGATACTCAAATCCAGAAATCTTATTATAATACGAGAAATAACTTGATTCAGCTGTAAGCATATCTGGACTTGGTTTGTTTCTGAGGAGAAATTAAGGGTCACCTGTGCTTAGTTCCTCAGTCGTGTCTGACTCTTTGTGACCTCATGGACTGTAGCCCGCCAGGCTCCTGTGTCCACGGGGATTCTCCAGGCAAGAATACTGGAGTGGGTTGCCATGGTCTCCTCCAGGGGATCTTCCCAACCCAGGGATTGAACCCAGGTCTCCTGCATTGCAGGCATTCTTTACTGTCTGAGCCACCAGAGAAGCCCAAGGATCACATAGACAGGCCATGTTTGCAGAAAACCATCCATTACATGGGATAGGCTGAGTAATCTCCACATTGTGAGAAGCCCAACAATGCCAAATTTGGGGCAAGTGTGAAGTAAAGACTAAAAAAAGGAAAAATTACACCATTATTCTATGACATGAGAAGAATCTCTGCTAGCCTGAAATATGGACCTGGCTTTCTCTGACACAAAAAAATCTAAAAATAGCTGCTCAGAAAGAAATTCCATTCCTCAAGACAGCAACATAGAAAAGAGAATGGGATTTATAGAAAAATAAGAGGCAAGGAAAGAAAACAAATGGCAAATGAAGAAAATATAATGGAAAAAAGTCTTGCATTAAAACATATGAAAATTGTGATCAAACATTTTCCCAAGAACTTAAAACACTTAGAGTAAGTAGGCTTATAATGGGAAAGCACTAAATAGAGATAAAAGACCTCAGGAATAAAATAGCAATGAGAATACTATAAAATATTTATTAGTAGAGGTCAAGGAAGAAGTAAAAGGAAAATAAATTAATGTAGAACTTAACAGCCTTTATATACACAAGCATCCATTTTGAAGAGATAATGGAAAAAAAGTCCAAAAGTCCATAGTTTCAGTGACAGCAACATGCATGAAATATTTAGGACAAAATGTACAAAGAAATAGTTGTGATTCTTTTAAAAAATCCACAAAATATTACTACAGGGCCCAAAAGGAGAATTATACAAACGAAAAGTCATATTTTTGAAATACTATCATATAGCATACATTGACATATAGATATCAATTCTAAGTTGATAAAAGAAAAACTGTACTTTTCAAATGAAGAAGCTAGTTCTTAAATTCATACAGAAACCTTTAACCGTCACTGCTGCTGCTAAGTTGTCTCAGTCGTGTCTGACTCTGTGCAACCCCATAGATGGCAGCCCACCAGGCTCCCCCTTCCCTGGGATTCTCCAGGCAAGAACACTGGAATGGGTTGCCATTTCCTTCTCCAATGCATGAAAGTGAAAAGTGAAAGTGAAGTCACTCAGTCGTGTCCGACTCTTAGTGACCCCATGAACTGCAGCCCACCAGGCTCCTCCATCCATGGGAGTTTCCAGGCAAGAGTACTGGAGTGGGGTGCCATTGCCTTCTCCTTAACCATCACTAGTAACCAAAATACTGAAGAGTCATGAGAAATGACCCTACTAGATATCAAAATGTATTATAAAGTGATGACAATTAATAGTTTTGCACTGGCACATGAATATATAAATCAATAGAACAGAATAAAAATATACTAATAATTCAAATATATAAAAACATTATGATATAATCACTATTTCAAAACAGGAAAGCATTATTATTTTTTAAATAGTAGTAAGACAACAGAAGAGGATAGCTACTTGGAAATGCAAACAAACAAAAAATCTGGAACTTTTTATTCAGAAATGAATTTTAGATTGATCAAATGTAAAAATAAAGTAAGCCAGAAAGAAAAATACCAATACAGTATACTAACGCATATATATGGAATTTAGAAAGATGGTAACAATAACCCTGTGTACGAGACAGCAAAAGAGACACTGATGTATAGATCAGTCTTGTGGACTCTGTGGGAGAGGGAGAGCGTGGGGAGATTTGGGAGAATGACATTGAAACATGTATAATATCATGTATGAGACGATCACCAGTCCAGGTTCGATGCACGATGCTAGATGCTTGGGGCTGGTGCATGCTTGGGGCTGGTGCACTGGGACGGCCCAGAGGGAGGGTATGGGGAGGGAGGAGGGAGGAGGGTTCAGGATGGGGAGCACATGTATACCTGTGGCGGATTCATTTTGATATTTGGCAAAACTAATACAATTATGTAAAGTTTAAAATAAAATAAAATTAAAAAAAAATAAAAATGCAACCAGAAATTATTTTTTAAAAGACCAGATTTTTTAAATTCCAAGAAAGCTAAGGCTTTTCTAAGTAGGCAGTAAGTCCTTGAAGTCATTAAAAGAGATGGTTGATTCAATCACTTTCTTAAAAATAATTCTTTACTGATTCAAAATAAATAAAATCAAAAGCTAATCTTAGAAGGAAAAATTAAAATTTATAGAACATCAAAGGGCTAGCCCTTATATGGAAAATTTCCCTACAAAGCCATAGTTAAAAGTCCAACAATACAATTAAAAAATGCAAAAGATAAGAAAAACAGTTCATGGAAAAGTAAAGGCACTCAAATAAATATTCAGACTGAAGCTGCAATGAGATACTGTCTTCATCTCTTCAATTGGCAAAGACTCAAATGCACATGGACAAGGTCCGATGATGTACTGTGTCAGCCATGGTTTGGGAAAAGCAGACACCCTCACACACTGATGATGGAATGTAATTTAATACCACCCTCCATAAAGGCAATTTGGAAATAGAATTTAAAAACTCAGATATTTTTAGATTTGGTGATCATACTTCTAGAAATTTGTTCAATTGATAAATGACCCAATCAAAAAATGGGCCAAAGAACTAAATAGACTTTTCTCCAAAGAAGACATACAGATGGCTAACAAACACATAAAAGATGCTCAACATCACTCATTATCAGAGAAATGCAAATCAAAACCACTATGAGGTACCATTTCACGCCAGTCAGAATGGCTGCAATCCAAAAGTCTACAAGCAATAAATGCTGGAGAGGGTGTGGAGAAAAGGGAACCCTCTTACACTGTTGGTGGGAATGCAAACTAGTACAGCCACTATGGAGAACAGTGTGGAGATTCCTTAAAAAACTGGAAATAGAACTGCCTTATGATCCAGCAATCCCACTGCTGGGCATACACACTGAGGAAATCAGAAGGGAAAGAGACACATGTACCCCAACGTTCATCGAAGCACTGTTTATAATAGCCAGGACATGGAAGCAACCTAGATGCCCATCAGCAGATGAATGGATAAGAAAGCAGTGGTACATATACACAATGGAGTATTACTCAGCCATTAAAAAGAATGCATTTGAATCAGTTCTAATGAGGTGGACGAAACTGTAGCCTATTATACAGAGTGAAGTAAGCCAGAAAGAAAAACACCAATACAGTATACTAACGCATATATATGGAATTTAGAAAGATGGTAACAATAACCCTGTGTACGAGACAGCAAAAGAGACACTGATGTATAGAACAGTCTTATGGACTCTGTGGGAGAGGGAGAGGGTGGGAAGATTTGGGAGAATGGCATTGAAACATGTAAATATGTATGAGACGATCACCAGTCCAGGTTCGATGCACGATGCTAGATGCTTGGGGCTGGTGCATGCTTGGGGCTGG
>NW_011494839.1:4097942-4133730 GCF_000754665.1 Bison bison bison | reverse complement strand
AAAAAAAAAAAAAAAAAGAAACTCACATAGTGCAACCTGACATATAAGACGTTATTGTGGCAAATGATTTGCAATAACTTAACTCTGTAATTTAACAGAAGATTAGTCAAGGAAGTTTGTTATACTGTAAATTAGAAAATATTCAGCCATTTAGAAAAAGAATAAAGCAGTATTATAAACTGATAGAAAAAGGCTGCAAAATTAAGTGGAAAAAAACCCAGGATGTTAAACAATGTATTTAGTAAGCTAAGAATTTCATTAAAAAGGAAAAAATGTGTGTATTCTATAATTACTCATATCTACATAGAATATTTCTGAGAGAATACTCAAGGATGCAATAGCAACAGTTATTTTTAGAGAAAGAAACATGAAGCCTGGGATACAGTGTCATGAAAGAAATCTTCACAGAATATTTTGTAGGTTTCAAATTTTATACCACAGGTTTATTTATTTATTTTAAAGAAAGAAAAGGATGGTGTAGAGAGCTTTGACTTTAGGTCAAGTACTTAAATTTTCTGTGGCCTATTTTCCTCATCTGTAAAATTGGGAATAAAATTTCTGCCTATGCTATAAGTCTGTTATAAAGCCTTGACTCATTAATACATGTAAGGCAACTAGAGTACTTAACATGGAAAAATGCTTTATTAATTATCATTTTCTCATTAAAATAAAAGGGTAACACAGACAAAAACAGATGTACTGGGTATCAGTAACATGCAGAGCTGACTGGACCTAAGTGCTGAGACTGTTTAGAAAAAGACATCATGACAAAGTTGGATTCAAACTGGGGCTGAGCTTCTGTGACAGCAGTCACTGAACTTCTCAGAGAGAGAATTCAGGTACCTATCAGTTTAGTTTTTACCAACCTGATCCTACAGGTGTCATTCCAAAGGGTCTGGACTTACACAATGACCACCACCAACATCACCAACCTCATCCCTTCCACCACCACCACCACTACAAGATGTGAATGTAATATAGGGAGAAAAAACACTAGCTGAGAAGCAGAAAAACACACAAGGTCATCCAGCTCTGATGACCTTCAGAATGCATAAACCAGGTAGAGTTGAAGAAGACACAGCACAGACAGGGTTCCAGGAGAGAGATCCCATTTTCAGAGGGGCAGAGACCAGTGGAAGAGAAATTTCTGTCCAGGAAACAGAAATAGAAGCTTCCTGAACTCAGCCTCTAGTGTCAGCAGTTTTTCAATGAGCTGAGTCACATCCACTGAGCCAGTTCTTGGCTGAGCTCTAATAAAAAAAGAACTGGACCTCCTGGGCCAAACAAAGTTGTCTCTCTCTGATATTAGGGTTTTGTATCCTTTATGTGTCCTCCTTAAAGAACTTTACTACTACTACCTTAGTGAGTGTGTGCATGTTCAATGGCTCCCCTCTCTTTGCGACCCTATGGACGCATAGGGTCCTATGGACCCTATGCCAGGCTCCTCTGTCCGTAGGATTCTTCAGGCAAGAAGACTGTAATGGATAGTCAAGCCCTCCTCCAGGGGATCTTCCCAACCCAGGGATAGAGATGGTGTCTCCTGCACCTCCTGCACTGCAGGCAGTTTCTTTTCCCACTGAGCCACCTGGGAAGCCTTACTATTTATCTTAGTGTATTTGCCTAATTGGTGAGTAGCCATGGTGAGGTCACACTGAGAAATTTAGTGAGAGTTTAGTATATCCAGAGACAACTGTAAATGTGTGATGTGCTCCTCTGAGAAGGTAAATTCAACAGGATCCATTATTCTGTATAATTATACAATTCAAATTGGAAGCAAGTTTTCATCTTTGGGTAATAAAAAAAATGACTTCTGAATCTTCCGTGTATGTACAAATTCAACTAAGATTTGTTGGCTAACTAGTGTGAACGAGATACACTACACAGTGCTTTCTTACCACGTGCTCTCTTACTGGAAACAAGGCAGAGGATGGGGCTAAATTCAGCTTGGTGGTCTTGTTTCGAGCTGAGGTTTAGGCTCCTCCCCAAATTCTCTTTAATGCCTTTCTATGCTATCCTTCAAAACGATGAACTCTCAACACTCTTTCTTTGTATTCTATCAGTTTCTACTTTGACACATTTTCTTCACACTCACGTACAATGGGTTTGGTGGGGTTTTTTGTTTTTTCCTCCTGGATTTCTCTCTTAATATTTTTTTTATCCTGCTTCTTTGAAATAGAAAAAAAAAAAAAAGTTTGCCTTGGTCTTCATTTCTACCCTAGCCTTTCTGGTTACCTTATCTTAAATCAAAGTTGTTGACCACCTATCCTCAAATAATCTCCTTTTACTAACAGAGGTAGAGACAAATACACATCTGTGACTATTAGGGGGAAATGGAATTTCTCATAAGAATGAAAAGAGCCATTCAGACATTCTTAGCATCGAATAGTAAGAAAATAAGTTTTCATCTTTAAACTTCCAGCCAACAATGTGCTCTGTCTCATTCACCTCCTTTAAAAGAAAATCTGCTTGACTACTGAGCAAACATCTAAGCCAGAAAATTGAAACTCTTAGTTTTTAATCAGTGAGGGGTTTTGTTTTTGTTTTTGGTGTTCTTTTGAGGGGCGGGTGTGTGATTTTTGGAGATCTATAAAGACATCTATAGGATTGTTATAGAAATTGCTGTTCAAAGCTTTCTTAATCTGTAAAGAAGTGGTTATGAATGAGGATGTACAAGTCACTATCAGTTTTCTTCAAGCTGGTCCGTGTCTGTTTATCCTTTTGCTGTATGTGATGACATGCATTGCAGTCTATGCAGTGAAAATGTCCAAGCCGCCAGTAGGAAAAGCTTAATAATGTATTTGCAGTCCATCTTCCTCCAGACAAGTGCATGCCATCTATTTGCTGGGTTGTGTAACCAGCTCTCAGAAGGGGCACATGGTTGGCTGCAAATGGTTCTGTCTGACATCTTTCTGTTCCTCCTCGTATTGATATTTAGCCCCTGAAAGCCTGGTCTGCATTTTCAAAACATACCAGAAGTGAGGAATCGGTTGTGTGATGTTGGGAGGAAAATGTCATGACCTTGATTATAACTGTCATTTCTGAAGGGGAAATTATAGACATGAAATTCTTCAGGGTCAGAATCAGCGCAGAGCACATCTAACTCAGAAGGGCGTTTTCTGGTCGGTCTGTGGGTAAGTTTAAACCTAAACTGCAAGGGAACCCTGCAGGCATTCTTTGTGCCCTGGTCAAAGCTCTTTGCTTCTGCGCTATGATCATATACCAGAAGATCCCTGCCTTGAATAAGGAGGAAGATGTATTCATAAGAGTCTAAATTAACCTGACCTTGAAAAAAACGTTAAGAAAATGATTGAATTTACAGGTTTCCTTTCATTCTGAATTATTTATTTATTTATGTATTTATTACTAACTCTACTCTCATTTACAAACATTTTGGAAGTTATTAATGTGATGATCTTTTGCTCTAGAATGGTATGAAAGCAAATCTAATGTGGAAAATGTACCCATTAGATATCAGTTTGGAAGCCACCCAAATAACCTCCTACAAAGCCTCTATAAAGGGTTTCCCAAGTGGCGCTGTTACTGCTAAGTCACTTTAGTCGCGTCCGACTCTGTGTGACCCCGGAGACAGCCTCCTACCGGGCTCCTCTGTCCCTGGGATTCTCCAGGCAAAAACACTGGAGTGGGTTGCCATTTCCTTCTCCAGTGCATGAAAGTGAAAAGTGAAAGTGAAGTCGCTCAGTTGTGTCCGACTCTGAGCGACCTCATGGACTGCAGCCTACCAGGCTCCTCTGTCCATGGGATTTTCCAAGCAAGAGTACTGGAGTGGGGTGCCATTGCCTTCTCCACAAGTGGGGCTAGTGGTAAAGAATTCGTCTGCCAATGCAGGAGATGCAAGAGACCTGGGTTCAATTCCTAGGTTGGAAAGATCCCTTGGAGGAGGGCATGGCAATCCACTCCAGTATTCTTACCTGGAAAATTCCATGGACAGAGGAACAGTCCATGGGGTTGCAAAGAGTTGGATGTGACTGAGTGCACACACACACAAACACACACACACACACTCAGGCTCTTTACTCTAGTTTCAGGGCACAGACTCCAAGGGCAACATCATAGAAAGGCACTAATGTGCTTCTATGTTCTGCTGTCCTCAGCTTCACCTTCCTTCTGTCTTCCTGAAACACTAAACTCCAAAAGGCTAAGAGCATGGGACAGACACCTGTCTGTGAGAACACCAACTGAGCCTCTGGAAAATAAAAACCAGTAGAAAACAAAAAGAATTGCCTAAGCATAGAACATTATTTCATAGAATGTTCTGATCAGTATCACTCTGGTTTTATCCAGACTCATAGCTGGTGCTTATTTCCATGGCCCAGAGGAATGATTTGGCAGAATAAAATTACATTCTCTCTCCCACCTATTTTCTGCAGGGATTTCACACATTGACTAAACATAATATCATGTCACACTAAGAACCTTGAGGTTTGAAATTCCTCTCCAGCATCTGTGAAGAATACTAAAAAACCAAGGGGGCAGTGATTTTTTGAGCTGAAACCTTGTCTTTGCACTTTTATAGTCAATTTTAGGTAATCTCAGAATTATGTTTTCATACACAGAATCACCTCATGTAGTCACGTTGGGATGACATCTTAACATTCGTTAAAGACAGAAATCCCTTCAACGTGGCAGGACCTGTGGCCCTTGGGGTCAGCTGTGCAACCTATGTAGGGATTTTCCTTCTACTATTTCTCATGCATGCGTGCTAAGTCGCTTCAGTCGTGTCTGACTCTTTTCGACCCAGTAGACAGTAGCCCACCAGTCTCCTATGTCCATTGGATTCTCCAGGCAAGAATACTGGAATGGGTTGCCATTCCCTCCTCCAGGGAATCTTCCTGACCCAGGGACAGAACCTGAGTCTGTTAGGTCTCCCACATTGGCAGGTGGGTTCTTTAGCATTAGTGCTACCTGGGAAGCCCTTACTATTTGGTACCATGAATTTATATTCTACATGACGTTGGGTTCTTCTTGGTCATCGTATGAAAAGGGAATTATTTAACTTTAGCATTCTGAAAGACTCATGGTCCTTCTTTGGCAAGGCACTACCTTTGAACTAAGATAGAGGTTTCTTTTCTTGTCTATACCACTTGAATTGTTGATGGGAGCCCCATGGAGAGTGTTCAGAAAGCATAAAGCCATCCTATATCTATTCATGAGGGAAAACTATTCTAACCCAATTGCATCCTTTACAGAAAGGATTGTGAGAGCACAGGTGGAACACACATCATGAAAGCACATATTGGTCACACAGTGCTGCTGTCAGCAAAGACCTTAATGGGCTTAGAGAAGGATATGGACGCTGAAGAAAATGCTATCCATCAGCTATGGCAACAGTAAAGTACCAAAGAGAGAGTGAAAAGGTGGAAGAGAAAGAGAATGGGAGCCAATTCAGAAGACTAGGATAATAGAAGTGAACTGTTTTAGTTTGGGGAGTGAAAAATTATACTTACATAAAAGTGAAACTGTTAGTTGTTCAGTCATGTCTCACTCTTTGCAACTCTATGAACTATAGCCCACCAGTCTCATCTGTCCATGGGATTCTCCAGGCAAGAGCACTGCAATGGGTAGCCATTCTCCAGGGATCTCCCCAACCCAGAGATTGAACCAAGGTCTCCTGCATTGCAGGCAAATTCTTAACCATCTCAGCGAGTAGGGAAGCCACCCCTTTACAGAAGGCCCCCAAATTACTTCCTAATAATTTTACATAAGTCTCCCCCCACCAAAATACCTACATAAGCCCCTCACTCCCAAAAAAAATTCTCAATGGAAATGTCAAAATTGTTCAGGGTCAGAGATTTTATCTTCAGTTCAGTTCAGTTCAGTTGCTCAATCATGTCTGATTCTTTGCAACCCCATGGACTGAAGCACACCAGGCTTCCCTGTCCATCACCAACTCCTTGAGTTTACTCAAACTCATGTCCATTGAGTCGGTGATGCCATCCAGTCATCTCATCCTCTGTCATCCCCTTCTCTTTCCACCTTCAATCTTTGCCAGCATCAGGGCCTTTTCCAATGAGTCAGCTCTTCTCATCAGATGGCCAAAATATTGGAGTTTCAGCTTCAGCATCAGCCCTTCCAATGAGTATTCATGACTGATTTCCTTTAGGATGGACTGGTTGAATCTTCTTGCTATCCAAGGGACTTTCAAGAGTCTTCTCCAACACCACAGTCCAAAAGCATCAGTTCTTCATCTCTCAGATTTCTTCATAGTCCAACTCTCACATCCATACAAGACTACTAGAAAAACCATAGCTTTGACTTGATGGGCCTTTGTTGGCAAAGTAATGTCTCTGTTTTTGAATATGCTGCCTAGGATGGTCACAGCTTTTCTTCCAAGGAACAAGCATCTTTTAATTTCATGGCTGCAGTCACCTTCTGCAGTGATTTTGGAGCCCCCCAAAATAAAGTCAGCCACTGTTTCCATTGTTTCCCCAATTATTTGCCATGAAGTGATGGAACCAGATGCCATGATCTTAGTTTTCTGAATGTTGAGTTTTCTGAATGTGAAAATGTTGACTTTTTCACTCTCCTCTTTCACTTTCATCAAGAGGCTTTTTAGTTCTTCTCTGCCTTCTGCCATAAGTGTGCTGTCATCTGCATATCTGAGGTTATTGATATTTCTCCTGGCAATCTTGATTCCAGCTTGTGCTTCATTCAGCCTGGCATTTTGCATGATGTACTCTGCATAGAAGTTAAATAAGCAGGGTGACAATATACAGCCTTGACAATATATTCCTTTCCCGATTTGGAACCAGTCTGTTGTTCCATGTCCAGTTCTAACTGTTGCTTCTTGATCTGCATACAGATTTCTCGGGAGGCAGGTCAGGTGGCCTGATATTCCCGTCTCTTGAAGGATTTTCCACAGTTTGTTGTGATCCACACAGTCAAACGTTTTGGCATAGTCAATAAAGCAGAAGTAGACTTTTTCTGGAACTCTCTCGCTTTTTTTGATGATCCAGTGGATGTTGGCAATTTGATCTCTGGTTCCTCTGCTTTTTCTAAATCCAGCTTGAACATCTGGAAGTTCACAGTTCACATACTGCTAAAGCCTTGTTTGGAGAATTTTGAGCATTTCTTTGCTAGCGTGAGATGAGTACAATTGTGCAGTAGTTTGAACATTCTTTGGCATTGTCTTTCTCTGGAATTGGAATGAAAACTGACCTTTTCCAGTCCTGTGGCCACTGCTGAGTTTCCCAAATTTGCTGGCATATTTAGTGCAGCACTTTCACAGCATCATCTTTTAGGATTTGAAATAGCACAGCTGGAATTCCATCACCTCCACTAGCTTTGCTCATAGTCATGCTTCCTAAGGCCCTCTTGACTTCTCATTCCAAGATGTCTGGCTCAAGATGAATGATCACGTCATCATGATTATCTGGGTAGAAGCACAAGCTGGAATCAAGATTGCCCGGAGAAATATCAATAACTTCAGATATGCAGATGACACCACCCTTATGGCAGAAAGCAGGAACTAAAAAGCCTCTTGATGAAAGTGAAAGAGGAGAGTGAAAAAGTTGGCTTAAAGCTCAACATTCAGAAAACGAAGATCATGGCATCTGGTCCCATCACTTCATGGGAAATAGATGGGGAAACAGTGGAAACAGTGTCAGACTTCATTTTTTTGGGCTCCAAAATCACTGCAGATGGTGACTGCAGCCATGAAATTAAAAGACGCTTACTCCTTGGAAAGAAAGTTATGGCCAACCTAGATAGCACGTTCAAAAGCAGAGACATTGCTTTGCCAACAAAGGTACGTCTAGTCAAGGCTATGGTTTTTCCAGTGGTCATGTATGGATGTGAGAGTTGGACTGTGAAGAAAGCTGAGCACCGAAGAATTGATGCTTTTGAACTGTGGTGTTGGAGAAGACTCTTGAGAGTCCCTTGGACTGCAAGGAGATTCAACCAGTCCATTCAAAAGGAGATCAGTCCTCGGTGTTCTTTGGAAGGACTGATGCTGAAGCTGAAACTCCAGTACTTTGGCCACCTCATGCAAAGAGCTGACTCATTGGAAAAGACTCTGATGCTGGGAGGAATTGGGGGCAGGAGGAGAGGGGATGACAGAGGATGAGATGGCTGGATGGCATCACCTACTCAATGGACATAAGTTTGAGTAAACTCCGGGATTTGGTGATGGACAAGGAGGCCTGGCGTGCTGCAATTCAGGGGTTGCAAAGAGTCGGACACGACTGAATGACTGAACTGAACTGAAATATCTTTTTTGTGTAGTTCTTCTGTGTATTCTTGCTACCTCTTCTTAATATCTTCTACTTCTGTTCGGTCCATGCCATTTCTGTCCTTTATTGTGCCCATCTTTGCATGAAATATTCCTTTGGTATCTCTGATTTTCTTAAAGTGATCTCTAGTCTTTCCCATTCTATTGTTTTCCTCTATTTCTTTGCACTGATCACTGAGGAAGGCTTGCTTATCTCTCCCTGATATTCTTTGGAACTCTGGATTCAAATAGATATATCTTTCCTTTTCTTGAATTTTACATTTGAATAATTGTGCCACTGAGTCAATTCTTATGTTTAATGAAATTGAGTTACTGAATGGGGGTGACATCTTGAGATACTCCACTTAAAGTGTAGGAAGGAACACAAATGAAGAGCCAATTTTCTCACATTCTTATTTTGAAGCACACCCTTCAGCAACAGGAGTGTTGTGAACTTGTTTGACAATTACATTCAGCAAGTATATCAATATAAAGTGTTTAGCAACTACTCCTTGTTGAGAGATGCTCTCTGAAACCATATACTGGCAGGGGGAGTTAGAGGCTACTCATCTACCTCAGGCTTCCCAGGTTGCACTAGTGGTAAATAATCCACCTGTCCAGCGAGGGGAGACATAAGAGATGTGGTTTTTCATCCCTGTGCTGGGACAATCCCCTGGAGGTGGGCATAGCATTCTACTCCTGTGTTCTAGCCTAGGGAATCCCATGGACAGAGGAGTGTGGCAGACTATAGTCCATGGGGTCACAAAAGAGTCAGACATGACTGAAGTGACCGAGCACACACACACATCTACCTCACATAAATAAATGTATTATGCCAATGGGGCAGAAAAAAATTACAAGAAATAATTTCCCAGCATGAGCTTTGAAAGTAACACTAGTATGATCTTCATTTATGAAAACTACTTAGAAAACTTCCCTTCAAAACAAACCTTACTAAAGAACTAAATATAATGTATCCATTGCTTGACTAAGAGAAAAAAACTGATACCTTAGGGTCATTAGGTCTGGAATTTCCTTCATCATTAACACTGATTCGTTTTGCTTTCACATTTAGTGCTAAAAAACCTGGGGTTAATTACTAGATTATTCTCATTTACATCAAAGATGTTTCATTGCTCCTAGGGCTTTAGAACTTAAGACAGTCATTTGAGAGGAATAGGTAATAGGAATTAAAATGAATAAAATAATGTTTTCAAACATCTTATTTATGTAGTTCATTAGTTTAAAAATGTGTTGTTTGAATTGAATCAATATATCGAAATTGAGAAAGATGAGATGGACAGAAAGTATAACTACCAATATTGTAGGAAATGTTATAGGTCAAAGAGAAGTCCTTGCTTCAAAGAAATTTTCAGTATCCAAAAAAAAAAAAAGCAATTAGGGCAATTAAATGTGTAATTTGAAAGGTCAAAATATTTCCAGGTTTAGGCTTCTTGTTCATCATTATTCTCACACAAAAAAACTTAACTATTGCTAATCCTCTCTCTTTTGCAACCAATCCAGCAAATTGTTTTATGTATATATATTATATATCCCTGGATCAGGAAGATCCCCTGGAGGAGGGCATGGCAACCCACTCCAGTACTCTTGCCTGGAGAATCCCATGGACAGAGGAGCCTTGTGGGCTATGGGCACAGTCCATAGCATAGCAAATAGTCAGACAAGACTGAAGCAACTCAGCACACACACAAACATATTTCTAAATATAATTATATATTGTTATATGTATATACGTATGCATACATATATATGTCAGAAACTACAGCTCACATGCTTTCTTAGTATATGATGAAATACATTCGACTACTTTTGTCTTTTTGAAAATGCATGATATCAAAGCTCCACAAGCGTAGAGACTACGTTTATTTTGTTCCCTCTTGTTTGCTCAGTGGTTGGCATGTAACAGGAACAAATTTTGTTAAGGGAATTACTGCAGTGACCATTTCATGATGATGGAATTCTCCAGAGAAGAAGGCACATTTTAAAGGCATCATTTTTCAAATGAGTCTCTTCATCTGGAACTGTGAACCTAGTGATCCAAGTAGGTCCATATTTCTTTCTAGAAGTTGTTTTGCCAGTGAATACCACTGTCATTTGAACAGTCTCTTTCTTTGTAGTGTGCTTCAGTGCAAACACTGTGAGTGGACCACTCTCTCACTAATAAGTTGTCTCCTTCGGGGGTTTCCAAAACATCATCTCATTCACACATTTAAAAATGTTAGGGTTGCCATTCTCTTCCTCTAATAAATTATTCATGCTAGAGTCAAAAAATATGATATATTACATTGAAACCTAGCTTGAAATAATTTAACTGATAAAGAGACTGTAAGATAATATTTAGTTAATTTTGACAACAGTTTATTATAATCATAAGTGAAAATTGTTTTAGAACCAGACAAAATTAACTCGATCAAGGGCATCTACCATAGATTTACAAATTCTTATGCAACTGGAGTGTCAGCATATTTGAATCTGATAACCACAGAAATATGCCAAAGGATAGAGGGATCCCAGATGTTTTATCAGACAGAATGGGGGATTAAGTGCTCTAAATACTGCCGTGTGCATTTTTACATGTCTATATTAATATTAGAATATTAATACTTCTATACTAATGCATTCCCCCATGGCACATCATTTCTACCTAGTAGGTAGGTTGATTCCATACATAATCATGTGTGTGGATAATGGATCACGTATTTCAACCTGCCTCTGACTTGTTTTAATAAAATTGAAAAACACTAGAAAGAATTATTTCCTTCATTATTTGAATTACTAGATTGAAACAGAAGACACTATGCATACTGTTGTTTATTTCTTGCATTCTTTACAATTCATAAAATTAGATGTGCTTAAATATTTCCTACTTTTGAAAGTGGAGTTGTTTCTGGAGCCACAAGAAAATCTTAAATTAAAATATAGCACATAGGTAATCCTGTACATCTGGAAATTACTCATTAACCAAAATACTTATTCTCAAAGAAATAACAGAATGCTATTTTCCAAAGTCATTAAATTATGTTTGAAAGAAAATATTTATAAAGATTGATTATAAAGCATTGCAAATACTTATTCTAAAATACTAGAAGAAAAATGAGACTAACGTTTTCCACATTATGAATATAGTTATGCAAAAGTGTCTGAAAAAAATGACTGGAAGGATGTACCTCAAAATCAAACCTGCTATTGTTTTAATTAGTGGGGAAAAATAGCTTTTCTCTTTTATACTACTATTTATTACCTAATCATCTATAATTGCAGTATCATAATATATATATACATAGAATAGATTTTATTTTTAAATGCAAGTTTAATTCTTGCCTTTTTTTCGCTTTAAATTTCTTCTCAATGTAACTTTTTTTCCTGTTTTGATCCTTTTGCTTTTGTTAGCTGTACTATTTTCTCTACTGTTCTCTCCTCATTTGCTTCTCAGAATTGTCTCTGGATCCCTCCTCCGGTCATTGTTCTTCTCTCTTCACAGCTTGCTTCTTTAATCCCACCAGCTTTTGTCACATTCTGGTTCTTTGTTTTCATCTCTGCCCTTGATGACAGCTCAGCCAGTTTTCACCCATAATCAACTCACTATCTCTTTTTTCTGACCGTTCAGCCTTCTCTATTTCTAAAGAGAGAATGTTAAATTAATAGCAAACAAATAGCTTGTTAATGATGTGATTTATCATCTTCTAATCTGTTCTTGCAAAGATCTTTTTCAACAATAGAAATTTTGTTGAGTCTTCAGTGCCCGTGGAATTATCTTCTTTCCAAGGGGACTTGCCAGCTTGTTCTGTCTTATGGTGTTTTGAAATTCATATACGTTCTTTTCCTCTTGCTCCTTTTCTGCTATTTTCTGTTGTGCTTTTTCTTTCTCCATTGCCCTTTTTCATATTGCTGTCAACCCATCATACCACCTTTGTGTTTTCCAAAAATTTGAAAACTGTCATCAGTAACTGAACACATATCCAGGGAAACCCCTTGATCAAGAAGCTAAGTAATGAATGCTGTGTTGAGAATGTGGTCTTTAAAGCAGATAGACTTGGGCCTAATTCTCAGCTATGTGACTTTTGTCAGTGACCAAATCTCTCTCAACCTTGAAAGAGAAAGAGTTAGTAGCTCAGTTGTGTCCAACTCTTTGCAACCCCATGAAAATGCAGCCTGCCAGGCTCCTCTGTCCATGGAATTCTCCAGACAAGCATACTGGACTGGGTTGCCATTTCCTTCTCTAGGAGATCTTCCTGAACCAGGCCTCCTGCTTTGCAGGCAGATTCTTTACCATCTGAGCCACCAGGAAACCTTGATTCTCGCTTATTTTCAAACAGGGGCAAGCATGTTCTCATAAGCTTCTTGTGGGTATTGAGTGAAAGATCGTGGGTATTGAGTGAAAGATCATGGTTAAATGTGCTCTGTACACTCTGAAGGACTGACCAGCCTTGGTCTCTGCCATCTGGTCCATACCTCTCCATTTTTTTCTCTTCAACACTCCACTCTATTCACTGCTAAATGTATGTTCCAGCTACACTGAGTATGCAACTCCCTGAAAATACCTTGCTGTTTTTGATGTTGGGTTTGCCTGGAGTATTAACAATCCTCTCTCAACCTGGCAAAGTTTACCTTATCTTCAAATTTCAATGGAAATGTTGGTGTCTCCAAAATCCCTCCCTTCTTACTCCCCCAATCTCACCCCACCCCACTGGGCTAGAGGCTTCCTCTATGTTACTCTCTGCCCTCTGTATTTCTCTGTAATTTTTCTCACATGACTCTTTATTTCTCTCATCAGTTTTATAAGCTATGAGTTCTTTGACACTTTATCTCATCTCTTGATATCCCAGTGTCAAATGGTGTATCTCATGTGCTACAGACATTCTATAAACATTGGATGAATAACTGGCATTCAGTGAATGCCAATGAAATTATTTGCAGCAGCAGACTATTTAATATTATTATTGCATTGAATTAAAACACAGAAAAATAGATACATAGATGATATATAGGTCCTCCTTCACATGGGTACTGAATATTTGCCATCAAGTGGTTGATTCCATAGTCAATACAAAGACTATTCTATTCTTCGTGGGCTTTTTCTGTCCTGAAGCAGGCCCCAGGTGCCCTGGGAGAAAAGACTACAGATTTGAGGGAAGGCATTGAGTTTGGTGATAGAGGAGGGGAAGAAAAAAAAAAAGAGAAATGTTAAAGAATTAACATGAAATGTATGTAATCCCAAAATGGAGTAATTTGACTAGAGAACAGTAAACCTGCAGAAAGGAAGCCTAAATAATTACTGTTCACTTCCAGACAGTTCCTTGAATTGGATTCATATTGAGCTAAGGCTATCAGAATTAGAGGCAGCTGTATAATCCGAGTGTCGTGCAGCATACAGAATCAGATTGAGTGCTTGAGCGTCTGCACCCCAGGAAATTGATTTGACGACTATGTCAATTACTTCTGGCACCAAGCTTTCTGTGGGTTGCATTACAACTGCTCTCTTGGTCAGCTGTGACTGCCTCCCCATCCACGCCTATTGTTTTAGATTTATTTACTGCACCGGCAATCATAAATCATGGACTTTTTTTCTATACCATCTGGAACTCTGGTGTCATTGTTTGGGTCACTTTTGATTGCTCGCTCTTATTCTCAGCTACCGCCAAGGCTGATGTATCTTGAATTATGAAAGACTTCCACCAGGAGCTGACCTATTTGTGAGCAACCTTTCAGCATCTACATATGTTTATTTTCTCGAACACATAGCTGGGTAAAATAAAAATTGTATTCTCTAATCCTCTAGGGATTTATTCCTTTGCGTGCGATACTGAATTTTTAAAGATCACAATTTGCCTAACAGTTTCCTTGCCAACTCTCTGTGCATTTCCATTATACTCACAAGGTCAAATGTAACAGAAGGATCGTCATTTTTTCCTTGGTGCTGGGAATGTAATTTTCCCAGTATTCTCACCCCAACTCAATCCCTACCAGAATATTCCATCTTGAGCCTAAAATTACAGTTAAGTTTATTACTTTGCCTTTAAAAACAAAAAAAAAAAACAAATAGCACAATGATGCTAACACACTTTTTGTCTCTTGTTATTCTGGGTTCCCTATTCTAAAAACGGGGGTTAACTACTCTACCACTTTCCCAACAAGCTCACTCAAAAACATTTTAGCAGTGTTCTTTTTCCGACCAATGACGCTGATGTCTACCTGCACTGACAATGTCAGCAGATTGCTTTCATTTTATGCAGATGGTTCACTGGCAGTCCAGATCAAATCTGAAACTGCGCTATCAAGCAGTTTTTATCTAGAGAAGCAATTTGAATATTGGAATTTTGTTGAATTTCCCAGGCCACAGCTGCTTGCATCTGACATCTGCTTCAATTTTTGGAGCAGCCAATTTTTTTCTGGCAATCTCAAGGTTGAATTTTGTAGGGCTGTGTTCATAATTACTTAGTCCTCATCAAGGATCCTTCCCTAAGGAGGGTAATGATCCCCATTGCACTGTGTATGGTAAAATCCTGACTCTTTTCTATAGCTCCTTTTTAACATCAAATGCCAACTTAACTATGATTAGGCAAATCTCCATTTTCCTACACCTTTTCCCATACAAGAAACTTCATCAGGGCTTCCTTGGTGGCTCCATGGTAAAGAATCTTCCTGCTAACGCAGGAGATGAGGGTTCAGTCCCTGGGTTGGGAAGATCTTCTAGAGGAGGAAATGGCAACCCACTATAATATTCTTGCCATGGACAGAGAAGCCTGGGAGACTACAGTCTATGGGGTCGTGAAAGAGTTGGAAATGATTTACCGACTAAACAACAAAAACAAACATCATCAACTATCATTTGTTGCAGTCACTATCAAATTGAAGGGAGACAAATGAAGTATCATTGTTAGAATTTTCTTAAGTAAGTTATCCATGAGTCTTCAGTAGGTATAAGAATGCAACATGAATGTCTCATTGCTCAAGGGTCCTAGAGAGGCTATGGGTATCAAGGTATTTCTTTTCTCTAAGACAGAGCCCTAAAGAATGTAGTCTAATTAACAGTACATCTTGCTATATGAAAACTACCATTTCACATCTTTGACAGTAGTGCCTGCTTACATAATGGCATGTCAAATTACATCTGATCATTTTCTGTGATGTTAGGTTTGCAACGCTCCAATAAGACATGATATCATCAAAGCAACATAGTAGATACTTGAAAAACTTCCCTATTTGTTGCTCCACCATCAACCTTTCAAAATGCAAAGTGACACAACATATGTGTCGAGCACAGTATATTTAAGGTGTTTCAATCATTGCCTGTTTCTAAATGATTTTTAATCTACCTATAAGGCCCAAAGATGTGCTGTGTTAGTGATTAACATGTTGTCATATTTCCAGATCATCTAAATAACAGATCTAGCAAGAAAGCAAAGAGTAATATTACAAGAGCACCTGTGATTTGCTATTGAAAGAAGTCATAAAAAGCACACCATTTTCTCTTTGTTGTTCAAAGTTTGAATATTAGCATGTTGTGCCTTTGCTTTTAAAGAAAAATATAAGAAAGGGCACTGTTGGCAAGGTGCAATATTACTTTAGACATGCGTCTGCTATGTTCCCATCTTCCTTTTACTTCCTCCCTGTTTACCCAGCTAAGGAGAAGAGTGATGAACAGTTTGACTGGTGTTATTTTTGGTCAATAAGCTACAGAAAGAGGAGATTCCCTGATCTTTTGCTAGGCACATTTGCAGTTCTTTTCCTTAGACTTTTCAGAGCTAGATAATCAGAGTATTTGCCTCAAGATTCCCATATACAATGGGTCTTTAAAATATATCAAGGCGAAAGGAGAAAATACACCACAAGGCTGGTATTGACGGGCTTTCAGTGATAAGATTTTATTTTAGATTTTCACCATCAGAGAAAAATGTGGAAAGCCAAAAAGATGAGGTTGTAGTGCAGAATTCTGAAGGTTAAAATGGGACATTCAAGTCAGAGTAATTTCTCTAGTCTATTAGCGATAATAGTTCTTGTTGAACAGAAACCAATGCTAAGCAAGAAAAAAATTATTTTCTGCAATTAAGAAGACTCAGAAGGCAATCTTTTATTTGTGTTTGTCTCATTTGTTTTAGGTTTACCAAAATAAAGGGGAGTCTTTTTTGGATCATTGGTGAAAACCCAAAGTATCATCAGTGACTGGAAAAGTGAAGTGAATGAGACATCAAAGAAACATGCATTATAATGCTGTTTAACATTTTATTAAGATTGCTATTGTATGGCAATGCATAAAACAGTGGATATTGGGCTCATTACATCAGTACTATCTTGGCACTTTCTGAGGTCACTCTAGTCATCTTTTATTCATGCTGTCACTGGAAATGGAGTTATGCTAATAGAGCTGGGTCAGCCTACGGAGGCGTAAGGAGAGGCTGAACATAAATCCCAGGCAGTAGGCTCAACAGTCAGGACTGTAGCAGTGAAATCGCACCAAACAGGGCAGAGGGGCCCAGTTTGAAATCATTGTCCTCTGGTCCCTCGATGACCACATGTCAGGTAAATCCCACATGACCTATTCACTCACCATCCATTCATTCGTTTATTCATTCATGTCCACTAACAAAACAAAACAGCAATGTAGAAGTAAGAGTTCTCATGTCATCCCTTTCCAAAATAAGGTATGTCTCTACCATTTATAGAGCTTTAAAAGCCAGAGATTTGTGCCAGATTTGGGTTCAGAGACGTAAAAACCACAAAAAATTATCATGCATCTTTTGAAAATATTTTAACATACTCATCTTAAAATTTGCCATTATTTTGGTCTCTTTCCAGTTCTTCCTTTCAGTTCAGCAATTTCTAACATCTCAGCTAATAAAGTTTGACTTAGTTTCTCTATGGTCCACTTTTCATTATCTTATGATAAATGACTGAGATATCATCCAAGGATTCATTTCAATGGATTTTGCAAGGGTATTATTTTCTTTTCTGAATACTATGGATGATGATGAAGATGGTGCATGCTCAGTCGGGTCTGTTTGTGACCCCATGGACTGCAGCCTGCCAGGCTCCTCTGTTCATAGGATTCTCCAGGCAAGAATACTGGAGTGGCTTGCCGTTTCTTGCTTCAAGGGATCTTACCCATCCAGTGGCTTTCTGCCTCTCCTGCTTGGCTAGCAGATTCTTTACCACTGAGCCACTTAGGAAGCCCTGCTTAAAAGAATATATTGCCTAAAGTAAATTAATATTTTTAAAGGTATATCTTTACTAAATCTTTAAATAATTTAAAGAAATGAAAAAATTATCTTCTAAAAAATGGTTGATTTTTCAAATTTATACAAACTCTAATTTTATATGTCTCACTAAATACTGGCAATATCACCATGTGCGCTTATTACATGTGATTATATTTAACTGATGAAATAAAACATGTGTTCTTTTTATTGAAAGATTATTACACATTCAGAAATTTCTAATTTGAAAACTAAAGACTTAATTTAATTTTAAAAGATAACTTTAAACAGAGTAACTGACTGCTTAGTTACTCCAAGCAATCCATGATGTATCAATAATGTGTGCCATGAGTTAATGTTAGATAAACTCAGTGCATGTATATATTGCTCTTTATAGTTAATAATGGGTCTAAATAAAATGTCAATAGGTATGGAATATATATGGGAGCAAATGCTGATAATGAGGAAGCCAAGCTTGTCAACAACAGTGTTAAAACCAATGTGCTTAATTAAAAAAGTGAAGTCAATTAAAATCAAAATAACAGTGCAGTATGTACAAATGTTGGAATAATCATTAGACCTTGCTGAATAATGGAAGAGTATAGAATTTTTTTTAATGGAACAGCAGGGGCGATACATTACACAAAGCAACAATCTACAACAATATGACAATCGAATTACTTCAGCCCCATTAGGCAGGTGCAGAGGAATAATTAACATGAATTTTTCCAATGAAAAGGAAAAAATATAACTTTTTTTCCCCTCCAGTAACACTAAAGTTTACATTCCTTCCAACCCTATATTTAGGATTTTTAGAATGGCAACCTATGAATGGCAAATATCTATGATTTTAAAAAGTTAGAGTTTACTAGTCAAAGAAGATTTCTGTTTATTTCCCATATAAATTGTGAGCAATATAGGAAAAGATATATATAGAGCCCTTGTGGTATAATGCTAACTTGTAAAATGTACTTTGTATGCATTGCTTTTGATTTTTTAAGGATTAAAAACAAAATAATAAAGGATTTGCACTAGTTTCTTATGGTCTAATCTAATTCAAAGATAAAAGGCATTCCAGAAAGCCCTAGGCAATATTTGTTATCTTATTTCCAGCTCAAATTCAAAACAAATTGTGACCTCCAGTTTAAAGTGAAGAGAGAGTCTGCTCAGTAAAATGCCAATAGAAATGAAAGTAAATTCACATTTCTTCATGAAGGGCAAAGAGTTTAAGATCTCTTTGCTACTTTCTCTGACAAAAATATCCTGTTTTAAAACAGTAAGATAAAAATCTGACTCTTTCATTTACTTCCAATGGGAACCATTTAATTTATACTGAGATAAATGGCTATGTACTGAAAGGGCTGAAACTTTTTATGTCTTTCCTTACCATCAAGAAATTAAAAAATGAAAACCCCTCATCCTCAGATGACCTCTTCAATTTAGATAGGTCTGAATCAACTAAATACGTGTGGAGGTTTTCATAGGAGAGGTGACTTAGTTTAGAAAAGATAATTGTTTGCCCTCATAGGAGGCCGTTTATCTTTAGTCTTGAAGTACTTTACTGGCAAGGTCTCATTAATCCCTATTTAGCTTTTAAGGACGTTCTTTCTTCCTCATTTTGAAGAAATAGGCACCAGATTTCTTCAGATGCGGTAAGGCATAAATGTTCTCCTGAAGGTCATCCTGTAGAATCAGTGGAAGAATCAGAATAGACCCACTGATTCTCCTGTGGTGACAATTTGTCGGTTGGTGGGTAGACAGGTAACACACGTCAAGAGGAGGGTGGACATGGCTGACAGTGTGAACTGAAAATCATTATTCTACGGAAGCCATCACTTTGCAATTCCAAAACAATCTATCCATATTTTATTGATAGGTTACTATGAAAAGTAGAACTATTGAAGTAGAAAAGAGAGTTTTAAAAAATTTAGTTTGGCCCCATTTTTGCTAGGAGAAACAAAGAATCTCACAGGAAATTTTCAGTTCCCAGTGATTATCAGTTCTCAATTATCCAAAATCTGAGTCTTGAATTGATATTATATCAAGGGATTTTATACATACAAAAGTTTAGCCCTAATGTGAGAAATGCAATCAAGTATTTTCCCATGTGGTCTGGAACTGAAAGTATGAAATTTCTAGTTGGGCTATTAGCCAAAACATTTCTTTCTTCATCCTCTAGCATGCAACTCAGCAAAATGTCAGAATGACAGTTTTTAGGTGATTTGGAAAGATAGTCAACCTTTTCAATTTATGAGAGCTATTGCACAGTGAAATAAAATATTGGTAAGAAAAAGGTCATCTTTATTGATAACAAGTCAACAAGATTGCAATAGGTTTAACATATAGACAAATACATTTTTACATGCAAAGTATAACATTCAAAATTAATTCTATCTTTTAAAATGTAGGTTTAAAGACATTATAAAAGCATAGATGGGTGTTTATAAGACCTCACATAAACTGAGGGATTTAGAGTAACTCAATCTAAGTAGAACTATGTCTCCTATGGTTTGTGGTTTGACCTAGTGGGGTGAAAAGAGACACATAGAATCAAATTTTATCAGATCATAAAATTGAATATGTGAAGACTATGTGGGAGAACAAGTTAATAATAAATGGCCACACTGTAATGGCCAACAGGCACATGAAGAGATGCTCGACACCCCTAATTATTTTGAAATGCAAATCAAAAGTATAATGAGGTCCACCTTCTAACTAGTCAGAATGGCCATCATTAAAATGTCTACAAATAACAAATGGAGAGGCTGTGGAGAAAAGGGAACCCTCCTACACTGTTGGTGGGAATGTAAGTTGGTAAAGCCACTATGGAGAACAGTATGCACGTTCTTTAAAAAGCTAAAAATAGAACTGGCATATGATCCAGCAATCCCACTCCTGGGCATATATTCAGACAAAACTATAAAAGAAACATACACCCCTATATTCGTTGGCGCACTATTTATAATAGCCAAGATATGTGTGCTTAGTTGCTCAGTTGTGTCTGACTCTTTGCAACCCCATGGACTGTAGCCCTCCAGGCTTCTCTGTCCATGAGGATTCTCCAGGCAAGAATACTGGAGTGGGTTGTCATGCCCTACTCCAGGGAATCTTCCCAACCCAGGGGTTAAACCCAGATCTCCCGCACTACAGGAGGATCCTTTACCATCTGAGTCACCAGGGAAACCCAAGACATGGAAGCAACCCAAATGTCCAGCAACACATGAACGGATAAAGAAGGTATATATACAAAATGCAATATGACAACGAGAGAAGAGGGACAATTATGGATGCTAAAATGTCAGGCCTTGGCCTGGAATCAGTTTCTGAGGAAGTTCTTACCGCTCTATTAGAAATATGAAAAATGTGAAAAGAGTTTTTCATAAACTCAATATGTCTCAAGAAATCTATCAGTTTGAGATTGTCTTTCCTGCATTAATGCTAATTAGAATGTTTTTAATTGATAAAATGTTAGTAATTACATCTGGTAGGTTATTTAACTTTTTAATATACTTATATGGGGAATTTTCTAATGTCCTTAACCATATAATAATTACTCTTTTCAAGAGAGGTACCAGATATGATTCTAGTATCTTAATAACACTAGATTTTGATATTTTAATAAAAACTAAATTTTAATAAATAAATGTCACAGTTGCTTTTCTTAATATTAACTGAATTTCTACCTAAAATATTTTCAAGTATATTTTTACATACATATTTTGCTGTTCATTTTTAAAAGATTCATTTCACCATAATCAGAATTCTTACTGAAATACTTCAGAGCTAAATATCCAGCAATAACTAACTGAAAAATATAATTTAGTAAATTATCTTTCAAATATGAAGAAAAATATTTGCAATTTTCCTACTATGAGTTATATGAAATTAATATAGTTTTACCTAGGTAAAATATATAAACTTATATCTTACTTAGTAAATGCATATTTTTCAAAGATAAAATGTGAAAATAAACATCAAGAACAGAAGCAGTGTTCTTAGAACACAAAAGTGTTCTAAGGTTATTTTCTTTTCCAAAGACTAACATTCTCAGTAAAAACAAATTCCTAACTCAGAAATACTATCATATACTGAAACATATTAGATATATTTTTAAAATATAATTTTGAAGGCATATTCCCTAAGAGTGATTCTTTGGAAATCTATTTAGATAATTCATCTTCACCATATATTTAGATTTCAAATCATTGATATTTAAAAATATATAATAGAATGAATTGTCTTTCCCTAAAGCTTTTATATTAGCAAGAAATTAAACATGCTTATTATTTTTTTATGCTGTCTACCAGTTTACCATGGGCTTCCCTGGTGACTCAGATGGTAAAGAATCTGCCTGCAATGCAAGCAACCTGGGTTTGATGCCTGGGTCAAGAGGATCTCTTGGAGAAGAGAATGGCTACCCATTCCAGTATTCTTGAGAATTCCATGGACAGAGGAGCCTGGTGGGCTACAGCTCATGAGGTCGCAAAGAGTCGGACATGACTAAGCAACTAACACTTTCACTTTCACTTTACCATAAGTAGATAGAATTGCATATATTAAAAATGAGAGATTTAGATATGTTTGTTGATTTTAGCTCCATTCTCCCATGGTTATAATCAAAATTTCTTTATCATAAAAAGAAGCCTTAAAATAGTAAGAGACATAGGTACATGGAAACTTAATAGTTCTTTTTTAATCTTCTATTTTTTTACTTTCCTTCAACTTTTGCAGGATATGGAAAGGAAAGCAGTCTTTGTAGTGACAAAGCTGAGCAATGTACCCTTAGGGAAAAGACTCATTTTCTTCAAGACTGAAAAAGGCAGATTTTGACACCTTAACTATAGGTGTAAAATTTATAATTAACCTCTAGAAATGAGCTTTACTCTCTGGCCAGTGACAGTGAGATACACTGCCCAATACTGACAAGATCTTAGCTGTATATACCAACACGTCCATCCTTTTAGCAATTTGATATTTAAATCAAAAGGGACTTGAGTAATATGTAAGGGCTAATTACTTAGAGCTGCAAATGCACAAGTCAATAGTGACGGAGAGTAGTTTTCACTTTCAGCTTAAATCTCCAAATAAATCCTTTTTGCTAATTCAGATATTAAAAACATCCCTTTGTATGGTTATTTAAAAATGCATTTGAAGGTTACAAAATCCAGGGGAAAACATACTATAAGTGAACCAGAGATTTCAGAATATCATGAAAAGATTGTTTTCATTTGGGTCAGGTTTATTTCAGTTGAAAGTGATGTTTGGAATTTTTATCCACCCTAAAACAGAATCCAATGAATATATAGTTCCAATGTTTGAGAAAAATCTTAAAATATTGCAACATTGAACTACTAGGTTAAGTGGACTCCAGTTGGAAATTCAAAAATTGTAGAATAATATATGTGTGTGTGCGTGTGTATGTAAAAAAGAAAGTTCTAAGCCTAATAAAGCCAGTAATGCATAGAAAAGCTAATGTGTCATGATCTAAAGGAAATTCAAGGATGGCTGACTAGTTATTCTTTGGTTTTAGCTTATTTCTATCTTTAGCTTATTTTTCAACAGCTTTTTCTAGTAACTTGATGTGTACTCTTGGAGTATTAATGTTTAAATAAATTACATCAGATGTTTATATATTATACATGAACAGGTCACTCACAAAAGAAAAAAATCAATTTTTCTAATAAATGTGAAATAAAGGTAACCCTTTCTAGGAGAAGGCAATGGCACCCCACTCCAGTACTCTTGCCTGGAAAATCCCATGGACAGAAGAGCCTGGTAGGCTGCAGTCCATGGGGTCGCTAGGAGTCAGACACGACCGAGCGACTTCACTTTCACTTTTCACTTTCATGCTACTGGAGAAGGAAATGGCAACCCACTCCAGTGTTCTTGCCTGGAGAATCCCAGGGATGGGGGAGCCTCGTGGGCTGCCATCTATGGGGTTGCACAGAGTCGGACACGACTGACGCGACTTAGCAGCAGAAGCAGCAGCAATAAAAACGTGAAAATAGTGCAACAATGGGAAACCACTTTTTATTCACTAGGTTAAGAAAAATTAAAAAGAAGGACGATATCAGTTTCTCATGAGGAGGCGTGAAAGCAGTTTTATCATGCACTGCCAATCAGAATATGCATTGCTACCCCTTTCCCAAGAATTTAGACATTTGTTATTAAAAATGTAAAATAAATGTATTCAAGCCAATAAAAAATTTTTAAAAATTAATAAACATCTCTCAAAACAGAAACATTGAATATGAAATAAACTTGTGAAATAGTGCTGGGAATATTAATAGGGAAAATCACTTTAGAGTGATTAGTAAGTGGGTACATATAATTCCGCTTTTGTGTATATGCTAGAGATATTTGAACACAATCACAAAGTGGGGTGTGATGGTTAATTTTGTATGTCAACTTGATTGGGCCACAGGGTGCCCAGATGTTTGGTCAAACATTATTCTGGCATGTCTGTGAGGACATTTTTGGATGAAATTAACATTTAACTTGTTAGACTGAGCAAAACGGATTGCCCTTCTTTTTAGGGATGGCCCTCATCCGATCAACTGAAGGCCTGAACAAAGCAAAACTGCTGGCCCTCCCATGAGTGAAGGGGAATTTTTTCTGCCTAACTACATGAGCTGAGATAGCAATCTTCCTTTGCCTTCAGACTCAAACAGAAACATCTGCTCTTTGGGGGTCTTGAGCCTGCCAACTTTCAGCCTGGAACATATACCATAAACTCCCCTAATTTTCAGGCTACAGGATTCAGAGTGGACTGACACCCTAGGTTCTCCTGGATCTTTAGTTCACTGCATTTCTTGGAATATTTTCAGCTTCCATAATTGCAAGAGCTGATTCCTTCTCATAAATTTCTCTCTCTCTCTCTCTCTCTCTCTCTCACATACATACCACACATACACACACACACACACACCTTCCAATTCTCTCTTATACTTGCTTTAATCAGGTTGTGCCTGACTATTCCATCTATGCAAAATACTTCTGCCACGTCCCTAATGACCTCTGCATCACAAAATCCAATGCAAAATATCTTTCTCAATAGTGATCATTGATTTGTCACTCCCTGCTTTCAGATATGCTCTCTGCTCTTGGCTTCGTAAAAATCTCAAGTGGAACAGTTGGAAAACTTAACTCCTAGTCATTTACCTCTCTCCCCACTGTGCATGTCCCACCTATAGTCTTCTTTCCAGCTTGCTTTATAGCAATCCCAACCTTTCAGTAGTTCAGATCCCTGATCATGTAATTATCTTTTACTACTCTGTCTCTGTCAGAGGCTACATTTATTAGTACAACAATGCCAGAATCCAAACATTTCTTTTTACCACCAAATGCCAAGCTATTATTATTTCTTACTTGGATTATTGTAAGCCTCCTAAAATGTCTTCCTGGTTCTATCTCTGTTCTTCTTTAGGTGACAATCTACAGATCACCCATCAGGCATTTTAAAAAATACACTCTATTTTTTAGAGTGGTTTTATATTCGGATGGCACCCCACTCCAGTACTCTTGCCTGGAAAATCCAATGGACGGAGGAGCCTGGTAGGCTGCAGTCCATGGGGTCGCAAAGAGTCGGACACGACTGAGAGACTTCACTTTCACTTTTCACTTTCATGCATTGAAGAAGGAAATGGCAACCCACTCCAGTGTTCTCGCCTAGAGAATCCCAGGGACGGCAGAGCCTGGTGGGCTGCCGTCTACGGGGTTGCACAGGGTCGGACACAACTGAAGCAACTTAGCAGCAGTAGCAGCAGTAGCAGCAGCAATATTTAACAGAAGATGCAGAGATTTCCCATAAACTTCCTGCCTCCACACATGCATTGCTTCTCCTGTTATCACTATCTCCCGATAGAGTAGTACATTTGTTACCTTTGATGAACCTTCACTGACACATACCATCATTTTTTCCTTTCTTTGTATGAAGGGTTAAGAGGCTCTTCTACAAACTTCAGGTCTTATGCTTCCAGGTTTGAAGAAGCTTCTTGGAAAATATTAGTTGGATAGCTTTCTTCATGTTAACCTCTTACCGCCCCTTAAGATAATTCACTGGTATCAACTTATACCCACAAGAACTCAGATAAAATAGATAGCAATGTATGATAATAAAATTGCCATCGGATTTGGAATTAGATAAACCTTGATTTGAATCCTGGCTTCAGTGAGCTGTGAGAACTTGAATAAGTTATTTAACTTTTCTGAGCGCCAGGTACTTAGTTATACCTGTAACAGGCAAAGCATGCAGCATAAACAGGTGTCCAACACAAGATCAGTTCAGTTCAGTCGCTCAGTCGTGTCTGACTCTTTGTGACCCCATGGACTGCAGCACGCCAGGCTTCCCTGTCCATCACCAACTCCGGGAGCTCACTCAAACTCATGTCCATCGAGTCAGTGAGGCCACCCAACCATCTCATCCTCTGTTGTCCCCTTCTCCTCTAATGCAAGATAGTTATGACTATTACCTCACTATGTTGGTCCTTTGCTGATGCAGGCCATTATAATTAACGGTGATTATTTTTAGTGTTATTGAATTTAGATAGACTTTAGAAAAATAGGTCTTGGGAAGAGAATTTGGTAAATATTTTATCACTGTTATCCCATGGTACAGTAATGGCCTGAAAAAGTTCACATGCTTGCGAAGAAGCTAAATTAACCGAGTGGATTGGGGAATGCAAATGAGACAAAGAAATAGATTATAGTCTATCTAAGATTGAAAAGACATTCAACCATTTCTGTAATGTTAAAAACTATACTTGGATGCTCACAAATTTTACTGATAAAAAGGTAGTCAAAACAGATGTTAGATTAAATTGGCTGGTAAATTTAAAGAAACTGATTAATTCATTGAAATCACTTGAATAAGCAGGCAGCCACAAGTACATATGTGGAAAATCTTACAATATTCTCTTTTTTCCTCACTAACATCAATTCTCTGCATTTCAAACTTTTAAGTTTCTTTTTATCAGAAGCTATCACCCAGCCACAAATCTTATGGTAACCACAGGATGCCTTCTTACATCATGAGAAGTAAAACTAATACTTAACTTCAGCTACAATAAACTTTTTATAATAATGTTGACTGATGAAAGAAAGTTTATAAAAATATTAATAGTATATGGAGAACAAGTAAACTTCTCCCTGGCATTATTGTACACATTATAATCCCCACTGTTTTATTGTTTTTTAAAATAATGGCCCAATATCTTTTTTGAAATATAGATGTCTTGTCTTTTAATATTGTTGGTTATTTAGTGGCTCAGTGGTAAGGAATCCGCCTGCCAATGCAGGAGATGCAAGAGACATGGGTTTGATCCCTGGGTCAAGAAGATCCACTGGAGAAGGAAATGGCAATCGACTCCAGGATTCTTGCCTGGAAAATCCCATGGACAGAAGAGCTTGATGGCCTACAGTCTATGGGGTCACAAAGAGTTGGGTAAGACTGAACATACACAGCAGTACCTAGAAAACACTCAAATCACATTCATGTTATTTCTTTCCGCCTCTAGTTATCATTTAGGAATGGAAAAAGTGACTTTGAATATTTGTTGTTCATCTTAGTCTTCATTAGATTTTTTTTTTTAATCTATAAGTCCACCTGACTGGGAGGTGAAAAATTACAACAGGGCTTCCATCTGTGACTAACCAAGTTACTGAAAGCAGACATGATTTCTCACTGTGGACAATTGAAAAACTGGACAAAATATACTAAACAATAGTTTTCAGACTGTAATCCCAAAGAGAAAAGACGACCCAGAGGGATGGTATGGGGAGGGAGGAGGGAGGAGGGTTCAGGATGGGGAACACATGTATACCTGTGGTGGATTCATTTTGATATTTGGCAAAACTAATACAATTATGTAAAGTTTAAAAATAAAATAAAATTAAAAAAAAAAAAAAGAATCCCAAGAGTAAGTTCTAAGCTTTCTGCCTTTAGGCACAAAAAAGACTAAGGCACAGAGAATGCAAACTCAGGCAGGATGAAGCTGAAGAGACAGACTGAAGTTTGAGGAGCCACAAATGGTTGGACATCATGGAGCAGAGCACAGAGAGAGTAGACACAGAAAAAACTTCAGAGGGTAGATATAGAGAAAATCTGCACTGGGGGCTTCTTGTGTCTTCAGCTGCAAACCAAGCTGCTTGTGCACAGAATGAAACCTGAGGTCAAGAAAGAAATCACTATCCAGAAAAGAACTAAAAAACTAAAACTTATAGGTAAAAAAATTTAAAATAGCTATATTTACTATCTCGGGAGAGTAGATTTCTTAGATGGACACAGCACAGACCATAAGGTTTAAAAATGGATATATTGATTGGACTTCTTAAAATTAAAATCACTTTAAAAAGACATCTTTAAAAAAATAAAAAAAAAAAACCATGTAATAGGCAAAGAGATACTATTAACAGCACACAGCATATATATCTGATAAAATGCTTGAATCCAGAATATTGATGAAGAAGCCTTCCAACTTAGTAAGAACCTAAGCATCTCAGTTTTTAAGTTGTGCAAAGGATTTGAACAGACTCCACAAGGACAAAATATTTCAATGGCTGGTAAGCATGTAAGTGAAAGTGTTAGTTGTTCAGTCATGTCCAACACTGCGACCCTGTGGACTGTAGCCCACCAGATTCCTCTGTCCATGGAATTCTCCAGGTAAGAAGACGAGTGGGTAGCCATTCCCTTCTCCTAGGGATCTTCCTGACCCAGGGATCAAACCCTGGTCTTCTGCATTGCAGGTAGCTTCTTTACTGTCTGAGCCACCAGGGAAATCCCCATGATGCCAGATATCACTAATCAGAGTAGTCATTAGGGAAATGTAAATTAAGACCTCAGTGGTTTATCACAAAATACACTAGAAAGATTGAAATTTAAAATACAGTAACAAGTATTGGTAGGTACTGAGAGCAACTAGAGGTCTCATTTGTTAATCTTGGGAATATAAAATGGTATCCATGCTTTGGAAAACAGATTGGTATTCCTTAGAAAGCTTACCACCCACTTACCATATGACCCAGCAATATTACTGCTAGGAATCTAAAAGAATTTAAAAGAAAGAAAAACATTTGTCCACACAAAGACTTGTTCACATTCACAAATGTATACTGAAATTTTATTTATAATAACCAAATTTGGAAGAACACAAATGTCCATCATCAGTGGATTACGACTCAACGTGGATGAGTTTGACATACTGAATAGAGAGTCAAAAACAAAGAGAAACATTCTCTGTAATTCCACTTAAATGAAATTCTAGATCAGACGCACTAACTACAGTAACAGAAAGTAGAACAATGAGTGGTTTCTTGGAGTGGGAGAGAGTGTCGTTGACTGCAAATTGGCGAGTGATAAAAAAAAAAAAATTTTTTTTTGAAGATAAAAACCTTCCATATCCCAATTGCGGTGGTGGTAACAGAAGTGTATACATATAAGAATTCTTTTATCTCTATCCTTATACTATACTTTATTAAAGTCGTATTTAAAAGTAACAAAGAACCATAAAATATAACTGCATTTACGAAACATGGTATAATATAAGAATGTAATTTTTAAACATATATAAACTCTTCAGTTATAACTGGACATGGAACAACAGACTGGTTCCAAATAGGAAAAGGAGTACATTAAGGCTGCATATTGTCACCCTGCTTATTTAACTCCTATGCAGAGTACATCATGAGAAATGCTGGGCTGGAGGAAGCACAAGCTGGAATCAAGATTGCCGGGAGAAATATCAATAACCTCAGATATGCAGATGACACCACCCTTATGGCAGAAAGTGAAGAGGAACTAAAGAGCCTCTTGATGAAAGTGAAAGAGAAGAGTGAAAAAGTTGGCTTAAAGCTCAACATTCAGAAAACGAAGTTCATGGCATCTGGTCCCATCATTTCTTGGGAAATATATGGGGAAACAGTGGAAACAGTGTCAGACTTTATTTTTTTGAGCTCCAAAATAACTGCAGATGGTGATTGCAGCCGTGACGCTTACTCCTTAGAAAGGAAAGTTATGACCAACCTAGATAACATATTCAAAAGCAGAGACATTACTTTGCCAACAAGGTCCGTCTAGTCAAGGCTATGGTTTTTCCAGTGGTCATGTATGGATGTGAGAGTTGGACTGTGAAGAAAGCTGAGCACTGAAGAATTGATGCTTTTGAACTGTGGTGTTGGAGAAGACTCTTGAGAGTCCCCTGAACTGCAAGGAGATCCAACCAGTCCATTCTAAAGGAGATCAGTCCTGGGTATTCATTGGAAGGACTGATGCTAAAGCTGAAATTCCAATACTTTGGCCACCTCATGTGAAGAGTTGACTCATTGGAAAAGACTCTGATGCTGGGAGAAATTAAGGGCAGGAGAAGGGGATGAAAGAGGATGAGATGGCTGGATGGCATCACCAGCTTGATGGACATGAGTTTGAGTAAACTCCGGGAGTTGGTGATGGACAGGGAGGCCTGGCGTGCTGCAATTCATTGGGTCACAAAGAGTCGGACAGGACTGAGAGACTGAACTAACTAACTAACTAAACTTCTCAGTGTATCAATTTCTCACATTCACATATATACTATATTTAATGAGATTTGAGGGGTTTTTGCACTTTCATATTATGTAGAATGGATTTACTTTGTTGATTGTGTTAAAATTCTTTATTCTGGACAAATGTTCCTTCTCTGTAGGGAAAATAATGTAGTTATCAACTGTACAGACTAATCACTCTAAATTAAACATTTTCTTTTGAATAATGCAATTTAAACCATCTTGAATATTATACAGATTATTGGTAAAAGTAATTAAGGACTAGAAAAAAGGTAATTATAATTTCTGATGGATGAATTGATAGGGATAAAGTAAGCACTGACCTGAACTCTAATCTAAAACTAGAACTAAATTAAACAAAATCCTAAAACTTAAGTTGTGTTTTTAATTGATTTTCACACATCAGTGCACTTCCAAGTACCCTATTTTTATTGAGGACAGTAAGCGGGAAGGATATTATGGTACTTGTGACAAGGAATGAGTCCTCTGGAAATACCTTCCAACAGATATATGACATACTGTTTTCTTCTAAGACCTACATATTCTTAAAGGAATTTATTTCCAAATGGAATTTCTAAAATTGTTGTTTGCATGGATTGGGTAGAAACAAATCTTTCTAGGATATTAGTTTAAAATGGGCTTCCCTTGTGGCTCAGTGGTAAAGAATCTGCCAGCCAATGCAGGAGAAATGGGTTCGATCCCTGGGTCGGGGAGATTTCCTGGAGAAGGAAATGGCAACCCACTCTAGCATTCTTACCTGGGAAGTCCCATGGACAAAGGAAGCTGGTGGGCTACAGTCCATGGGGTCACAAAAGAGTGAGACAAGACTTAAAGACCAAACAACAGCAAGTTAAATAATGATGAAGGATTGATTTCAAAATGGGATTGACTAAGACTGGTTCAGGCAGTCTGATTTATACAGTATCACATTAATGAAAACGCATGTGTTTTGGAAGCATGTACCTGCCTTGCATGGGTTCATGGTAACTGATGTGCAAAGCAAGGACATGATTCAGATATGCATGAGTTTCAGTTAACAGTACTGTGTCTTTGATATTTCCCTGTTAACATGTATTCTTGACGAAATAAAAGAGGAGAGTGAAATATCTGCCTTAAAACTCAACATTCAAACAACTAAGACTGTGGCATCCAGTCCTATCATTTAATGGCAAATATGGGGGAAAAATAGATGGTAGATTTTATTTTCTTGGGGTCCAAAATCACTGCAGACAGTGACTGCAGCCATGAGATTAAAAGACACTTGCTCCTTAGAAGAAAAGCTATGACAAGCCTAGACAGAGTATTAAAAGTCAGAGACATTGCTTAGTTGACAAAGGTCTGTATAGTCAAAGGGATGGTTTTTTTCAGCAGTCATGTACTGATGTGAGACTTGGACCATAAAGAAGGCTTAGCACCGAAGAATTGATGCTTTTGAATTGTGATGCTGGGAAAGACTCTTGAAAGTCCCTTGGACAGTAAGGAGGTCAAACCAGTCAATCCTAAAGGAAATCAAATTCATTGGAAGGACTGATGCTAAAGCTGGAGCTCCAATACTTCGGCCACCTGATGTGAAGAGCCAACTCATTGGAAAAGAAACTGATGCTGGGAAAGATTGAGGGCAGGAAGAGAAGGGGATGCAGAGGATGAGATGGTTGGATGGCATCACCAACTCAAGAGTTTGAACAAACTCTGGGAAATAGTGAAGGACAACGAGACTGGTGTGTTACAGTCCATGGGGTCACAGAGTCGGATACAACTTAGCAACTGAACAATAATAACAAAAAGATCTCCTATATCTCTATTTCATGCTTGTCTTTACTCTCTACGGAAAATGACATTTACAGTATGGTATATTTCTGTCAATTTCCCTTCTATTATATATGTATGTATATATACATATATATACACACAATATGTATGTATACTAATTTTGATATAGCATATGTAGTATATTTATACATGCTGTATATGACACAGTCATAGATGAATGCTAACTTGATTTGCATTTACTAATTTTTCTTGAAAATGAAAATACACATGCAATATTCTTATAGGTATAAATTTGTTGCATCCCATAAAGTTTTATTATTATTTATATACTTTGAGATCTTTTATTCTTTCTGTAGATTAAGGATGCTTTAAAATTTGCAACTGTTGGAATATGTATGTTTAAAAATCAACGCATTAAATCAATCAGATTGTCTATTAGTCATGATACACAATTTTTTCATGTTAAGGAATTTTCCTTCTATAAATAATTTTAAGCTTATTTTTAAAATAATGAGTTGATACAGAATTTATCAAATATGGCTTTAGTTATCAATAGAAAAAAATCACATAGAAGCATATATTAATGCATTTCCTAAAATTAAAAAAAACTAGCAAATTCCTACAAAAGCCTAGGTTGATTGTAGTAGTAGTAAGTTGTTAATATTTCTGTAGAATTTTTGCATCAATATTACAAGTGAGATTGTTTTTTTTCCTATTTGTTTTGGGATATTTCTGTTAGGTTTTATTGTCAGTGTTATGATGAACAGATATATTTCTTTAATTCTTCCTGCACTTCACATTCATTGAGTTTCTTGGGTATGTTTTATGAAAATGAAAGTGAAGTCGCTCAGTTGTGTCCAACTCTTTGCAACCCCATGGACTGTAGCCTACCAGGCTCTTCCATCCATGGAATTTTCCAGGCAAGAGTACTGGAGTGGGTTGCCATTTCCTTCTCCAGGGGATCTTTCCAACCCAGGGATCGAATCCGGGTCTCCTACATTTCAGGCAGACACTTTTACCATCTGAGCCACCAGGAAGCCCAAGGGTGTGTTTTATAGTTTTCTTCAATTTTAAGTCATTTTCCCTATTTTACTGTTCTCCTTTCTTTTCTTCAGGGACTCCAGCTACACATATATTATACTCTTTGAAGTTGTCCCATAGCTCACTGATGCTCTTTTCCTTATTAAAAAAAATTATTTTTCCACTCCATGTTTTATTTGGATAGTTTCTTATTGTTATGTTTTCAAGTTCACTCATTCCTTCTACAATGTCTACTCGGCATTTAACTCCTCTAAGTGTCATTTTCATCTTAGACATTAGAGTTTTCATCTCTAGAAGCTTTGTTTAAAATATTTCTTATGTATTCCATGTTTCTACATAACTTTTGAACATATGGAATATAGTTATAATAAGTCTCTTAATATAATTGTCTGGTAATTTGAACATCTGTGTCGGTTCTGTAGTAGTTTTGATTCGTTGATCATTCCCCTTATTATTGGTTGTGCTTTGCTACTTTTTGCATGCCTGATAATCTTTAATTGGATGCCAAATATTGTGAATTATACATTGTTGGGTGCTGAAATTTTTGCATATCATAAATTTTCTTGAGTTTTGTTTGGGAGTGTAGTTATGTTACTTGAAAATATTTTTATCCTTTTAGATCTTTCTTTTATGATTCAGTATGGAGAAGGAAATGGCAACCCACTCCAGTGTTCTTGCCTGGAGAATCCCAGGGACGGGGGAGCCTGGTGGCCTGCCGTCTATGGGGTCGCACAGAGTCGGACACGAATGAAGTGACTTAGCAGTAGCAGCAGCATGGGTATCCAGCGTGGAGTTCAATCTAACTATTCTCTACTATCTAGACTTATCCTTCTGATAATTCTACTTGGTTTTCTGTGAATTATGTTTCTCCAGTCTTACTGATGTGAATGGGTACAATTCTCAGCCCTCTGTCAGCTTGAAGTTACTGTTCTCTCAAATCCCTTCAGCTGGCTCTTTCCCTAGCCTTGGGTAATATTCTTCGCAAACAAATAGTCTGCTTTTATTTGTTTGGGGAATTATATATAATTAATATCACATAACATATTTTTCTGGAAGACTTCTTTCACTCAACATTATGTTTGTGAGATTCAGCCGTGTTATTGCATGTGGAAACAGTTCACCCATTTTATTATTTTGCCCATTCCATTGTATGAGTATTTATCTACTCTACTACTGGGGAACATTTGGTTGTATCCAGTATTCTCTTACCAGCTAGGCTGCTGTGAATTTTTTGTACATATCTCTTGGTAAACACGTTCACACATTTCTGTTACATATAAAACAAGGGTTGGACTTGCTGAGTTCTTAAGGTATGCATATATTAAACTTTACAGAATAATTTCAAAAGGTTTTCCAAAGTTATTATATCAGTTCATATTTCCACTACAAGTGTATAAGAGTAACAATTCCCCCACATCTTCAGCCAACTCTTCCTAGTATTACTTTTCTAATTCTAGCTACTTTGGTAGATGTGTAGTAATACCTCATTGTAGGCTCAATTTATACTTCCCTGATGGTGAATGTAGTTGAATGCTTTTCATATATCAATTAATTGGTCCTTTGGATAGCCTCTTTTGAGAAGTACCAGTTTAAGATTTTGCATATTATTTTATTGCATGCTCTTTTTATTACTTGAAAGAGCTCCTTTATCTTGGCTATGAGCCTCTTATTATATGTGTGAAAATATCTTCTACTTTGCTATTTACTCTTTCACTCTCTTTTAAAGCACAGCCATTCTTAATTTAAGTTCATTTATATAGTTTTTCTTTTATGAACAATGTTCTATTTAGGAAATTCTACTTCAGATTATGATGATATAGGTCATATTCAAGATTGTTAAGATACAAAGTCAAGTTTGTTTTAACTTTCAGGTAAAGAGGTACAGTCCAACTGCAATTAATTTTTATATACAGTGTGAGACAGGGATTAGAATTAATGCTTATTCTATATGGAAATCCAATTGGCCTGGTATCATTGAAAAAAATCATCCCACTACATTATAGTACTATCTCAATGCTACTTTAGATATATATTTACCCCTAAGTGTTTAAAATATTGATAATATTTTAAGTGATATTGTCCCTTAAATTTTGTTTCTTATTTCTTATATTTAAAAATGCAATTTATTTTTTAACCTAAATAATATCTAAACTCTTGCTAATTATAATAAATGTCAATTCTGGAGAGGTTTCAATGGGCTGATTATTTTCTTCATGATGGGCTGTGTTTTTGTGTTTATTTGTATGCTTGATAATCTATACCTGAATGACAAATATTGTGAATTTTACATTGATGCTAATTTTGTATCTCAACTTTCTTTGTATTTATATATAAAGTTCCTCTGATTCTCTCTTTATGAGTGAGTGAGTGAGTGAAGTCGTTCAGTCGTGTCCAACTCTTTGTGACCCTGTGGACTGTAGCCCACCAGGCTTCTCCGTCCATGGGATTCTCCAGGCAAGAATACTGGAGTGCGTTGCCATTTCCTTCTCTCTTTATATTGTTTACTAAATCCTACTTTGCATTTCTGTTTGCAAAATGGCCTGCTTTTCAGTTTTGTGAATTTTCATTCATTTATTTATCCCCTATTGTTTAAGGTCTCTTCAGTTTCTGTGTGTTTTCCACCTCAGACTCTTTGCCTTCCTAACCACCTTATATAAAGCTGCTAGAACACATGCATGCATATTATATATAATGTGCTTACACACAGGATTACTCTAGTGATCATCATAGTCATAATCAGCAACTAGGCACTTAGCACATATTATATGCCAGATGCTAAAAATATAGTATTTCTTTTTTTTTTTTCTCTAATTTTATTTTATTTTTAAACTTTACATAATTGTATTAGTTTTGCCAAATATCAAAATGAATCCGCCACAGGTATACATGTGTTCCCCATCCCGAACCCTCCTCCCTCCTCCCTCCCCATACCATCCCTCTGGGCCGTCCCAGTGCACCAGCCCCAAGCATCCAGCATCATGCATCGAACCTGGACTGG
>NW_011494839.1:4069792-4097842 GCF_000754665.1 Bison bison bison | reverse complement strand
TTTGACAAAATTCAACATCCATTTATGATAAAAACTCTCCAGAAAGCAGGAATAGAAGGAACATACCTCAACATAATAAAAGCTATATATGACAAACCCACAGCAAACATTATCCTCAATGGTGAAAAATTGAAAGCATTTCCTCTAAAGTCAGGAACAAGACAAGGGTGCCCACTTTCACCATTACTATTCAACATAGTTTTGGAAGTTTTGGCCACAGCAATCAGAGCAGAAAAAGAAATAAAAGGAATCCAAATTGGAAAAGAAGAAGTAAAACTCTCACTATTTGCAGATGACATGATCCTCTACATAGAAAACCCTAAAGAATCCACCAGAAAATTACTAGAAAAATATAGTATTTCTAACATTCACAAAATCTTTCAAAATGATTCTATTCTCATTTTATGGGTGAGAAGACTGAGTCTCAAAAACCTCTCATTTGTGTAAGGTCTCAGTTCTCATATAAGGAAAACATGAATCTAACATCTCACGTTAAGAGTTAAATATAAGACCTCATGTACTGTGTGTTCAGTGTGTCTGACTCTTTGTGACCCTGTGCACTGCAGCCCACCAGGTTCCTCTGTCCATGGGATTATCCCAGCAAGAATTGTCGAGTGGGTGGCCATTTCCTCCTCCAGGGGATCTTCCTGACCCAGGGATAGAACCCGTGTCTCTTGCATTGGCAGGCAGATTCTTTACCACTTGAGCCACACGAGGAGCCCAACTTAAATCTGCTTAGTCCCAAACATTGTAGTCTTGAAGGTTCCATAGCTCACTTCTATAGGGTGTGTTTTATATTGTGAATATTGTTATTTTTAAAGTCCTTTCAAATGGACTGTAAGCTTTGTGAGGTCTTTGAGTTCTTTTATATCATCTAAGCACAAATTGCCTCAGTAGCCAATAAATATTGATCAACTGGTTGAATTTTTGTGACAGAATTCCTCAAAATAAGAATAAGCAGGTAGCAGAGGTGAGTTCAATCCAGAGAGGCAATAAGGCTCTTTTGCTCCAAAATTGTACTCACTGGACAATGGTCCCTTGATGAGAGAAAATAGCTCTAGAAAAATGAGTTAGTAACAATGAGGTCATTTTCTCCTTGAAAAAATAAATGGCTTCAGTTCAGTAACACCTGGACATTATATTTTTACTGATATCCTCTGAAAAGTCATGGAATAGGAGACCATCTCCAAGGTTGTTTCACAACTAATTCAGTGAATTTTCAGTCTTCACTTCAGTCAAGGTTACAGTCACAAAATGGGGCATCTATCAAATTACTGGACAATGCAGACTGAAAGAACTTCCCCTAACCCCACCCAAAAGAAAAAAACATGAAAACTTTGATTAAAGGAAAAGATTCACAACCTAGTTTGTGCTCTGTACTCCATATATCTTCCATATATCCATTACAGAATTCTTCAATTCTTTCCTTTACTTTGGTTAAGGTGATGTGATAACTTCATTATGAAATGTAAGCTTTTCCCTCTCTGGCTATTACTGGATTGAAGAGATTAGATAGAAATACAAGTAAAATGGACATAAATACAGAAAAGGAATAGCTAACCTAGGGAAACCTATGTATCTTCCTGAATTTGACAAAAGACTTGGGGATTTATAAACAACTATTTGGCAACCCACTCCAGTGTTCTTGCTTTGAGAATTCCAGGGACGGGGGAGCCTGGTGGGCTGCTGTCTATGGGGTCATACAGAGTCAGACATGACTGAAGCGACTTAGCAGTAGCAGCATTATTAAGCTATAAATGGTTGTAAAAACATGTGTTTGGATGTTGCAGGAATGTTGTTGTTGTTCAATCACTCAGTTGTGTCCAATTCTTTGCAACCCCATGGACTGCAGCACACCAGGCTTCCCTGTCCTTCACTGTCTCTGGAATTTTCTCAAACTCCTGTCTATTGTGTCAATGATGTCATCCAACCATCTCATCTTCTGTCATCCCCTCTCCTGCTTTCAATCTTTCCCAGCATTAGGGTCTTTTTCCAATACTTTGGCCATCAGGCTCTTCATATCAGGTGGCTAAATTATTGGAGCTTCAGCCTCAGTATCAGTCCTTCCAATAAATATTCAGGGCTGATTTCCTTTAGGATTGAGTCTTTGATCTCCTTGCTGTCCAAAGGAAGCTCAAGAGTCTTCTCCAATACCATAATTTGAAAGCATCAATTGTTTGGCACTCAGCTTTCTTGATGGAAGAAGGAATGGTGGAATGTAACCATTGAAATACATGAACAATGACTTTTAAATAGAGTCAGATTACTTTGTTGTGACTTTACTGATGAGTAAAATTTATTAAACTATTGCTTTCTGAACACTTATTCTAAGAATAAAATGGGATTAGATTTGATATTTTAAGCTTTAGCTACTGCGACTAGTGGCATTTAATTGTGTGCAATATATTCAAGTAAGCAAAATTGCAAATAGAACTGAATGATCTCTTAATGTTAACTGTGGTTTTTATTGACTCATTTCCCTCTATGTTCCTTAAATATTTTATCATTCTGTTTCCCTGTTGCCTTTTATGCATATTTTCAAACAAGAGTTTTCTTGTCCTACAGTGCTTTAAATTAGATCACCCTGTTACTGTACCTATCAATATTGTAAGTAAACACTATTATCCCTGTTAATATAAATTGATCAGCATTTAATTTATGGTGTAAAATTCTATTACTGTCCATTAAATTCCCTGAAAAAGAAGACCTTAATCTGTGAGACATCTTTCTTTTATATGTAGCTAGAAAATACCACCAAATTCTCTTGGCAATTTAGGGTTTGTGTTTAGAAACTGGATGTGATTAAAGAAAAACACTAAATGGATATGATTTGTAACAACAATTGACAGGGCTTTAGAAAACACTCATAAAATGGTATATAATAAATTCCAAAATAATGGAAAGATTTTCTTTTAAAGACTAATGCTAATTATTTTTAACTATTATAAAAATAGTTTATAATCAACAGATTTCCTATTTTATGATATTTTTAAGCTGAAATCCAAGGATCAACTTTTTAAAAAAACTACATGGGCATTTTTCTGGCGTTTATATAACCTATAAATCAAACTCTTTGAAAGTTCCTGTTGCCTAGATTGATGCTAATCCCTATAATACTGATCCTTTGTTTATTCTTAAGTTCATTTTATTTTTCTCAGATATAAAAGTCACTGGACAGCTCTTCTTATGTGGCTTTGTTCTTATAAGAAACGTGAAACTAAGAGACTCTCTGGATAAACCCAGGTGTGATAGGAAACTGATTTCTGTATCAGAGTGGCTTATTGGATCTGTTTCTATGTTTGTTTTCTGGATTCAGTGGCTAATTTGGTTTCTAATCATGCCTTTGACCCCATTTCCAGCCTGTTTGTGTTATGGGTAAAAGAGAGACCCTGCAGTAGGTAATTAAGTCTGCAAATGCAAGGCTGCTTACTTTTCATGGCAGCAGATAATCAGAGTGCTGCTGCTCAAGTGTAAAATGCAGAAATTAATGATCCTATATAATACAGATTAAGGCTTTCATTTTAAAAACTATCAGTGCAGAAGAACAAAGGTAGGAAGAACAGCATGATATTTGGAATTCCAATATATAGTAAAGCTTGCAAATTTTGAAAGAGCTTTCTAAGCATGAAACTAATCAAAATTCGCCTTGTGTTCTAAGGTGATTGATGAGTTCAGAACGCAAATATGTGACTGCCCCATTGCATCTTTGAAAAGGCACAATTAGACACATTTGTCCATGTCTTTTCACTTGTAAACATGCTCTATTGTTCACTCAGATCAAATGGTTTATGTGGAAGCATTTAGCATACTGAGTGCCACATAGTAGGTACTCAGTAAATATTAGTGTTTGAGTAAAAAAATTCATAAAGAAATAACAAAGCAATATCCAAGAGCCATGAGAATAACATGCACATGCTTAAAAAACACATAATCTCATAAAAATGTTTATGTACTATTGTTTACCCTAGTCTAAGGGGCCACAAAGAATCAGACATGACGGAGCACACACACACACACCTTGTTTACCGAGATATTTTCACTGTTGGGGCTCAGTAAATCACAAAAGGACTCCTGCCATAGAAGGGTATAAGTTTACAGAGTATCCTTCATACAAAGAAAACTGATTTCCAACAAAATGCCAATATTTGTTGATACAAAGCTTACCTATCCCCCCCCAAAATGTATACATGGCACCACATGATCCAATGATTTAATTTTCACTGAATATAAGCATACTGATATAGCTCAGCAACATGATCAATTTAATCCAAGATTAAATCTATAGATTTTCCTTGTTCTTTCCTAAATTGTTAGATCGTTATGATAATATGCTTCCCCATGATTCACTATTAACCATTTTGTCAATGATTTTTTTTCCTACAAAGTTATTTTTCATTTGTCACTGATAATAAACTGGTTAATCTGATAAATACTTCATTAAAGTAACAACAGTGGTGCTATGCTGTTTGTGTTACATACGGAGAAATTTAGACAGAGTAAAAACAGTAGAACTTTCCCAATGGTTCAGTGGGTAAATGATCTGCCTGCAATGCAAGAGACACAAGACACACAGGTTTGACCCCCGGATTGGGAAGATCCTCTGGAGAAAGAAATGGCAACCCACTCCAGTATTCTTGCCTGGAAAAATCCCATGGACAGAGGAGCGTGGCAGACTACAGTCCTCGGGGTCGTGAGGATTCGGACATGACTGGGCGACTAAGCACAAAAACAGTGACAATTGTCATTTATAGGAACAGTCCTTATCAATAAAAACGTATCATTTTGTTCTCTAATTTACACAGATTCTCACCAGGTCATGCTCAGTGACTCTTAGATTGGAAAATACATTCACAGTGCCTCTGAAATACTGCTTTAAAAGGTAGTCAACAAGAGAACTCCAAGCTAAGCGATTTATAAAGAGACAGCACCAGTCCCTTTCAGCAGTTGGGAAGACATTTGGTGTGTTGATCTGGCATGGTTCTAAGCTTGTATTAGAAAAATCATGAACACATGAAGAGCAGCATTTGTTGCATATTGGTAACCATTCTAATCTATTTATAAAATATGCTAGGCAGCATTGTTTTCTAAACAGAGAGAAGTGGCTTTCTGGCATGTCTTCTCCATCAGATTTTAAATGGCAAGAACATGGTTTGAAGCAAGCCCAGAAGTTACAATAATGAACTCTCTAGTCAAGCCCTTGTGCTTTGCAGTTTAACATTCACATTGGCCAGAACACACTCAAGGGTTTAGTGTTTATTCATTGTTTATTCAATAAGTACAGTCCATTGCAATACTAATTTGCGTTCAGTAACCGTAATGCTGTCACCATCAACAATAGGAGAAACCAGAGTCTTGTTGCACTAACATTGCAAGATCACGCAGATATTTACAGCCTAATTGATCTATTCCTTTTGCAACAAATTATGCAGATATGTGTTTCATCTTAGAATTTTCCCGAAAGCAAAAATTAAAATCACTGCTTGGTTATTTTGAACCAAAATGATGTTATTAAAAGTGGGATACTACAACTATTGAACAAGCTGGGTTCTCAGGAGGGTCTCTTCTTGTGCTGCTGCCTGGAAGTGGATATCTGGCCTCTGATCCACTGAATAAAAGCCAATAGGGGGAACCCCAATGCTGATGCTCTCATGATGAAGGAATGAGGACCCAGGGTTCTGACTGACTACTTCAACATTTTCTCTTTTTTAAAAAAATTTTTTGATGTGGGCCATTTTATAAGGTCTTTATTGAATTTATTGCAATATATTGCTTCTATTTTATGTTTTGCTTTTTGGCTATGAAGCATGTGGAATCTTAGCTCCCTGACCAGGGATTGAACCTGCGCTCTCTGTGGTGGAAGATGAAGTCTTAACCTACACTGCCAGGGAAGTCCCCCAACATTTTCTTAGGCTCAGTTTTATGGTTTTGACATCTTTGAAAGATTTTTTATCCAAAAAAGCCTCCAATTTACATGAAATGTGAACTGACAAAATCAGAGTGGGCACAGGAGATAACAGAGGACTACAAGCCAAAGATAAAGGATTGAGCAAGAAAAATCAATCCTATTTCCTTCTCTTTAAGGAATCAGTTTATTCACATCATTTGGTTTTAGATTCAGGCCTATTTATCTAGTTACCAAAAAATAAGAAATAAAAGCAAAAAGGAAAACTGAACTATGATGTTGGAGCTGTTGTTTTGTTTTTAATATCCACTGGTCTTCCCAAGTGGTGCTAGTAGTAAAGAACCTGTTTGCCAATGCAGGAGACCCAAGAGACCCAGGTTCCATTCCTGGGTGGGGAAGATCCCCTGGAGAAGGGTAGGGCAACCCACTCCAGTATTCTTGCCTGGAGAATCCCATAACAGAGGAGCCTGGCTGGCTACAGTCTACATGGTCACAAAAGAGTTGGACATGACTGAAGCAGCTTAGCACACACACACGTCAAGGTTTTGTGTTTCTTAGAGCTAAGAATCCTTACAGGTTAACTTTACTATTGCTACCTTGTAGATGAGGATAAAGAGTTAGAATAAGGGATGGGGGAATGTCATTCAACCATAAATAGAGAAGCTGAGGCTCAAATGCTCAGTTGGAAAACTGAACTAGTACAAATAAAACTGAACATCTTTAAAAGAAGCAGAATCTAGCTTAATTTAGCTTTGAAACATGTATATTACCATACGTAAAATAGATAGCCAGTGGGAGTTTGCTTTACCACACAGGAAACTCAAAGCTGGTGCTCTGTGACAATCTAGAGGGTTGGGGTGGGGAGGGAGGTTCAAGAGACAGAGGACATATGTATAGCTATGGCTGATTGATAATGATATACGGCAAAGACAATCACAATATTATAAAGTAATTATCCTCTAATTAAAAATAAAGTAAAAGAAGAAGCAGCATGGTAGAAACATAATGTCCAGTTTTGTTGGTATTTATAACCATTTCCCACTCTCCCATAATAAAGGCCACAAAAAGTATACTAAGCTACTCTTTTTGACTCTTGCTATTTATCCTGAATATTCCTCTGATTCTTAGCCTTGAATCCTTTCCTTCTTTTTATCAATTTGTCTGCTTTCCACATCTAACCCTATGAGTTTATGCCAAACTTGAATAGTTTACCTTTTCTTTTCTGTCTCAATTCCAGATGAAGTTTCTCAGATTAACTGTTCTTTACTCCATGCAATTTAAATGAAAGTAAGAGGCTCCCTAGATTGGACCCAGAATCCAGAACTTCATATCTGCAAGTGACACCAAATAGAATTTATCTCACTAAGTAATCAAATATATTATAGAACTACCATAATTTAAAGATTTTGACCCTAAGGTAAGAGTAGTTATTTCAACTTCTCAGAATAATTAGACCACACAGATGTTACTATTTTTGTAAGAATTTAATATTTAATTAAATTAACAGAGTACATCACTATGGAAGAATAATATTCAATAAATTATCTAAAATGACTTAGAAGACTGGGGAAAGATGATATTTAAGACTCTAATCTTATCCTATATACTAAAATAAACTCCATAGGCATTAAATAACTAAATAAGAAAAAAATCATCTCACAAATAAGAAAAAAATCAAAAAATAAGAAATAACTAAATAAAAAAAGATTAAAAGGAGCAATGAGATATTTAGAAATTGCTAGAAAGTTGATTCCGAACTAAAAATATATATACTGAAGGTATTAGGACAAGAACAATAATAATGACCTACTATTAGAAGAGCTGACTCATTGGAAAAGACCCCAATGCTGGGAAAGATTGAAGGAAGATAGATAAGGGGACAACAATGGTTGGATGGTATCACCGATTCGATGTACATGAGTTTGAGCAAACTCCAAGAGATGGTGAAGTACAGGGAAGACTGGCGAGCTGCAGTCCATGGAGTCACAAAGAGTCAGACATGACTGAGCGACTGTACAACAGCTGAGCACTCAAATGAATGGAGTGAGACTAAGAGAAGCATGGCATTGGGATGAACTTCTTCCTGCTTAGGAAAGAAGAAGCCTCAAATAACAAACAAAAACAGCAGTTCTCTGAAAAACAAAAACCCTCAGAACTCAGGAAAATGTCCATTCATGCTAAGTTGCTTCAGTCATGTCCGAATCTGTGCGGCCCCATGGACCATAACCAACCAGGCTCCCCTGTCCGTGGGATTCTCCAGGCACGAATACTGGCATGGGTCACCATTTCCTCCCCCAGGGGATCTGCCCAGCCTGGGGATCTTCCCAACCATGGGATCAAACCCACCTCTCCTGCATCTCCTGCATTGGCAGGCAGGTTCTTAACCACTAGCTCCACCAAGAAAGCCCCAAGCGGAAAGGTGTGTGTGTGTGTGTGTGCGCGCGCATGCACGCGTGCATGCATGAGCACATACTTAGTTGTTCAGTCATGTCCAATTCTATGTGACCCTTTGGACTATAGCCCACCAGGCTCCTCTGTACATAGAATTTCCCAGGCAAAAATATTGCAGTGGGTTGCCATTTCCTTATATCATCTTAAAATTCTATGTGGACTAACAGGACTTGGGCAGGAGATAGGAATTCAGGTGACGGGAGGCACCAATGTCAACTGGCTGATCAGCTCTCTCTTTTACTCTGAAATTCAGACTGGCTGCTTCAGGGTTTACACGAGATCTGCATCATGAGTGATATAGAAGAACCTGGTTAGGGAAACAGAAGCTGGCGGTGCATTTTGATATCCTGAAAGAAATGCCTGCTTTTGACATGGTCAAAGCACAGTCTGCTCTTGCCTGCGCCAAAACATTAACTAGTAGGCAGCCACACCCCAGGCACCTACACAAACCTCAATCTCACCTCTGCTATTTTGGAGAAAAAAAGCTATATTTACCTTCCCATGTGCAAAGGAAATCCATAGCAGTTACTATAGTACAATCTCACTTAGCTATTCATTTCTAAATTTTTGTGGGTTATCGAGAAGTTCAGGGTTAAGCATATCTGTCGGGCTTCAAGAGAAGCCAGAAATGCAGAATTCTGTGTGATATTCCTCAGGCTTGAATGTTTGTAATTTTACAATTCTAAAAATACATACAGGCCCCAAACATCTGTAGACTGATCTAGCATTCTAGATCTAGTCTAATTCTTGTGACTTCTGTACTGTAACAAAAAGACAAGGAAATGGGAAATATGATAGAAACTTAAGAAAATTTATCACTCTAGAATGCCAATATGTAACAAGAGGAATTCTAGAAAGAAATGACAGTTTTTCCAATTATGTAGATTACCACATATTTACGACATAGCCCTTAGGCATGATTTACAAGGGAAAAAAATGGAGCTATTCTAGTAGGGAAACTATTCCCAGAGAATATCAAAGGCTTCCCAAGACTTTTTTTTTCCCAAAAAGAAAATAGATTTTATTCCAAATGTTTTGTGAAAAATAAGCTGGAACATCTCCATAAGATGATGAAGAAGACACATACTTTTCCTGTCAGTTAAAAAACTTGGATATTGGAAATGCCAGGGGAAAAGATTGGTTCCATAAAGCCGTGGTCCAAACACGAAGTGAATGAACTTGTGCCAGAATAATGGTGGTCAATAATAAATGACCGCATAGATTGCATGCTCAGTTGTGTCTGACTCCTCACAACCCGTTGGACTGTAGCCCGCCAGGCTCCTCTGTTCATGGAATTTCTCAGGCAAGAATCCTGGAGTGGGTTGCCGTTTCCTCCTCCAGGGGATCTTCTTGACCCAGGCATTGAATCTGAGTCTCTTATGTCTCCTGCCACAGCACCAAGGGAAATGGGTAATATGTATTTGAATGTGTACTACCTTTTAAAATAGAATTTAATTCAAATAAATTAGTGTAATTGATTTAAGAATACAATTAGTTTTAATAATTGTCCTGTTTAACAATTAGCTCACAAAATTTGTAAAAAATTAACATTTGGCTCTTAAGGGGCATCCCAGGTGGCATTAGTGGTAAAGAACACCCCTGCCAGTACAGGAGACATAAGAGACACAAGTTAGATCCCTGGGTTGGGAAGATCCCCTGGAGAATGAAATTGCTACCCACTCCAGTATTCCTGTCTGGAGAATCCCGTGGACAGAGGAGTCTGGCAGGCTGCAGTCCATGGGGTGGCAAAGAGTCAGACACGACTGAAGCGACTTAGCAGGCATGCATTAAGAGGCCACCTGAGCTGGCTCCCAGGGCTTCTTTACCTCCTATTATTGAGTGTCTAGCTCCAGAAAGTATAAATCTACACTGAGCCTTCATCAGTTTGGTGGAGGGGTTCCTTTATTTAAAGTGATTAATTGTTTTAATTGTGGTGAAATACAAATAGCATGGAGAAGGAAATGGCAACCCACTCCAGCATTCTTGCCTGGAAAATTCCATGGACAGAGGAGCCTGGGGGTGGGGAGCAGCTACAGGGGTCACAAAGAGTCAGACACAACTGAGCAACTGAGCACAAGAACACAGATAACATAAACTTTACCATGTTAACCATTTTAAAGTGTACAGTTCACTGATGTTGATGCTTAGGCACAACCATCGTCACCATCCATCTACGTAACTCTTCATCTTGCAAAATGGAAACTCTGTACCCATTAAACAGTAATTCTCCATCCCCTTTCCCTACAGTCCCTGGCAGCCACCATTCTACTTGTCTGTGTGAATTTGGTTTCTCAAGGTACTTCATATAAGTGAAAGAATACAGTATTTGTCCTCTTGTAATTGGCTTTCTTCACCTAGCAAAATGTCTTCAGAGTTAGTCCATGTCATGGCGTGAAGAGAGGTTCCTTTAAGGATGACCAGTGGTCCTTGGCAAACTTCAGAAACACCGGATACTCCCTCTGCAGGCTCCTCGTCCTGCTGGTCCTGCCCGCCAGAGGATCCTGACAGACAGTTTTCTGCTGTGAGTCAGGGACCAGACATTGTTGAAAATATACATGCCAGGACTTCCCTGTCAGTCCAGGAGTTCAGACTCTGTGCTCTCAAGGAAGGAAGCACGGGTTCAAATCCTGGTTGAGGAATAAGATCTCACGGGTCCCTCACCAAAGCTAAAAAGGAAAGAAAGAAAATACACGTGCCAAGCTCTCCAAGTTCCCTTCACTTGGGTTAGGGTTACCCTCAAAGAAACCCTGTATTGTCCAATATTTATATAATAAATACTCATCTCTCCCATATGGTCTGGACGGGGTTAATGAATGACAAATCCCTTTGGGGTTTTATGTGCTACAGGACTCTGTAAGCCTTAAAGCATCTACTCTTCTCACCTCTGATTGGTGTTTAGTCACTTAGTCGTGTCCAGCTCTTTTGTGACCCCATGGACTGTAGCTCTGCCAGGCTACTCTGTCATGGGATTTCCTAGGCAAGAATACTGGAGTGGGCTACCCTTCTCCAGGGGATCTTCCCAACCGAGGGATCGAACCCATGACTCATGCATTGGCAGGCAAATTCTTTGCTGCTGAGCCACCTGGGAAGACCCTTTGTTCATTAAAATATTAAAATTTAAAGTGATTCTTTTTTTTTTTTTAATAAAGTGATTCTCATTTTCTCTCTTTCCAGCTCTTCTCTTCTTTCCTTTCTTTTTGTCAAATGTTCACATTTTTAACTATATATTTATATATAACTGTCTTTTTTTTTTAAAGACACATGTTTACATATGATTCTCAATGGTATATCTGTTTTTATACATAGCATTTCTTTCACAAACACCTGGATATATAATCCTAAGTAATGCTTTTTCATAAAGACAGATTAAAATTTACTAGAACAAATACTCTTCTAGTAAAACTGCACTAACTCAGTTAAATCAGGTTATTGGTATCCCATCTCTGCTCCTAATGCCGTCCCCAGATTTTCCAAGGCATTGCTCACAACTAGTTGTTCCTTTAAACTTTTTTCCCATTATTTCTCATTTATCTCTTCCTAAAATTTTTTTCCAAAGTTGTTCTTCATTTTACAGTAACACATTCTCATAGCTCCTATGTAGTTTAACTAGTAGGCAATAAATTAAGAACATATTTGAGAGAAAAACAAATATCATATATTAAAGCATATATATGGAATTTAGAAAAATGGTGCTGATGAACCTATCTGCAGGGCAGGAATAGAGATGCAGATGTAGAAAATGGACTTGTGGACACAGTGGGGGAAGGAGAGGGTGGGATGAATTGAGAGAGTAACATTGAAACTATAATTACCTTGTGTAAAATAGGTGGCTAGTGGGAAGTTTTGCTATATAACACAGGGTGCTCAGCCTGGTGCTCTGTGATGATCTTGAGACGTGGGGGTGGGAGAGAGGTTCAAGAGGAAGGGGATATATATATATATATACACACACACACACACACACACACATATACACAAACTTATGGCTGATTCACAATGTCATATGGCAGAAACCAACACAACATTGTAAAACAATTATCCTCCTACTAAATATAAATTCAAAAAAAAAGAATGTATTTAAATGTCATCGTCAAAATGAGATCTGGCACTTCATGCTCTCATTGATTGAATTTCTCCAGTCTCAGATAAAACCGCATGGGAAGAATTCCTTTCCTATCCGTAAAGCTAGAGAATTGACTAGGAAGCTCAGCAGTTCTAAACAGTCCCCTTCTCTGCCCAGGTCATAAAGCAATTAAAAGACAAAAACATAGTTGGGCATCCTTACATCTTTGGTGCCTAGTACTTAGAACTTGAAAAATCAACATGTGTTGAGTGATGTAAGTCATCAATATAGAGTCACATCTCAGCTTTGTAAGATGAAATGGGAGAAACACCCTCAATAAGAGAACAGCAGTTTGAAAAATAAAATTATCATGCTCTGTTTTGGTATTAACTTTTGGCAGAAAGGGAATGGAAGGTTAGAAGAAGCTAGTTGGACTGTACCTTTTTTTCTCTTTCATCCCACACTGGACTATTACTCAGCCATAAAAAAGGAACAAAATTGGGTCATCTGCAAAGACATGGATGGACCAAAAGTGTGTCATACAGAGTGAAGTAAATCAGAAAGAAAAAAAAACAAATATCATATATTAAGGCATAAATGTGCAATCTAGAAAAACAGTATAAGTGATTTTATTTGCAAAGCAGACATAGAGATACAAACTTAGAGAAAAAACTATGGGCTCCAGGGGGGAATAGTAGAGGTAGGAGGAATTGAGAGATTGGGATTGACACATACACTATTGATATCGTGCATAAAATGGACAACTAACGAGAACCTACTGTATAGAACAGAGAACTCTGCTTAATGCATGGCGGTGACCTGAGTGGGAAGGAAGTCCAAAAGGGAGAGTATATACGTATGGCTGATTCATTTCACTGTACAGTAGAAACTAACACATCATTGTAAAGCAACTATGCTCCAGTAAAAATTAATTTTTAAAAAATAAGGAGGTAGCTGGAACCCAATTTACGTGGCACACTATTATTAATATATGTATATTCCTTATATGCATATAAGATTAGTGATTTAAAGAGCACACATTGGTGCCAAAATACTTAAGTTTGAATCCTGACTCTGCCACTGTGTTACTGAGACTCTAGACAAGACGTGTAGCACCTCTATCCCTCAGTTTCATCAGCATGAACTGATACTAACAGCAACCTGATAAAGCGGTTGTGAGAAGTGAATCCAAACATATAAAGCTTTAGCACAGAGACTGGAACATAGGTGTGATTTTTTTTTTTTTTTTTGTCATTTGTTGACCATTTTATCATCATTTAGAGGTGGGTATTAATGCCACCACTTTACATCTAAGGAAATCTGAAACTAAATACAAAAAGTTGTCATGTATTACACAGTAAAACAAATTTGAATTCAAGACAGAGAGATTTTTGCTCATGTATCACAAAAGATGCTTTTATAAAGCACTATATTTTATTCTGAGTCATTCAGGCTCATTATTATTTCTATCAGTTATTGTGCAGAGTTCTAATAGCCATGTAATCATGCTCTGAAGAGTTCTGAGTTCTGTAGAGTCATTTGCTCCTTCTCTTCATGGCCTTACCTTGCCTGCCTGTTCTACTTCTTGTATCTGAGTTCTGAAGTTTGATGCTCTCCTCTTCCAGCCCATGTGGACAGCCCTTCACAGGTCTGGGCTGGCAGCATGCCTGCCAATAGTAACCCCCTCCTCCTGATGATTTTTACTCTAATCATTCTGTGGAATCTATAGAAATAAGTACATACAACCAGACTGATCATAACCACCTCAAAAGCAGAACAGGCAGAAACTGAGTGAAGATCTGAAAGGAATAATACGAGTAAAATCCAGATATTGTACGTATGAGCATTATAGAACTTATTTTGTCTCCCCAGAGACCTTTTGCTCACTCACTTGTGTTTCTCTGTAAGTTAGTAAGGATATTTGTTAATGTACTTAGTTAATTAATTCAACTGTACCACAATGTTAACTTGGGACACTGATACCTCAAGATGGAGATTTATACAGAAAATTATTTTGAAGTAAAAGGATTGATACTTTAGTCTGAGTTGTCTGTGCTGCGGTATTCAGCAAAGTTAGGTACCAACAAGACACTGAATAGGTTTGTTATTAGGTGTATTTTCAGAAATTCTACTGGTGTTTTTTCCATCTGCAATGTCTCACAAGGAAGATGACATAAATATCTCAGATAATAACTTATCTGAGAGCAATCTGTTTAAGGATGCTCAGTGCAATGCACTAAGCATGATACATACAATAAAATGCTACAATTTTTCTTGCAATCCAATCTAATCCTTAATTAGAAGAGAAATGGTGACCTAATTTGTCTAAACTCGATTCCTAAATATTTGCGTGCTGATTTCATTTTTCTAGTTTTACTCCGATTGACACATAGCACTGTGTGAGTATAAGATGAACAGTATAATAATTTATTTTATAAACATCATGAAATGATTGCCAAAATAAGTTTAGTGACTGTCCACTATCTCATATAAATACAAAATGAAATGAAAAGAAAAAAATTATTCCTTATGACGAGGACTCTTGGGATTTTCTTTTTTATTAACCTACACATATAACATACTGCAGTGCCAATTATATTTATCATGTTGTACGTTACATCCCTGTTGCTTATTTATCTTATAACTGGAAATTTGTACTTTTTGGCTACCTTCATCCAATGCTTAATTTCAACTTATTTAGTCATTAGATGCTAAAATTTATAAAATTGTGAATTATTGAAACAATACTTCTTCTTTAACTTTATAGTAGTTTTATTTCATCTAATATGCTTTCCAAATTTTTGTATATTACTATTTCAGACATGCAGATGAAAAAACAATGCTGCCTAGTGAAACACCCTTAATTATAATTATCAATTTGTATTGTTTGATGGTCTTGCTGAATTTACTTTCAGTCTTGATGAATTTATTTTGAGCAATAATTTTCCTTTAAATTGTCCTCTTATTTCATCATGATTCTGTCCCAAAACAGTTATAAACACTAAACTTAAATTCTTCACCATAATCATTGTTAAGCTTTTTCATCAGTTTTTTCTTTCTATAAAACCCTAAAGTCATCATTCCAATACCTTAATCTTTTATACAAAATCTTTACTATAATATTGCTGATTTGCTTATTGTTCTGCTTATATTACTTATTCTTCTTAATTCTTGCCATTGCATATTAGTTATTTTTCTACCATAATATCTTTTTTCTGTACTCTGTTAATCCAAATGTCATATTTTCTTTGTATCTTCCAGCAAACTTTCTTGCTTTAACCACACCTAATTTTTGCATATTTTTAATATGGCTAAATTGAGCATGCATGAATTATTAACATTATTTGTGCTGTTGAATGTTTTCTTTTGCCTTCCACTTGAGTATATGACCCACTTTTCAAAACAGATAAATCAATTGCTAATAAGAATCACATTTTATCAATTCATATTTCTCTCCTTCGGCCAAGATGTATTCTCTAAATTGTACATTCTTAGCACATTTTATTGCTTGACTAATAATAGAGGAGCTTGGGGAAAAGTGAAAATGGTAAAACTTTATTGTACATTTTATAAACTTTCCTATTTTACTATGTCTTATGTATTTGGCTGAAATTCATGAATGTGAACGTTAGAACAAGTGTCAGAGGTCATCAAGTCTGATCTTATATTTTACCAATAGGACTGTTAGGCCTCATGTGGCGCTAATGGTAAAGAATCCGCCTGCCAATGCAGGAGACTCAAGAGACACCGGTTTGATCCCTGGGTCTGAAGATCTCCTGGAGGAGGAAATAGCACCCCACTCCAGTATTCTCGCTGGGAGAATATCATGGACTGAGGAGCCTGGTGGGTTATAGTCAATGGGCTCTCAAAGAGTCAGACATGACGGAGTGTCTGCACAGGCCTAGAGAAGTTAAGGCACACGTGCGTGCATGCATGCTAAATTATTTCCATTGTGTCCGACTCTGTGTTACCCTACAGACTTTAGCCTGCCAGGCTCCTCTGTCCATGGGATTCTCCAGGCAAGAATACTGGAGTGAGTTGCCATGTCCTCCTCCAGGGGATTTTCCAGACTCGGGAATTGAACCCGTGTCTCTTACATCTCCTGCATTGGCAGGTGGGTTCTTTACCACTGAGCCACCAGGAAAGCCAAGCACTATTTTAGCCTTCCACATACCATGCCTGAGCTCTGGGATACTAAGGGGCCATGGCTCGGTGCTGGAACAGAGGTGCTGGAACAAAGAAGTGTTATGTGCTGACCATGGTAGCAGAACAAATCTACAAAGGAGTGAAAACAGAATACTCTTCTGTGTTCTATTTCTTAGTGTTGTCAGTGAAACTACTGTGCCTTTGTGAGAACAAATTCTGTCTTCCTCAGAGGCTACATAACTCCCTAATGGCAAATTAGTCACTTTGGAGGCACATTAACTGGTCCCGGCCACTGGGGTGTCATTATTAGGAAATCTTCTGTTTCTAGGCCATTGGTTGGAATGATAGTAAACTATGCTAAGTGGGACCCCAGTGGCCCGAAGACCTAAGGTACTTTTCTTAGTGCTAAATTTGCTGCAAAGCTGAGGGATATCCCCCCAAACCCTTCAGCTCCCAGACACTTAAACATGTTTTAAGGTTTTTTTTTGGCCAAAGTTGGCACCATATCAAGTTGTCTTTGAGTTTATTTTAACTTCAGAGGTCTCACGTCTGCTCTCCATTCATCCAATATCTAATCCATCCAGGGGCCCAGAGTCCTCACACTGCCTCCAGGTGTTCATTTTTTTTGTGCCATCAAGACTTGCGATCCAAAGGAAAAAAAAAAAAAATACTTGTGATCCATCTTTATATTTTGCTCTCCTGGCTCTCCATACTCCTCCCTCTTCCGCAATGAAATATATCAACATTCAATTCCATTTCCACAGGAGTCTACACCAGCCAGGGTTTATTTTTTTTTTTCAATTGAAATATAGTTGACACATAAAATTATATTAGTTTCATATATATAACATAATGTTCAGATATTTGTATATACTGTAAAACACAGAGGCAGTTTTTATTAAGGGACAAAATAACACATACTATGCTTTTAGTAGTGTGAGTTGGTAAATAATGGCTTAATAGTTAATCATTAAACGATTCAATAAAGTTAAACTAATACTGACTTTCACAGATAATAGTGAATTTACATCTTCCTTCTAAGATATGCTTTAAAACTGAGTAATTTATCTCATTAGATCAAGAAGCGCATTGATATTATAAGAAATTTAAAAGGCACAAAATGTTATAAAATAAGACATGTCTCCTTCAGTCCCTGATCTGTTCCTAAAAGTCTAGTCTCCGCCTTCTGTAAGGCCACTTATCTTATGAATTAACTGTGTATTTTCCTATGGGAAATCTATAAATATATTCACAAATACACAAATATATAGACAATTCTTTTATACAAAGGTTAGCATTTAGACACATTGTTATAAAACTTGCTTTATTCATTTAAATATATGGGCTTCCCTGGTGGCTCAGACCATAAAGAATCTGCCTACAATGCAGATACCCAGGTTTGTATATGCAAATATATAGACAATTCTTTTATTCAAATGCTGGCATTTAGACACATTGTTCTACAACTTGCTTTATTTGCTTAAATATATAAAGTGGGATAATTCTATTTTTATATATACTGAGTAGCAGCATTATTAACAGCTATACAGTTTTCCTTCAGTTCAGTTCAGTTCAGTTGCTCAGTTGTTTCTGACTCTTTGCAACCCCACGGACTGTAGCACCCCAAGTTTCCCTGTCCATCACCAACTCCCAGAGTCTACTCAAACTCATACCATCCAGCCATCTCATCCTCTGTCATCCCCTTCTCCTCCCACATTCAATCTTTCCCAGCATCAGGGTCTTTTCCAATGAGTCGGTTCTTCACATGAGGTGGCCATAGTACTGGAGTTTCAACTTAAGCATCAATCCTTCCAAAGAATATTCAGGACTGATTTCCTTTAAGATTGACTGGTTTGATCTCCTTGCAGTCCAAGGGACTCTCAAGAGTCTTGTCCCAACACCACAGTTCAAAAGCATCAATTCTTTGGTGCTCAGCTTTCTTTATAGTCCAACTCTCACATCATGTATGGATATACATGACTACTGGAAAAACCATAGCTTTGATTAGATGGACTTTAGTTGGCAAAGTAATGTAATGTCTCTGCTTTTTAACATGCTGTCTAGTTTGGTCATAGCTTTTCTTCCAAGGAGCAAGTATCTTTTAATTTCATGGCTGCAATCACCATCTGCAGTGATTTTGGAGCCCAAGAAAATAAAGTCTCTCACTGTTTCCATTGTTTCCCCATGTATTTGCCATGAAGTGATGGGACCAGATGCCACGATCTTAGTTTTCTGAATGTTGAGTTTTAAGCCAACTTTTTCACTCTCCTCTTTCACTTTCATCAAGAGGCTCTTTAGTTCTTCACTTTCTGGCATAAGTGTGCTGTCACCTGCATATTTGAGCTTATTGATATTTCTCCCGGCAGTCTTGATTCCAGCTTGTGCTTCATCCAGCCTGGCATTTTGCATGATGTACTCTGCATAGAAATTAAATAATCAGAGTGACAATATACAGCTTTGACTTACTCCTTTCCCGATTTGGAACCAGTCTGTTGTTCCATGTCCAGTTCTAACTGTTGCTTCCTGACCTGCATATAGATTTCTCAGGAGGCAGGTAAGGTGGTCTTGAATTTCCACCTCTTGAAGAATTTGCCACAGTTTGTTGTGATCCACACAGTCAAAGGATATGGCATTATCAATAAAGCAAAAGTAGATGTTTTTCTGGAACCTCTTGCTTCTTTGATGATCCAGCAGATGTTGGCAATTTGATCTCTGGTTCCGCTGCCTTTTCTAAACCCAGCTTGAACATCTGGAAGTTCACAGTTCACACACTGTTGAAGCCTGGCTTGGAGAATTTTGAGCATTACTTTGCCAGCATGTGAGATGGGTTCAACTGTGCAGTAGTTTGAACATTATTTGGCATTGCCTTTCTTTGGGATTGGAATGAAAACAGTTTTCCTTAGAATGGAAATATCATGATTTATCTAACTAATCCCCAGCGGTGGATATTTAAGGGTTTTCCTTCCAACCTTCTGTTATTACAAACAATGCCACATACGGTGTTTATACGTTTATTTATTTTTGTCACACCACGTGGCTTGCAGGATCTTAGTTCCCTAACCAGGGACTGAACCCAGGTCCTTGGCAGTGAAAGCAGAATCCTAACCACTGGACTGCCAGGGGACTCCCTACATATGGTATTTTTAAAAACAGCCTTTAAGCATAAGTGTGAATGTATCTGTAAAACAAATCCTTAGAAATTGAATTGTTGAAACAAAAGTCCAATATATTTTTAATATAGATAGATAATATTAAAGGGCCATCCACAGAATCTGGAATGATTCACATGATCTCGACACTATATTGTGTTATCATGTTTCAATGTTGGCCAATTTAATAGACAAAAAAATGATTTCACATGGAAGAAGCTAACACAGTTGGCTCATGGAGCCAAGATTCACACTTAGAACTATCAGACACCTAAGCCAATGCTCTTTTTCTCATCTTAACCTAGTTAGAGACACAGTTAGGAAAAGGACTCCCTGTATAACCACACAGATGACAGCACATTTGTAGACTCCAACATCCTCTGATCTGATAAGTCAGGCAGGAAGGATGTGAAGTCTGGGTAAGCACGGGTATAAGAGAACACCCAAAATACAAAGAGAATAGGAAGAGGGGGATAGTAAGAGTCACCACTGACATAATCCAATGAGACCGTGGAGACACAGATAGGACACACTGAAAGAGGGCATGGTGAGGAGGTATCAGTCACCCCAAGATGGAGCTCTGACTTGACTTAACAACCCGTGTTACTTCTCCTCCATCAGCCCTCTAGAATCCTTATTCTTATTCTCACAATGGTATATTTACAGGTTTTGTTTCTGAAACATTAATAACAGACTTTTCATCCTATGCAGTAGGATTTAGCAAGAACCATGTTTCTCTAGGACTTGTCTTTCTTTTTTCTCTCTTTCTCTCGTCTTTCTTTCAACATTTTTTAAATACTGTGTTTGAATCAATAGAACAAATGGTAAGTAAAAGTATCCCAAAGACTCTCCTTCCATTAAAAAAAAAAAAAAAAAAAAAACTTAAATGGGATAAACCAATCTTTTCCAATAAGAAGAGAAAAAAGAAATAGCAGACCCAACATAATAGTCTTTATAGCCTCATAAACCACAGTACCACCCAAGATGTTAACAAGCTGGCATGTTTTGAGCATCAAAGATAGTGAGGAAACTGTGTTTACATGTTTGGCACAAAAACTAATGAGGAAAGTCAATTGGCCCTTTGTCTTGAGGGTCTGAAGCGCTGAGCTCTAATGTTTGGTTTCTTCGTTGGCACTTGTTCAAGTAATCGCTCGTGGCCTGACAAAGCCGCACTTGTGTTTTATTACTGGCCATGCTGAACTCTCCCGCGTGAGCTGTGTTGTCTCTCAATAGAGTGCTGCAGCCGAGGCCACACTTATTTGAAAACACTAAATCAGAGCATGATGATCTTTGCCCAACCAGAGCAACTCAGAGAACAACAAAAAAATGTGCAGAGTACGATGCCTTTTGTTTGCAGAGGGAGGGCAGTGAGGACAGGAGGAAGATAGCCCCGGAGCCTACGACACAATGATTGGGAAATAGGAGCTATTAAACCTACTTTGTAAGAGAAATCTTTCCCACTCCTAATCATGAAAGCGGTGTTAACATCAGAACCAGACTTAATGCATCACAGTGCAGGATCTGATCCGTGAGGCCTCGACTCAAGCCTGCAGGGGCAAGAGACGTCAAGGTGACCCCACAGGCCTTTTCTCCCTGGAATTCTAAGGTGCTGTGCAAGAGTAATCACGTTACTCTGTGAGGAAGCTGACTTTGGTTTTGAGAATACAGTCTGGTAGGAAAGGAAGGCTTCAAAGTAGGTCAAGCACAGTGTTTGTAACTTTTCTCATTAGCTCACTTTCTTTTTAACCTTCTTTCCTGCTTTTTCTCCTTCCCTTTATCATTATTTGTATTATTATTATTTTCCATTTAGAGTTAGAGATGCTTTGGACCATCCTGGAATTTTTATCTGCACCAATGAACAAGTATCCAAACATTTGGCTGCTATTTTCAAAGTTCTGAACCAGAAACGAGGACTCCAAAATCTGGTTGCAAACAACATTTTTTAAGTGACAGTTTTGGCAGTCTTACCTACAAATCCAGTAAAAATAAAACCTAGAACAGTTTGTTCTTATACTATTTCTAGTACCAGTACTGTGAAGAAAGTACTGAGCTACACATAATTAAATTTATTTTTCCTTTAAGTGACTGAAATTTTACATGTTCCAAACAGGAAAATTTGGGCTAGGTTAAGAGATGGCCTTGCCTTTGCCAAGTCCTTGAAGTTTTCTCTGGCTGTCTGCCTCCCCTCAGATTTTTTTCCTGAAGGGTGTAAGTGTACACTCAGCCCCGCCCCTGCCACTAAATGAACCTGAACGATGCCTGTGCTGAGAAGATGCTGAGAGTTATCCCTGGGGAAGTCACATGATGTAAATTTAAACCCTTAGAATATTCAGATTTTATTTAACTAAAGTATCATCTCTCTACTTTTAAATATGCAATATTTTCTGCTAATTACTTCTTCAATATTTACATTGTAAAATGAAGAGGATGCTCGTCCCAGGAATGCTTCTTATGACAATTGTGTACCATGTAAAAAGAAATTTTTTTTAATTTTATATTTGAGTAGAGGTAGTTAACAATGTGATAGTTTCAGGTGAAGGGCGAAGGGACTCAGCCATACATATACATGTATCCATTCTCCCCCAAACTCCCCTCCCACCCAGGCCACAACATGACCTTGAGCAGAGTTCCCTGTGCTGTACAGTAGGGTGTTGTTGGTCATCTGTTTTAAACATAGCAGTGTGTACACGCCAATCCCCCCATCCTTTCCCTCTGACAACCATAAGTTCGTCCTCTAATTCTGTGAGTCTGTTTCTGTTTTGTAAATAAATTCATTTGTATCATTTCTGTTTTAGATCCCTCATATAAGGGATGCCATACAATATTTCTCTTTTTTATATATCTCAAGCTTTCACAGTTCCTGCAGAAAGGAAAGCATTAATTTTACATGCAGGTGAAGTCATTCCAAAGTCCTGTTCCTGTTGTTAGCAATATTTACTCTTGGGTAATGACCTGAGTGTGCCAGAAACACAAATGACCTGTTGGTGGTTGTAGAATAAGTAAACACGTAGAAGCTTCCTAGAAAAAAACAATACGTAAGGCGGGGGGCGGGGGTGGGGATGGTGGGCCCCTGGCCTTTGAAATCCACCTAAGGCGATACTAAGTGAAGTCTCCTACCTCAAGTCCACCGCCCTCGCCAGTGGAGGAAGGCAACGTGTTTAAACAGGATTTGCTTGTATTAATAGGCACTTCTATTCTGGGCCTTGAGATCAAGGGAGATCTCCTGGGAAGGGATGAGCCCCCTTCCACGCCTCTCCATTCCCCGTCTGCCCCAGCTCCCTGCCACCCATCTCTCCTCTGCTCATGCTGTGTCCTCCCACCCCGCGCAGGCACCCAATATTGCTTCTTCCCGCAGGCTTTGCTGCAAAAATGTCAGCCATCACATCGCAGCAGCTCACAGTCAGAGCTCAGATTGCGAAACGGAGCCAGGGGATGGAGGGAGGGGATGGAAAGCAGGAACTGCGCTCCTAAGCTACTTCTCCACGGAGGAGCTGTCCACAGCCTGCGCTCTGGATGGATGCGCTCAGGCTGCGGAGATGCGGGTTCTGCGAACCGCCCTGAAACCTTACCCAGGGAAACAGGCTGCTCAGCACAGAGGGACCTGAGGGCCCCCTGACCTGCCCCCTCCAACTGCCACCTTCTGCGGTTGATTCACTCAGTATCTATCGACGTGAACGTTAAAAGCTAACCACTATCATGGTCTTTTATGGCAAAAATTTCCCCCCACATTGTGACAGGTATGCCTTGCGTATAAACCATTTGCAGTTTTAATGTACACAGGGCCTTTCTGTGAAACAACATAAGCTAAATAAATTTGTTTGCAACCTAGAGTGGTATATATACATATCTTTGAATACAGTCTATATATGTCATAATGTGTACTATATTTGCTATATTTTACAACACATATTCATATGTATCATAATGTTTAGCAGTGGTGGCTCAAGTGGTAAAGAATCTGCCTGCCAATGCAGGAGACACAGGTTCCATCCCTGGACTGGGAAGATTCCCTAAAGAAGGAAATGGCAACCCACTCCAGTATTCTTGCCTGAAGAATTGCAAGAACAGAGGAGCCTGGCAGGCCTCAGTGCATGGGGTCACAAAGAGTCAGACATGACTGAGCAACCACATATATGTACATATATCATAATGTCTACTTAAATGTATACTATTAGAATCCATTCTTTGTGTACACACATTAGGCTACAGAATTAGCTTAGTCACTAAAGGACTGTTCCACATTCAATACCTGTAAGTCATGGGGATATGGGATTCACTCACCAAATGTGGAAGAACCAAGGCCAACCAAGTATAATAATAACAACAATATATGAACAAGTGTGAGTTTCACAGTGGGAACCATACCTCACAGAATAAAGATGATAGCTTTGTGCTTTGGGGTCCCTCTGTTGGTGTGACCACCATGTGATCAGTCTTAGCATTCCCCAGGGATCATCATACCTAAGGCTGATGAATTAGACCACCTGCGTGAAAGCTAGGCATTTAGACAGTGAGTCACGTGACAGGGCAGTACCACCTGTTCAGGGAACTGGAGGGAGAGTGAAAGGTAGGCAGTGGGGAAAGGTAAAAGAGGGAATCTTGAGTAATTTCCCTCTAGAAGTGAAATATTTTCAGACAGTTGTTCAGATTACAAAAACAAAGTTGTTCAAAACCAAGCCCCCCCCAATTTTTGAGTAGCACCATGAAAATTGACACTGAATGGTAGTGAATTAGAAAATACCTTATCATCTCCTAAATATGTTTTCACAGTGACAAAAAGAATTATCTTGTTTAAATAACTGTTTTTTTATTAATTGGGTGTTTATGATAGTTATAAGAAAAGAAACCCAGAAAGCACTGATGTATGCAATCACAAATAATAGGTTCTGTGTATCACAGAAATCCAGAGGCTTCATAAACCAGTTTCACAGTCTATTTTCTTGGAGGACCATTGCTCTCTTGTTTCTCCATCACTTTAAAGACACCAAGATAAATAAATAGGCCCAAATCTTATGTGCTATTTAAGCACAGACTGAAGATGTTGATAGCATCATTTTTTTGGCTAATAAGTTTGTGCATTGATTTATAAAACATAATTTTATAAGCATTTAATGCTAGCTAATGATAGCATTTCATTCAACATTTTTCCAAATATTAGCCAATAATACCCATTGTTTCTTTTGCAAAAATTATTTAATAATAGAATTGTCATAACTTTAGCTATGATGGACTTGAATATCACAAATAAGTTAGCTACATGGTGTTACTGATACCGGTATTTTGTGGAAGTCTATAGGCTATTTTATCACTGAAAAACATTCAACATAAAAAATTTGAGACAGAGTTTTCATACAACCTCAGTTGTTTTAAAATAGTTGCAAAGATAATAAGTTAGCAGCTTGTAAAATGTTAGAAATTTCTTGTAAAAAGTTAGAAATGTTTCTAATAACTAAGTTTGACATATTTATGAACTATCAGTAGTCTCAATAGAAATTCAGAAACTATTACCAGAGATTTTCATTAAAATTTAAAGTTTATAAATAACAAATCATGACATATTTTACTTTTTAAAAAATAAAAAACTGATAAAGATATTTATCATCTCAGTTTGATGAATTCTGCCTAAGGTCATCAATATAATTATATTATGATATCCAAATAGTGGCAGTAAATTTCCCTCCACTCTCTCTGTGCTGTTAGATTGTTTCCAACTCTATTCTGAACTATTAATACATTTTTCAAAATCAACTTTTTAAAAATGTCAGGATATGAGGCTATTTTATAATTAGTTATATTTTTACCATTAACAGGATTTTTTTAATTTAAGGATATACTGTATGGAGTGTCATTACTTATATATGTTATTTTCCCCTGTAAGAGAGAGATGTTTGATTGCTAGGCTGGATATAAAACAGAAGATCTACTCAGTAAATGGTTATGGTTTTTACTCTTGGTTTTATAATAAAAAACAGGTATAGTCATTCCACCTATCAAAAAAAAATGTGAAAACACAAATATTTCTGAAATGATTCAGCAAAATCACCCTAGTCTTGTTCATAGCTCTTAGAAAATAAAAATATGGCTTCCAAGTGGTTGAGTCTTTCCCTTAATTTAAAAATTGATGTTTTAATATAGATATTGATGATCTGATGCTGTTCTCTCTACATGGTACAATTTTTTGACCTTCAGAATTATTCATAAGCCTCGAACGTAGCCCTGTGTCTTAAGCATGCCTTTGAAGTCTTTGACTAGATTCAATGTTTACAAGGTTTCTCTCTGCATGAATTGGGTCCTGTTGTTACCACACCATGTCTGAAAACCAAAGAGAAATGGAATTATGTATCAATACATATATGATTTATCCTAGTTCTTAATAATGAAAGGATAATTTGACTCAGCATTTTAGGAACTGTTGAAATATAGTTATAATTTAATTTCATTTATCTAGATTGACTTCTGGTAAGTATCTAATGTAACATTTCTTTGGAAAACTGAAGGCACTTCCTAAATATCCAAGAGGTCAGTTTGATCATTTCAACCATGAGAATATAAGATAGCTTTTCCTGTCTCTCATTTTCAACCTTTCCAAGGGTTCCACTGAGTAGTGAGTTAATGCAAATGGACCAAAGCTCCAAGCCAGGCTTCTGCAGAGAAAATCTGAGTCCTGCAAGTTCGATTAAGCTAGCTAATTTTCAGTCCAACAAGCTAATTTCCAGACAGACTCTTCTGATGTTTTCCCTCTGTTTGTAATTTGCATCATTAAATAGCTTGGTGTTTCAAAGCGAACCCAGTACTAAGGTCATAGGGCTTTGTGCTAAATAGCAACCACCTCGATTTTTTTTTTTTTTTTAAGGAAGAAACAGAAAGCAGCTGATCCTGCTGTAGCATGGTTTTCTTTCTTTTTTTTCTTAGCAAGAAGAGGCTGGAGTGTCTTGTGGATCACAGAAATTTTGTTTTGGTTTGGAGAACAGCTTTCCTCAGTGTCTTTGTGCTCCAGAAAGCAGCCCAAGATCACAGGTGGCCTTGATTATCAAGATTTTTTTTAATGGTGTCCCCCTCCCTTTTATGGAGCAGCAGGACACCTCCCTGACATGAATATCTCATTTTTCATGGCACAAAATTAAAAAATCTTAAAGAGATATGCAAAACCTAAATTTAAAACATATAAATCTACTGTTGAACTCCAAAAGGTAAAACTGGTCAACATCACTGGTGCTACAAAAGGGGTTTACAGGCGGATAGGTGGAGTTATGGCTTTTTATGGCCAATTTTCCCCAGAAGGTTTCCAAAGGACTGCTTCTTAGAAACACGCCATATACAGAGAAAGCAGGAAAACACCTCTTCTCTCTTACCTATGCGCCTCAAGAATAAAATCATTTCTCTTTGTCTCTGTGGTCACAGGAATATGTAACTTGGGCTCACTGGCACCCTGGAGCACTGTTTCTACCCTTCACGCAGAAAGTGGGTGCTAATATTAAAAAATCTTCAATCATATAACTCCAAGCCATTCATATTAATGTGCACGAGTGAAATGACCCTTTCTGTTCTGCAGGGGAAAAAGGAAGACCATAAAATGCTCTCTGCGTCCATCAGGACAACCCCACAGGCACAGATGGGAATTTTTCTCTGAAGTGGGACAGCACTGCCTTCCTGCAACATGACCTACTGATTGCGAAGAGTTTCTTTGGAAACCCCGTAATTTGTCATTGACCCACCTCTGCCATATCACACATTCCTGAGCCATCCTATAGCAATGTTCCTGGGAAGTTAAGCGATGGCTCAGAAGAAAAACTGCCATCTCTGACAAAGAAATGCAATACATGTTTGTCACGGGGAAAGAACTAATTCAATCGACGGTATCTCTGGGTTTCTATTTCGACTCGAGTTGTTTTCAGTACATTCTCCATGCGTCCTACAAAGTTAGAAAGTATATTTGAAGAAATGCCACCATGTTTAATACTGACTGAAAACGGCACACTCAGGGATTTGTTTTCTTGAAAAGATAGCCCAGAGAATTTAAAAACATACAATGTAGAAGAATTAGACACGTCCTAGGATGCCATGAAAATGTAGCAAAGCTTTTGCCAGACAATAATGAGATGTGACTGTTGCAAGGCATACATGTGAAAATGTCTATGTCCTTTCACTGACACTGGCTTTTACTGCCACAGGTAAACTTGGGGATTATAAAACATTCCACTGTTGGAATACTGCCTCCCCCCAACCTGTAGTTCACTAATGCCAATCTCTCTCAAGAGTAATACTGTTCTCTCCTGTCTGGTCCCTCAGTCACTGGCTTCAGGATTAAGTATAACGCTTACCCCTTCACATGGTACTCT
>NW_011494839.1:4048579-4069692 GCF_000754665.1 Bison bison bison | reverse complement strand
GTTCTTTTTTTTTTTTTTTTTTTTAATAATTTTATTTTTTTTTTCTTTTTTTTTTTCTTTTTTTTAATTTCAGATATACACATGGTACTCTTAAGAGTATGATCATCTCGTGAGCAGGTACTGGTTTGAGCACAGTGCTGACCCAATGCTTGGCACACTTGCTGAACCAATCACACATGGCATTCAAACACATGTTCTTTTTCTTTTTAGAACTGTGTTGTAGTATCTCATGATAACATTTCAGTTATTTTGAAAAGTTTTAATTTATTGGGGTGAAGCGGCAGGGGCGGGGGGGGGGAAACTATTCAAGGCCCTTCCAACAAAGACAGAATGTTAACAAGATCCATTAGCAGATTAAGTGTGAGGAAACACTTAACTCACACAGAAACAGAAACCAAGAATTTACCCATCAGCAAGGTATACAAATGTTTTTGTGCAAACACACCTATGATTATTTATTTTTATTTTTTATATTTATTTATTTAGTGGCTAAAATGGGGCCCTGTTTTTGGACCCAGGCTCCTCCCTTTGTTGCTCTTGGGCTTAGTTGCCCAGCCATACGTGGGATCTTAGTTCCCCAACCAGGATCAGACTTTCATTCCCCCTGCACTAGATGGCAGATTCTTAAACACTGGAGCACCAGGGAAGTCCTGACCTATGGTTATTTAGATGGTTGGTTTCTCACATGAATTTACTATCCATTCTACTCTAGGGATGTTAGGAAAATGGGTGTACACTTAGTTATCTATGGGCTTCCCTGTGGCTCAGCTGGTAAAGAATCCACCTGCAATGTGGGGGACCTGGGTTCAATCCCTGGGTTGGGAAGATCCCCTGGAGAAGGGAAAGGCTACCCACTCCAGTATTCTGGCCTGGAGAACAGTCCATGGACTGTATAGTCCATGGGGTCGCAGAGTCAGAAATGACTGAGTGACTTTCACTTCACTTTTACTTTAGTTATCTATCTTTATTTACTTGCCTACTGAGATCGCATGGGGGGAAAAAACATGAAAATACTTCAATAAGTGATACAAGAAAGTTTCTTTTGAGTACATTCCAGTGTGTGCAAACATGACATATTTAATTAGTATTATATTCCATCGTTTAAAAGACACCCAAGATTTGAGATATGATAATTACCCTGTAACAACTTACAGCTGCTAACTTCTTAGGTAACCAACCATAACTATTACTGGACGAGTCCCACAATAACAAAACCAGAACTGGAAACTTATTGTTTTCATACTTCTCCGTGGAAGCCGGCTAACGAGCCATGCACCTATGTTGTAAGTTCACATGGCTCAAAGCAAAACAAGTCTGAACAGCTGCTTAAATAGATCATGAAAGGACTTGTGATAGGTGACAGATGTGTTATAAGGACGTTGTGTTTATCCACGGTACTTGGGTTGAAGAGAATCGTCAGGCTTTTAATTTTGCTCTAGAAAAACTAGTTAGTCTTCAAAAAGCAATTCTGTGGCCCCCATTCTATCGGGTAGGCACAACATTTTCAAAGCAGCACCATGTTGTAAAAAAAAAAGAAAAATGCCCTTTTAATCAGATTACCCTTGGCGAATATCCCAAACCCAGGCTGGAGTGCCGTGCTTGTGGGTTTCTCAACAGCTTACACTAAGCCTGTACCATGGAAATAATCTACTTTTAAAACCCAGGAAACAAATCGACTGCACTAAGGACATAAGTCGCTGTCATTAGGGAGTGATTAGGCTAAACATTTTTATACACTCTACCAGCCCACTTTGAAATTCTGTATCTCTTGCCGGTAGGAAAAAAGGTACTTCAGGTGAGTGTTCAGAATGACCATGCAGAAAAGTTAATAAATCTGAATGAATAGAACAGCAAGAAGAAGAATGAAAAGATTTCTTGTTTCAACTTTAAACTGCTAATACCTAAATCAGGATTTTCTGAACCAAAAATGGAGCATTGGGTCCTGTAATACAGGAAAAATATTTTTCCTGTATTTTATTTTTCACACACAAAAAAATTTTCTTTTTTGCATAGCATGTTTTGAAGGTTTAACACATCACATGCCCCTCTTATTTATTTTAGACAAGCATGTTTCCTATTGCACAATTTATATAGGAAATTCTGTGAAGATTAGGGAAATATCATTTTTAGAATTTATTGTCAGACCATTCATTTTCTTTTCTTTTCTTTTTTTTTTAACAGGAAGGGTTAGGTTGGGGGATTTAGTGATCTATCCTGATGTTATATTGTGGAAATTACAACAGAGTCCTAAATACATCTACCCTCTCTCTTCCCATAAGCCCTCTTTCCACACACACAGGAAAGTGCTCTGGAAATAGAAGGTTTCAAATCCTACATTCTGTTAACATTTAGTGCTATTCTGCCAGTTAACATGTTAATACTCACTAATGAAATTCTTAGCACTGAGTTTCTTGATTTTAAAGTCACCTTTGAGGTTGTTTTCCTTTTTCTTGTGCATTTGGTTTGTCTTTGAGAAATAGAAATGAAAAATATCATCCTGCCAAAAACATGTAGAAAATATAGATTTCTTTAAGGAAAGAAGCTGAATATACATTCTCACCCAGTGGATAGGGAGGTTTATTTTTTTCCCCCACAAGATTGAAAGGGATTGGATTTAAGACTGGGCTATTCTACTGGCCCAAAGCTCTGGCTCAAACAATGTTTGAGTCCTACTTTGGACATTCTGCTGATAGTTTCATCTCTAATTTATGAAACATTTCATTAATCCCCAATCTGTCAGCTCTTTCTTTGACAACAATAGAAGCTGACAGACAAAAGATTAAAATTTATTAAATACTCTACACTTAAGAAGTGTTTGAGACACTCTGTTCATTTTTGTCTGCCTTTCACCTAATTTTAAACAAACTATGCTCTTCACAATTTCCTCAGAAAGCAAGTAGACACAACAGCCAAACAGCATTTAAACACCAAAACATACAACACTGAATCCCAACATACAGAAAAAAAAAATCAAAATACAGCTATTCTTGAGCAGAATTGCTGGCATTCACATTAAATGCATCTCCTATCCCAAGTATTTCAAGCCTATATATATATTTTTTATATGTTCTTCTTCTTCATCCTCTCAGTACTCCCCCCCTCCACTTTTCCAATCTCATAAATAATTCATGAACTGATAAATATGCAATTTCAAAAAGTGCAGACAAGGCAGCACTGCATTAAAAAAAAAAAAAAAGGCAAAAAGAAAGAGAAAGAGCTTGTGCTTTTTACACACAAGTCCTGTGCTGCACTTTACGGATGACAAATTTCCTAGTATTCAAACCCTGCATTGTATATATGATAGGAGTGTGACTGCATTTCTGGTCAGGTACCTTGCTAGACATGTTATGAACTATGCAAAGAAGGCTGTAATACATAACATATAAACACTGAAGGAAATGAAGTTAGCAGTGTTTTAGAGCCGGGCACTGTACAGAGGAATTTTTGAATGAATGGTTTAATTGTTGACTCTATCAAGTAAAGGAGAGCAAGGACGTACCGGTTTTACTCTGAGGATGTTTCCCTACTGATTGATAACACCACAATCTCAGGGTCCTAAGGTCTCTCCTAAGCCACAGTCATTTCTTTGACATTATAAGAATGTTCTTCAGAGGTCAGTTTAACCAGATCAACAGTAAACTGTTCTGCCTGAGCTTGCAAACAGGTGAAACCACCCCATCGGAGAGCCAATATATAGAGCAGAGCCGAGAACCTCCATTTTGTGGCTAATTGCTTGATTACCAGCCTGAAACAAAATGGAGGCCAGACCTTTTTAAGGCAGCTCAGGGCTGATGTATCAGAGGGGAATAAATGTATGGCAGGGGTAAAAACGTCCCTTAAAGACTATGAGTGATCCAAGCCAATAAATATTAAAGGTAATGTCATCAATACAGATGGCATTGTACTTATATAATGCAAAGAGAGATAATAGAAAGAAGGCACCCCTTGAAAGAGAGCTATTCTAGTATAGCAACAGTTAAGTTTTTTAAAAAGAAACCTGATTTCTGCCTGAAATGTAACCTTTCAAATGAACACTTAAATTGGAAAACACCATGGGTAAGAAATAGACCACAGCATTTAATTTGGACCGGCTAGTTGGAAGCCTATATTTACTGTACTATAATTTCAAATTTAATTAAGTCACACTGCTGACGCCAGTAGCATCCACGCAGTAAAGATGATTAATTGCATGCGTAAATGAAATATAAACAGCCCTAAAAGTAACATTAATGCTGAAACTTGCACACAGAAATGGTATGATAAATTTAAAGATAAGCGCCTACCTGGTCTTTGAGGCACATGCCAAAATGGGGATGAGGGCCCCCGCATTTGAATGGAATCACTGTACCAAAAATATAACCTTTTACAGATCATTATTTTTCTAAGACATGTGTCCAGCCTCCCCTTTGCCTCTCCTCTCGCACCTCTACCCCCAACATGATTTGTTATCTCCTGGAAGACTTTTCACACAATTTGCATTGTCATCTTATGGACTGGCTACCGGTGCGCAAACATGAGCTGACACACGGCGATGGTGGGACTGCGCTGTCTCAAGGCAGCTGCACTGTTATATATTCCACTTCGCTCCCATTGTACTTCCATCCTCAGCAGCAGTGGGACAAAGGGCCTGACAGAGCTAACCATGGATTGTCACCTTGATTTGTCCAGGCGAGGAGATATGCAGAAATGAATTACATTCTCCTGCTTTATGAACACAGCCCAGAAGCAAATAAGCTTGCAAACAGAATCTTCCAAACCATATTATCTAAGAAACATCAAGCATCTCCATAGATTCTACATGCTGCCTGGCTCCGTAGGTGAGGAAATGCAGAAAGAACCATCCGATTAGTGAAGACACAGAAAAGCTCTCCTCCCATAATATATTCTTGACATTAGAGCCCCCAACTCTCTCTGATTGAGAGATATGTAATTTGTATTCTGCTTAGCTTTTATTTTTGATGAACGGGATCACAACGCTTCAAAACGCAAACTTAAATCATGTTTTTCAAAAAAAATGTGCTATGGGAAATCTTGTAAATAAAGCTGTTTTCCTTTTAAGAAAAGAAAACTGAAACTGAAATATTTTTCTTAAAAATGAGAAAATAAGTGGCCACTCCATGTTTGTTATAACACACTTTTTGCTAAACCCAGAGCACATCTTTTTTAAAATTTTGCCAGTCTTAAAGCTCTAAGCCTGAAAACACCCAAAATAGTTGTCTGCTAATGAGGAAATTTACTGGAAGATTTTTTTCTGTTTTTTTTTTTTTCATTTAATGCCAGTCATTTAATTTACTACTTTATTGACAAGGTGTTTGTGTGTCTTTGCGATCCAGGCAGTTTTAATAGCCACACATGGATAAATGGCAGACAAGGTCTAGTCATTTCTTTATGAAAAGATGCCTTCAAAATTGGAGAAAAGGGGAAAACTGTTTTTTTACCAGCTTTTTGAGGGAAGGATGATAAAGGAACATTTCTCTGTGAAGCAAAGGAAGGAAAAAAAAAAAAAACAGTTGTCCTTTAAAACAAAATGATATAAAGATTATTTCACACACTCTTATACATTCCCTTAGAAATTCTTTCCATTTTTGTAGACAAAGCAGTGTGCTTGCTGATCCCCTCAAAGACACAAAACCAGAGTTTTATGTTTAAGAACTCTGCACTACATAATGTAACATAGAGTTCATTTTATTATTATTTTTTAAAGCTACCCACCTTGATAGCATACATAGAGTGCCTGGCTCTGAAGAAAAGCCTCAAGAAGCATTTCATCTGTTTGTTTTTTTCCTTTTAATTTATGAGACAGAGCTAATCTGAAGATGAAGCATTTAAACACCAAAATACTGCATTTTGTATCTGAGTATCTATTTAAAATACCCACAGCAAAAATATGTTCCATTCCAAAGACCTATTAATTTTGAATTTTAAATTGCACTATTCTATTGTCTTCTGCTTATACATATGGATTCTGCTCACAAGGCAACACTGGGTACCTAGTGTTTTAAATGGTGACGAGCACGAACCAACATGATACATGTAGTAGACAGTATGTATGAAAAGAACATAAAACCCGGCCCCATACAGAAATGCAAATGATACTTGATCAAAGGGCTGCACGTTCCTAGGGAAGGATTCAGGCAAAAATAAAACCTCCACTTTAAGGAGAAGCAGAAGTAAATCCTGCTCACTGTTTCCAATTGACTTAGGGAAAAAATCTAAATGTATCCAAAAGTACTGTTGATTATTGTCCAGGGGAAAATGGCACAAATGTGTCTTTCCTCGGAATTCTCTGCAGACAATCATCAGCGCTCTGCCGCCGTGCACCTGACTGCAGCAGGATCTGCTTGATGGTTACGGTGGGTGACAGAAAGGGGCCACTGCAAGTGCTATTATGCAGTTTGCACGGGGAGATTTCAGCACACTTCAGCGTTATCTAGTTATGCTAGGTAGTTGTGTGTTTCTTTTTTTTTTTTTTTCTTTTCTTTTACTAATAGTTGTGCATAGCTTCCACTTCTGAAATCCAGTTTGGACTCTGTGACCACCATTTACAGAGCCCTGTGTTTTAAGATTTAGCATTATTTGACAGGTTTTCAAGTTGCTTTGGCATTTCAATCTGCTCTATAGTTGTAAATAAAATGCACATGTTCATGCCTTTGTGCCTGTGGTCCTCTTTGAAAGAGATGTAATGCCACTTTATCTCTTTATTTTAATGGTAAGTTCTGAAAATGAGATGCAAAATACCGAGGTTTTCTCCTAACTTATAGTAGAAATACATACTCAGTTCAAGGCTTTCGTGAAATTTTTCGATCTTTAGGACTAAATGGATTCCTCAAAGCGTGTCTTTTGTGTTTTTAAAATGTAACATGTATATTTTTCTTTAAAGTTAAGCATGTCTTATTATACACAATTCTGAAATTTGGACTTATTTGCAATTATTTTATAATAAGTTCAATTAAATCTCTACATGAAAGGTGGAGGAGCATTCTATAGTCATTAAAGATGAAAAAAAATTGCCAAGGTTGAAATTTTAAAGGTTTAAGATAAACACATACAACCAGTTATTATCCTTTTAAATCAGTAATTAAGCTTAAGGGAAAAAAAATAAAGCATTTCATAGAGAACATAAAAAAATATTTTAAAACCTAAGATTTTGTCCCAGAAAATCCTAATTGGTCACCCTCTCTCCCCATTGCATTCTCACTCCACACCAGAATGTTCTTTAGGAACGTAGGTTAAAAGCGAGGAGGAAGCGCACATGACTGTTCAGCATTGCCCTAAACTTTCATTACATTTAAGAGCAAAGCAAGCCACACAAGTCTGCTACCTGATATAGTATGGAGTGGGCCGTCTAAGGTTCTATTTTCCACGTAGGGTCAAGACTGCTGACATGGGATTAATCAGCTACTCCTCCTAAACCATGAATCAGAACAATTGCTGTCAGTTTCATGTGGTACAACTGCCTGGAAATAGGAGAGTTGGAAAGTAAAAGAACATATCAGGAATGTAGAAAAGAAAATGTTAGTGGATAGCTGTAACTCCAGTTGGGCTCCTTGTGATTTGGGATAGTAATCAAATTAAAAGATGAAATTCATGTCCAAATGACTTGGGAACATCTTTCTCACCTTTGCCTTTTCCCATGGAGATCTCATTTCCTTACATCAATGGTGATATTTGATAAAAACTTCCCACTCATTGACTCTCTTTCTGTAGGCACCACTTATGTTCAAGTCCACGTTTAAACATGTCTGTTGACCCAGGGTTAAATTCAAGGAAGCCTGTGCAAAATGTGTGTGGCTCTTCCGCATACATATTGCAAAGCCAATATTGTATTTAACCTCTCTGTGAATGTTTACATTACAGAATTAGAAAATACTAGGTGCAAATGTCTGGGTAAAGGGAAACTGAAATCCTTAACTATTAGAGAGGAGTGTGACAAGCTTCTTTTCATACCAGGATCCACTTAGATTTAAATGGCCTTCTTCCTAAATAAGATTGCTTCTTTTACTAAAAATGATATGAAAATGGACACTTACCGATCACGTTTAGAAAAAATAACTATCTCTTGCATCCTAAATGATATTCAGAGAAAATCAAGAATTATTTTTCTTGAGGATAAAGTATCACATGCAAAAGCATTTTCTATTTGTTAGCATTAGAATTGGATTTTCTCAGGACAGCAAGTGTTAAGACTGTGTAATATAATATACAACCAGGCTACATGGGCAAAAGTGATGAATAATTGTGCCATAAAAATGGACTAATATTTTATTAGGGGATAGAAAAATGTAGGGAATTTTTTAAAATGAAAATGTATTGTCAATGATTAAATTTAATATTTTTCAATAGCAATCTTTTGTTAAATTTTGAGATAGAGTTCTCTAGAAAATAGTCCTGCCATGATTAAAAAGTGAAAAGATGTCTTTATGTCAACAGATTTTTTTAAGTTAAGAGAATATGTTATTCAAAATATTAGGAACAAAAATTATCTATAAATATAATAATGTGTCATTTATAAATGTAATTAGATTCCATGTACACTGAGATCTGCTTTTACATAACAATATAAAAATGTATTTTGGTATTTTGTGATGTTACCAAAAAAGTGTTCAGAGCATCACATATTACATAAAAAAATTCAAATTGATAGTATATCATGCAAAAATTACATTCTATGAACCAAATTCACTCACTGTCTACTCAAATTGTATTTTATCCTAGCCATATACATGGTACATATGGGCAACTAGAGGTTTGCTATTATTAAAACATACTGCAGAATTAATACATGAAATGAAATTATTCCAAAGAAAGATATATAATATTAAAATTATATAATTTTACTTAAGCAAGCAATAGTAAGTACTCATTTTATACCACAAAATTTCTATAGTTAGCTTAAATGTAATATTTAATCTATCTATATTAAAGTTCTCAAGAAGACAGAATGACATAAGAAAGAAATGCTAGTATAGGTAACCTTGTCAGCATTTATTCTTCTTCAAAAGAACTTACCCTATTACTTTAAGACATTGCTTGGGAACAAATGTATAGCTGTCATCACCAACTCTTTAAGATTAGAACAGTATTTAAAGTGTTTTTGTAAATATAAATGTTTATTTGAGTAAATAGTGTGGGGATTGAAATTAAAGCTATATTATTTCTTCAGTGAAAAATATTTTTGTTGGATAGAAAAAAGTGTAAAATGATGTGAACATAGATTAGCCCTGTAGAAGTGATTACAAGAAACACTGTTTTTGGAAATTGCTGGCTTATTTTTACCTAAATAAGATAAAAGATTAATGCATTTGATAATTGATGAAATATTTGATTATAAAAATAATTGGTTACAGTGTAATTCAAAATGACTGTTTAACAGAACTCTGACAGTGATTTATAAGATGTTTGATAAAATTACTGCCACATTTTCAAATTGTACAAGGTAGTCTAAATAATTGGTAAAAGGTTATTTAGAATGATTTTAATTTTTCTTCTGGTTTTTATTCTTGCTTGCAACATAAGTAAAAACATGATAAAAATATTTCCAAAGACTTCCATAAATGTATCTAGATTCTATATATATATATATGCATACATATATAATTTTCTTTTTTACCATTTCTGGGATTTATTCTAATTTGGAGCATTTAGTGCTATTCTTTTTATTTCAAAAGAAAATTCATAGTATCAATATAATTATCCTAATTCTTGAACGGAAGCATCATATGAAATCATTTATATAGCAAGTGGTATTCTGCTCCTTTTTTGAGAATGAGAATATTATGCATATCCAAAATTTTAAAAAAATGTGCTATATATATATTTTAAAAGATTTGATAAAGGTGGTCAGAGATGAAAACACATGCATGAATCTCAGAGTAAAATCAGGGTAATTGAGTACAAACAAAGATGAACAGGTTTAAGGCTTAGCATTATACCTGAATACAATTCCTGCCAAAGTCAAACTGCTGCAGAAATATAGAAGTGCTCCCAAAGAGAGTAAGGTGGGGGAGGCAGCAGAGGAAGAGAAAAGGGGGTCTTGATAACCTTTAGGAAGGCAACCAATTCACTGATATGACTCCTACCTTTCTCCACAGAATGGTTTGCACTGAGAAAGGCTGGACACCCTGATCAAAGCCATGCTCAGCCTCTGGACTCTTGCTAATTTGTCCTCAATTATAGATGACCTTTAGGCAAAGAAGGAAAGAGAAATAATTCTGTATCATTTTAAATGGAATAAAATTAGTACTTTAAAATTGCTGTGTATACCTGCACAACTGGACCTCAGACCATTTTTACTTGCCTTTTCTTTATCTACGTTTTGTCTGCTTTCTGCGTACCACATGGGAGAAGAGTTTTAAATACTTATGTATACCTTTAGACAATATAATCAATACTTTATTATGCTCTACAAATTCCATTTTAAATCTGCTTACAAGGATCAAGAAGCATGTGTGAAAATGATTTATAAAGCAGGGTTTTTTTCTGTAAATAATTGGTGTAAAACCTTGATTTTTTTCTAATGAAAATAATATCAAAAGGGTTGCTAATTATAGTAAAACCAAGCTATTATTATCTCTACTTGGAAAAAAAAAATCCCTTAAACGATTTGCTTCCCAAATATATGGATACCTTGAAATTAGAAAACTGTCAAATATCATTTGAAGAAGAGAGAATTCTTCTGGCCAACTAAGAATGCTTTAAATATATATCTGAGAAAGACTTTAACATTATTAAAATTACCTTTAAGCTTTTTGTAAGTTTTTTTTATTTGAAAAACAAAAATATTTTTAGCTTAATGCTGCTCTAAAAATCTACATGAAAGAAATAGAACTATCACCTGACAAATGTATTGTCAAACAGGAACAGTTTTTAAATATCAACACATTCCATATAGGTAGTATTTGGTTAATAAAATTCCTCTTATAATTGGGAACTTACTCTCAGAGATGCTAAATCACATAAATTATCTAGTCTCTATTCAAATCATTGAAATGGTTAAGAAAAAAATTTAAAGATTTTATATCTTTAAAAATCATTTATGTCTTTCTTGTCTTATACCAGAGAAACGACACTTTAAAAGCTTTCATAGAATCCTTTTTGTTAAGAAAAAAAAAATCTTTATAATTACTTTTTTTCATTTTTTTTAACTCCACTGTGTTAAATCTGAAAAAAATAAATAATAAGAAAATAAATCATCTACAATCCTAAGAGCCATAGGCAACTACTGAAAATATTTTGGAATATTTCCTTCCAGTTTGTGTTTTCCCTAGAATTTTGCTTTTTATATAAATTTAATATTATAAATTTTACATAACTTAGTATTCCAAAGTAGTTAGTTCCAAAGTATATTAGAATTTTCCCACATCATTGAAAGCACTTTGTAAACAATTGTAAAGATTATATGATAATCAATCATATAATAATGTTAGCTAAATCACTTTTAAGAAAATAAGGAAAGATAGTTGTTTGAATAATATTATGGTGGACACTTTTGTGAAGATTAAAAATCACCCTGAGTTCTTTTTTTTCTTCCTTATACAGTTTAGAATTTTTTCAGTTAAGACAAAAGAGAAAAATAAAAAACACTGAGTTATAGTGAAAATTGTTTATCAGATAAATAGCTCATCTTAAACAACACAATTTGCCTAAAAGCTTGCAAAGCGTCCCTCACTTGGGGGCATGTGAGAAGGGCTGTAATAAGAATAGCTGAGATTTGCTGGAGTCAAAGCTTATGGAAAGAAGAATCTGCAGGTTTAAAAGGTAATGCTATAATCTTGCATTTATTCGGAGCAAACCACAGATGTGCAGTGTGACCATTTGCAAATGTCATTTAAAAAGGACACACAGCTATGAATTCCATATTTGTTTCAGATAACCTTGTTGCTTTGTATGCTGAGATAACATTTGTGTGTGTGATATACGTACATTCACCTTAAAATGTTGTAAAGAATGAAAGTCACAGGAACTGCTAAATGAAATGATGAGGAAAGTGTGCAATCAGGTGTGTAAACAAGGTGTCCATCTGCGAATATTTAAGAATGTTTTAGGTGCATAAAGATCTTCTTTCTTTGCCACTTTCTCACTATAAAAAATTCCCCAGGAGAAAGAAATGGATTGTTTAGATCAATAGGGTTTTTGGAGATATTAAAAAATATTTTGCCAAAAAAAACCCCAGCAACAACAAAATCTCATCTTTATTAGATGGTATTTGTGATATACAGGCAAGATTTTTTATTTGCTCTTTCACTGATCACTCTAATTGACTGAACTGACTTGATCTGACTTGATGCTAAAGATACAATGGAATATCTTAAAGTAAATGTAATGATCAATTGAACAATTTGACAGAATTTTTGTTTAGTTGAACAGTTATTTTGCTTAATTGATCATCTTATTTTGTTTGGGGGATATATTGTCTTCGTGTGTGTATGTGTGTGTGTTTATGTGTGTATGTTGAGAGAGGGACGATGGCTAGGAAATTTCATGCCTAAGGAGAAGTAGAAATGATCACAGATGCAGGAAGTATTTAAAATAACACACAAAGGAATCTCTGAAGCCTTGATTACAAGTGTCAAATATTTCTCACATGTTGCAACTATAAAATGATCCTGGCTCCATTACTTCAGAGAGCCAAAATATATGGTATCTGCATGTTAAAGATCTAAGTAGGGTATTAATTGTGCTCTTTCTCATTGGAGTTTATTTTCAAAGCAAAGTGCACAGGATATATTTAGAAATATGATTTGATATATCCATGCTTGCAAAGGGGAACCCGAGTGACTGAAATGATTTTATAAAAATGAATATGTCCTAAGATGTGCCCTCTCGGTTGTTTTGCTGGTTTATTTTAATTTGGAAAAAGTAATCTAATCTCCGCTTGTTAAGAAGATTATTTAATGTATTAATTTATTTAAAATTTGAATACTCTTGATATCATGTGAGTTCCAGACATCCAAAGCAGAGAAAGAATTATGAGCCCAAACACAAAGGAAGGGTTTAAGCTTCAGTATCTGTTTTACTGCAACCCTCATTTTGTAAAGTAACAAAAGTGTTCATTCTTGAGTTAATGAAAAAAGTAATAGTTTCCATTTTTTTTCCCCAGCAAATCATCAAATTGAAGAATGAGCCCTCCTAAATTTGAAGGGAAGTGAAAACTTAAGATGTTCTTTCTTGTTTTCCTTGGGGGTGTAAAGAGAGATTGTTCCTTTTCAATTTATTTTGTATCAGGAAGTTACATATTTTTGTGGATAATTTAATTACCTTCTATACCTTGTGGATTTAGAACATTTCAAGGAATGTTTCCACTTCCCTCCCCTCCACCCCATATCTCATATATGATATAGAATAGAAATCTTTGAAATGCTAGTGTTTTCACATGAGGCTAATTCCTTGAAATTATGATCTTTGTCTTTCTAAGGGAATGTATGTGTGAATTAAAAATTCTTAGCTTGGGAAAATATATTCAACACTCTCAAAACACTCAATATATACTTATTTTCACTTAGTTACTTCCATCTAATATACTATAATCAATTCCACTGACAGATCCCATTCAAGCACCATATAATTGTTTCCTGATTTGGGGTACCAGAATTCTACTAAATGTAGAGAACCGAATATAAATTAATAGACGTGATCTCACAGAAAAACTCCAAACTGACATATTCAGAGAAATCTTTTCATTTAGAGGCATCGTCTCCAGAGCCTGTATTTATTCCATTTGTGTGGCCACTCTTGTCTTTAAAATGAACTTGTATGCACATCTGCTTACAAATTTGCAGTGAAGGTAAATTATTGTGTATTGAGAGGATTTGTAACATCATTCAGTGTCAATACTGGTGGACATGTAGGTAATCTAGCTTGTTTTAGGTGAAAAAGAAAAGAAAGATTGTAAGAGGCTGGGTGATATAATCATGAGATCAGTCTTATTTTTTTTTTTAAGTTTTTTGTTTTAAGGCAGACCATTTTAAAAGCCTTTATGGGGAATTTGTTACAATATTGCTTCTGTTTTATGTTTTGTTGTTTTGGCCGCCAGACATGTGGGATCTAAGTTCCCTGACCTGGGATCAGACCTGAGCCCATTGCATTAGAAGGTAAAGTCCTAATCACTGGAAGGCCAAGGAAGTCCCACAACAAATCTTCTTGTATGATTCATGACCATATTCAGAAGATAGTTCTCAAAGATGAGTTTCAAAACAAGTTATGAACAAAGACAGTAGAATTGGTGAACTGGATGTATGGGCCCCAAGATGGCTCATATAAAGGACAATACTCATTTGAATATATGCATACTAATTTGCTACTTTTAAATATATCTACTCATTACTCTATGGCAACATGTTTTATGACTTTCACTGCATTTATATCTTGAAAGAGAAGAAAATCATGTGCAGTTGGAAACTGGAGCGGCAGTATATTCTATAGCTTGGGTCCCAGCCAGTTAACCGTTTTCTCCCAGGACTGCTATTTATAAACAGTAATCTATTTATAATGTATTTATAAACAGAAACAGCACTTTATTCCACCGCACTGGGTTTTGCTTAGAGAGTCCTTTATTTGGTCATTTCATCCATTAGTCACACAAGAAAGTCAGTCTTATTACCTTTGCATCACAATTTCAGACCCCCAAAATGGCATTATCCAGTTTGGAATGCTCGGTTTATGTGGATGTGTGTTTGAATGAATTATCATCATTTCTCAAACCAAAATAATCCTCAAAGAGAAAAGGTTCTCAATTGTTGATGGGAGTCTGTAATTTGAAGAACATGTCACAGGTCGTGAAAATATTTCCAAAATTCCCTTTTTAATAATATTTTTATTAGTGCCCATTCATCAATTTAAGGTGACTTTTTGAAGGGTGTAGAACTCTGAGTGTCCGATTCCTGATGTGTGTGTCTAAAACATTTTCAGAAAATTTTATTTTCACACATATATTTATTGCAGAACATAGTTATGAAAATGGTATTAAGTCACATGAGTACTTTGCTTCTATGAGTAATCCCTTACTTAGGATTTAAATTCAACTCAGAATAAAAACTAGATTAAAGAGCATACCAAAACTAACTTTAATTGTAAAGTAAAATAATTTTTAGATGTAATGTCTGATTAACTTTCACTTCCCCATTCCAGGAAAATGGCAACATCATTATTGTTGGGCTCCATTTTTATTTTTGACTACAAAAGTTTAGAATAGGAAAGAAATAATGTATTTCAGTGCACTGTTAAAGGAGTAATAAAAAGCACTTAAAACTTAGAAATGTTCGATTTATCAATTTGTAATTATGAACATCTTATCCACTGGTTGATTTAAATTAGTTACATGTCCATGTATATGGGCTTCTCAGAAGGAACTAGTGGTAAAGAATTCACCTGCCATTGCAGGAAGCGTAAGAGATGTGGGTTCCACCCCTGAGTCTGGAAGATCTCCTGGAGGAGGCAATGGCAACTCGCTCCAGTATTCTTGCCTGGAGAAGAGAATCCCATGGACAGAGGAGCCTGGTGGGCTATAGTCCACAGGTCACAAAGAGTTGGACATGACTGAGGCGACTTAGCACGCAGGCACACATGCAGGTCCATGTATATAGGATATGTCTGGCCAGGAAGTCATCAAATCCTTTAATGTATCTCCCTGGGCCAATTTCTTTTGTGTAAGTTTGGATATTTCAAAATGTAAATGTGAGAATTGTTTTAATCCTTTAAATTTTCTCTTGCTTTATTTTACTTAGATGGAGAAATCTACAGATTGCATTGGAAAAAATTGCTGTGAAAATTCTTGTTAATATGCTATTCCATTTCCTAACCATTAAGACTTAAACGCCAACTTCAAGAGACACTTCTTCTATGTATAGGGCTCCAGAATTCTCTGAACATTTATGACAAAGTTTCTCTCTCATCCATATGCCTCCTACTCCTTGCCCACCCCCCCTTCGAATTTCTTATACATTTCCTATAACACCAAACATTATCAAGGGAAGTTCTAAAAATATGATTGATGGATAGATTATTTTCAGAACCAGAAAAATTTAGTCTAATTCTATATTCTGTACCTGAGGAAACCAAGACCCAGAAATGAAAGAGGTGATTTGCTCAAGATCATTCAGTCAGTCGGTACCTTTCAAGTGTGAAGAACTTTTCCAGACTCTCAGGACATACCACAGTGCTCCATGATAGCAGAAAGAGAAATATAATCTCTCTCTCATTCTTTTTTTGGTCTCTTTGTATTTAGCTGACCCAATGCTGTTTATTATCTAAAGAGATTTAGAACTCATTTTGGCTTCCCCCCACCCCGTCCCCGATCGTGCAAAAATACATTTTTCTCAAGGGAATAAGAAAAAAGTCAAGGCTAAAATAGGTCAAGCTTTGAAACCACCAAAGTGGAGCTGATTTGAAACTTTTCCAAAGCAGTCAGTGTCCCCTCACTATAAGAGGTGATGGTCGCCAGGAGCAACTTGTCTCTGGAGCCCCCATCAGCTCTGTAGCAACACACGGGGAAGAGGGGAGGGGGGCTGTGGTGGAGGGGGGTGTGGGAGGGGGTGGCGCTGCCACAGAGATGAACTGAGCAGTAAATCCTTGAAGGAGACCACAGGGCTTTTTAGGATGTTCATTGTGTTCTTCCTTATTTGGAATTCTGTTTATGCTGCTAACATTAGCATAGATTTTCCTTAATGAATGCTTTCCAGCTGAAAGATGGTGAAAGATATACTATGTGAATCTTTTTAATATTAGTTCATTAAATTAAAACAGTTCTGACTTACAATAAGGGCTTTTCCTTTTGATGTGCTGTGCTCGAGTTTGCAGATAATGTCCATGACAATACGTGTGTGTCCCCCAAAGATGATCTTTTTAATCAAAGTCATTTAGTGTTAGCACTCTTGTATAATAATTCAAGAGTTTTTCTGTCAGATAATATGAAAGTGATAACATGAAAATGTGGCTTTTTTATAACATGGATCCATGCATTTAGTTGAAATCATTTCTTTCCCTCAAACTCAGGCACCGACTGCCGAAATATACATATACATATTTCACTCCTTACCAGCATTAGGTTAGGCTACTTCTTCCATTTTCTTATAAATTACAGGGAGTCGGGGGAGGGAGACTTCTTCAAAATCCGTCTATGCAAAACCAGAGAGCAAACATCACCACATTCTTGATGGCTGCATTTACTAAATCACTCCCAAATTAGATGCTTCAGAAACAACATGCTACACAAATAGTAAATATCCTGTTCATGCATTGCCTAAAGGCTATGGACTGTATTACCCTACATACCCATCACAGAAACAATAGAATAAAATGATTCTTCAAGGTTAGAGAAATCAAACTCACTCAGCCACTTTTCACAAGGAATATTTGGATAACCAAAGCTTGACGCAAGTACTTGTTACCATCCATTGTGACAAGCTGGGGACAGTCCATGATCTTATTAGTATCTAGTCATTCACAGTTTGCTTTTTTCTGTATCAAAACATGCACACAGATAAAAGGAATAAATTGTTTATTTCCCATGCTACTAGGCAATTATAAATATTTCAGCAAAAGGGTTATACGGTGCCAAGGTTAGAATCTAATAGAATAATTCAAGATGCAAATAGCATTGTCTAGTTAGGGAATGCCAATGCCCCAAATTGTCCTCAGTTGATTGACTTCTAGAGAAAAGACTTAGAATAATGTAGACAGTAGCTTTTACAAAGCTGCTAGCCTATCACTTGTCACTTCTGTGGAATCTCTTTCATTTGTTCTTCTCTGGACTGTATTCATAGGAAATCATACTATACACTGCCCACAGCTATTAACAGTTGAGAACTACTTATTTCAATTCTAGAATATTTTTAAAGAATATTTTTAAAGTCAACAATAGAGTATTTATTGTAACAAATATTGAATTTGTTACAATATTGCTTCTATTTTGGTATTTTGGCCTCCAGGCATGCAGGATCCTACCCCCATGACCAGGGAGAGAAACCACACCCCCTGCCTTGGAAGGTAGTCTTAACTACTGGACCACCAGGGAAATCCCTCAATTCTAGAATATCTCTTTTTTCTATATATATATATAGTGGCTTCCCAGGTGGCACTAGTGGTAAAGAATCAGCCTGCAAATACAGGAAACATAAGACATGTGGGTTCGATCCCTGGGTTGGGAAGATCCCTAGAGGAGGGAGTGGCAATTCACTCCAGTATTCTTGCCTGGGGAATCCCATGGACAGAGGAGCCTGGAGGGCTACAGTCCATAGCGTCGCAAAGAGTTGGACCCGACTGAGAGACTGAGCACACACATAATTGACATGTTTCAGGTACACAGTTATACATGTACACATATATTATTTTTGAGATTATTTTCCATTACAGGTTATTACAAGATATTAAAGTTCTCTACCCTGCATATAACACCTTTGTTGCTTGTTGCATATCCATTTTTTTTTAAATAGAAATCTATCATTCTATTCATACTAAGTCAAACAAGTGGAATCAAAATCTAGACTAGCCCACCAGGCTATTCTAGATTATCCCACCAGGCTCCTCTGTCCATGGGGATTCTCCAGGCAAGAATACTGGGGTGGGTTGCCATGCCATGCACCAGGGAAGCTTCCTAACCCAGGGATTGAACCCAGGTCTCCTGCATTGCAGGTGGATTCTTTATGGTCTGAGCCACCAGGGAAGGCCAAGAATACTGGAGTGGTTAGCCTATCCCTTCTCCAGGGGAACTTCCTGACCCAGGAATTGAACCAGGCTCTCCTGTATTGCAGGTGGATTCTTTACCAGCTAAGCTACCCGGGAAACTCCCAACATTAGAAATCTAGCATTCTATTCATACTAAGTCAAACAAGTGGAATCAAAATCTAGAATATTTTAAACATAGAATTAAAAAGAGTTACCAAGCTACTTGGTTATCTCACCACTTCTCTTTTATAAGAATTTCAGGGAATTCTGCCAAATTTAACATGCTAGACAACTTTTGCTAGTATTGTTTTTCATAACTTATGGAATGGTTTGCAATAGCAAACATGTTAAGTATTTATTCACAGGTTGAATAGTCTCTGACAAATAAAAATATGATTATAGATTCATGGAAATAGAAGGGCTTGGGGACTTACTGAAGTCAACCATCTCATGCTACAGGTCAAAGACGACATGCTGGTGAAATAAAGCAATTTGTCCTCAACTGAAGTAAATCTTTAGTGGCAGAGGCAAGACCAGTACCAAGATCACACAACACATTGGTTGATGTAGTGCTTCTTATGCCATATTACAGTCCTTTCCAGAACTAGTGTTTATGTATTTGTTTGTTTGTTTCAGGAAGGGTGAATAAGGTGAGGCTACTTAAGTGTCTACTACCCCGTTTGCATCTTCCTGTGTTTCTCATAACCCTCTATCGTTATGGAAATCCTCAACTCTTCTATGCGCCAAAATCATTGCCTTCATTTTCTACCCTTCTCATGACATTTCCCTTGTGTTCTTTCCATTGCACAGATTATAAAGGACTCTTAAAATGCTGTGGTTCTTTTTTAGAGGTTCTGGGATACACAGGAAGGATTTAGGATATTTCAAAACAGGAATCTTTCTTCCACTTTTAAAAGATGAAGCAGATGGGACATCCTGCTCCGCAGTCACTGGGGTTTACTTTGGGGAAGAAAATCAGGGGTGGAGTTTTCCAAAAGTTTTAGGCTCTTTTGTGATTAAATTTTAATCATCTGTCTCTTTGTCAGTTAAAAATAGTCTGTCTTGTGTCTATTATGATAGACGAGTGGTAACAGATGAAGAACAAAACAAACTCTCCCCTTTGTTGAAAGAAACAAAATAAAATAAAGGACCAGGCTACTTGTCCTAAATTTTAAATCTAAGAAGGATGGACAGAAACAAAGAGTCTATTTGTGCTGCTTTAGTATTCATGTGCATTAACTAATAGCACACTCAGACGGTAAAGAATCCACTTGCAGTAGGGAAGACCAGGGTTCGATCCCTAGGCTGGGAAGATTCCCCTGGACAAGGGGAAGGCTGCCCACTGCAGTATTCTGGCCTGGAGAATTGCATGGACAGAGGAGCCTGACAGTCCAAGGGGTCGCAACGCATCCGACGTGACTGAGCGACTTTTACTTTCTTTATTATACTTTCTATATTAGTTCTATATTACTTTCTGTATTAGTTCAGTTGGGGGTTTTCTTGGTGTGTGTACGTGTGTGTGTATCTATGTGTTCCATGGACAGAGGAGCCTGGCAGGCTACAGTCCATGGGGTCGCGAAGAGTTGGACGTGACTGAGCAACTTTCACTTTCTTTCACTTTCTGTATTAGTTCAGTTGGGGTTTTCTTGGTGTGTGTATGTGTGTGTGTCTAAGTGCCGGTGTGTGTGTCTGTGTGTTGATAGAAGTGAGTATCTCATGTGTGTATCATTTAGATTCTTTCCAAAATATTATTCTTAAACATGAAGGAGGCAAATATTTCACTAACATGCCATTGTCAAAATGAAGAAAAATCCAGTTAACTGGTGAAGGTTGTTCAACTCGATGCTGTGAGATCCCATATGGGAATACAACCTTCTGGAACACATCCTTTAAGGGAATGCATCCAAAATATTAATTAAAGCAGTTCATCTTTTGAAATTCGCATGTTTTTTGCATTTTTACGTAGTTTGTTTATTAGTATTATACGTTTCCTGGGCATATCAGAATATATGTACATACACATTTAAATATGTAAAACATGCTATAAATACAAACACAATTGTTAATCAACATAAGATGCAAGAGTTAAAACACTATAGAACTTTACCTCCTCCTCCTCAAAATAAAAAAAAAAAAGCACAGATTCTAGGCTAAAAACACAAATAGTGGGGGAAAAAAGGCTACTATGGAACATTTAGAAACTGAGCCTGAGGCCCATGGTGTTTCACACTCCCTTTAGAATGGCGAAGTACTTTAGTAGGGTTGTTTCTTATTTTTAAAGGCACACAGGGTGGGGACACACAATCTTTATGCACAATAAATAAAATGGCAATTTTCCAAGAGCTCTAAGCTGCAGCTAATTAGCATATTAATTTATATAAATAAAATTCTCTTTGCTGTTCCTCAGTGTTCTGCCTGGGAAATGCAACAAGATGAATGAACATGACAAATCA